>NC_056741.1:1128890097-1129007597 GCF_019279795.1 Protopterus annectens | reverse complement strand
TGAAGTTGCATGTTGGCTACTCTTGTATGTGATCTTGTAACTGTCTCTCTTTCTGAACTATGTGTTGGCTACTATCAAGCCATTTGCCAGACAGATGTTTAGAATGACTTTGTTTGTGTCTTTCGGCCTTTCCCGGTTAGGAGTCACCACAGCGGAACTCCAGTCTGCTAATGGTTGGTAGTTGATTTTTACATGCTGAGTTACCAGCTCTGACGTACAACCTTCAATGAAGGTACACCCATTCACGCATGTCTCCACGCAGAAGACGCTCTAGCTGAGAATTGAACCGGACAGCATCTTACTGTGAGGCGACAATTCTACCGCAGCACCACCACTGTGGTATAGATGTTTAGAATGACTACTCCTTCTTTATTCCTATAGCCCCATCCATGTGGACCCAGGCAGTCTTCATATCCTGTTCTGTCTCTCCCAATATGTGCATATTCCCTGACCCCAATAATTGTGGGATCTCACAGAACTATCAACCATCCTCTTAGTAAGCCAAAATAGCTCGCCTATATATGCGCGCGCGCGCACACACACACACACACACACACACACACACACACACACACACACACACACACACACACACACACACAAAGCTATATATGTGTCTAGCCATTCTTTGGACATTGTCTTGCAGCAGTGTGCACAGGATACTGTACACTAAATATATAAAAGTGCCTTACCATCCACCTTCCTACTGACTGCTCAAAATATACTCAGAAAGACCTTTTCATCTCCAACCAAGAAAAACTCCTGCATGGAAAAGAACAGTTCATCTATAGATTAAATACTTAAAAGTGTCTTACCATTTACCTTCCTGATTACTACTAGAAAAATAATCAGAAAGAGCTTTTTACATTTCCATTTATTTGTGACTATTTTTCTAGCTATAGCTAAAATGGACCAAAGGAGAGGCACCTGCACCCTTGGAATGGAATCCAGAACTGGAACATTAAATAAAATCATGGAATTAGAAATTATACAAATATCTGTCCACAAAGCTTGGGCAAAATTTTTAAATTCAACCCAAAAAGGAGTTACTATTTTACAATCCAATTATCATATGAAACCAATCTGCATTAGAGACTTCATTACACCTGCAACTATTAATTTTCCCACAGTTATATATTGAAGCTACTTTATATGGAGTTAAAAAAAAGCTCTGAGAAGAAATTCAAGTGTATATTTTCTAATAAAGAGAACAAGTACATTTTCTTTCTTTCACTGAATTCATTAATTTAGCAAAAAAATGTCTGCAAAAAAGAATTGTCAACTGAAAAAATGAGAACTTCAAATATGATTCACCAGTTTAGGTTTTGGTCAAAATTATGTGATTTACTTGATACATTTTAATGATTTAGTTTCCTATGTTTAATTTTATTGTGAACATCTGTAAATAGTTATGTTTTTGTTCTATTTATCTTAAAATACTTCTGTACAATCTTTGTTTTAAAAATAATAAAACATTGTTTTTTGTAAAAAAACAAAGATCTTTTTTATTTCCAACCAAGAAATACCACTCGATGGGAAAAAAAAAAACAGTTAATCTATAGACTAAATATATAAAATTGCCTTACCATCCACCTTTCTGACAACTACTGAAAACACACTCAGAAAGATCGTTTCATCTCCAACCAAGAAATACACATGAGCTACTGTTTTTCTGCTTGTTTGTAATTAGTTGTCTGGACGGCAATGTCCTCACTACTAGAGGATTCTAGCCCCTTCAGTAAAACATGACCAATTATAATATCAGAACAACCAGCGGGAGGTATGGAAGTGTTAGCAGACCCTGCATAGAAATATTACCAAACTTTATTTAAGCAACTCCACTTTGAAACTGAACATCATAGTAAATGTAAATATGAAAAATGCAAGTTATTATGACAAAACAAAGTAACTTAATTGTTATAGTGGCTATGTAATACCCGCCCAGGACAAAATAACATCAAATGAAACAATAAAATAAACTTTTAAATAAGTTTTGAATGAGAATCTACTTTTCCAGTCTTGTGAGACAATAATCTTTCTTCTAAACAACACAGCATAAGAAAGGGCTTAATTCTGCTCCTTTGCCTAATGTATTGGTGCAGGACTGTCTGTCTCTGTTAGTAGTTTCAGTTAGTTTTTATTTTACCTTGAACATAATTTTGCTTCACTGATTGCTTTTCTTCAATTACTTTCCGCCCTCAATACACTTGGGCTCCACTCCTCACTTATCCTACATGCATTTCTTATCCACTCCCACTACCACTAAACTTTAAGCAAACTAACTCCACCCACATCTCCTCTACAATCATTTAGTGCATCCAACCCACAATCACCCCTGGCATCACTCCCTCTACAAGATATAATTCATCCAACTTCCTACCTTCTGGATTTTTCTCAAACCCACATTAAGTTTATTTCACCCTAGAAATACAACCTTTACCAAACATCCCACTCACCTCCCTCAATCATTGCCAACTCCCATCTTTGTTCTTGAATAACGTTACACTACACTTCTACTACCCACACATCTTTCTTTTTCTCCCCATACTTGTACCTCCTACCTTCCTTCACACAGTACTCATTACATCAATTACTACAGTCCTTCCAACAATCTATCATTCACAAACCACTAAATCTCACACTCTCTTCAACACACTTTCCCACTCTTTACACCATACAACACGATATACCTGCAACTAATCTTGCTAGTATCCCTCATCACAGATAACACACATAGCTATCAATCAGACTCACATCTCACCAAAAACTACCTCATCCACCACCCCTCAGTCACATAAGCCATTCATAACATCACCCTCCTTTTACATCTCACCCAAAATATACACTCTAACTCTCCACAGCCTCATTAGCTAAGAATATGTAAAAATTAACTTAAAATCAATACATCCGCACCTTCAAAACATAGACAAATTGAAATTCTTCTTCAGTCTTCATCTCTGTCCAAGACTCACCAAAAACTCAGTGGTGATATCCATCCAGTCCCTGGCCCTGCTACCATACCATAAACTGTAACAACAATCCCCATCCCTCCAACCTCTCACCACTAAATACCAACAAATCTGACCTAATACTACTAATATCAGCTTAACTCATTACAGCCGAGTGACATCTCCAGGCATTTCTGCAGTTACACCCTACTGCTCCTCTAGGCGTCAAATATTGCCTGTTCATATTTGCATTAATAATTCCAAAACCATGTTACATACAAGGTATTGGAAAATTTTATCTTGAAGCATACATGATAGCAAACACAATTGTATTGATATATGACCTCTGTCAATGGGTATTTGTTAAAAATGTTAGGTGATAACTTCAATTTTTAAATGCTGAAGCCACGCCCACTAGGAGTTAAAGGTACACATTCAAAAGAGCTCTACTGGAGGGAATGAGTTAAGAAGCATTTGCAATAACCTCCAAAACTTCCATGCAAACCATGCATTTTTTTCCCCAGATACAGTTGTAGTTACTGAAACCTGGCTAAGACCACATATAACAGACAAAATACTATCCCAGGATGTAATATTTTCAGTTTCAATAGACAAAACAAATGAGGTAGAGGACTAGCAATTATATACAAAAACTGTCTAGAACATAACCTCTACCCACACCCTCTTCCCATACTTAACAATGCAAAATATCTAATAACAATTCTCAAACTTAATAACAGAAAAAAAAAATGTCTGTATCACTGGACTCTACATCCCACCTGGATAAAAATGTAAGCACTGTAGAAAACCTACTGCAATGGCTATCTGACAATATACCCCACAAAATCATAATGGGTGACCTTGACATAAACTGGGATCCAAATTGTAAGCCACCTCATTAATGAATCTCTTTGGATTCTCTCGATAAATGAGACTACACAAATAATAAATCCATCTTAGTCTGGGTCCTCTCAAATAAGCCAAATAAAATAAGATCCTCTGTCTCCCTAGCTGACAGTATCAGTGACTACCTACCTACTTATGCTTTTAGAAGCCATCTAAATGATATGCAAACAGGTAAAATATAAACGTACTCAATATAACGAACTTTAATGTAAACAACTTCATATCCACTGTCAAACTCTACAATTGGAATATCCTAAAAGCCATTCCCCTAGATGATGCAGTAAACAATTTCAATAATCCTTTCCTAAACATTCTAAACTTCCATGCACTACTCAGAACAAAGAGAGTCAGGTCAAAACCAGCAGCCTGACTAACAAAAGAAACAAGGCAGTTGCTCCTTCAAAGAGATAAAATTGGAAACTATGGTCCAAAAACAAATCCCAGTCTAGCTATCAACACTTCAGATATTTAAGAAATCTTGAATAGAAATTAATGAACAATGACAAAAAATCCTATTTCTCCAACCTCCAATTTTCACACCAAAACAATATCAAACTATTTTGATCTTCTGTTGACAAACTTCTGCAGCCTGGCCAGTAAACAATTCCCTTACCAGCAACTAATAAAAACATTGACAATATAGCAACCTGATTAATTTCCCACTTTATAAATACTGTAGTCTCTCTAACTAAACAAAACTCTTCTACCACCCTCACTATCCCAACCTCATTTAACAACACAATAGCATTCTCCTTCCACTCACTCCCAACTACTACCATAAAAATCACTTACTAAACCTCAAAACAACAACCTTAGCAGCTGACAGCCTGCTGACAGAATACCTAAAGCTTGATGCCAATTCTCTACCCTTGTCTGTCTCAATATTAATTAAATGATCAATAACAGAAAGCCAAGTCCCTACCTGGAAATAAAATCATTCATAGTACCACTACAAAAAGTCCTTTACAGACGTTATCAGCGGAGAACACAGCAGAAAATGGATTGTCCATGAAATGTCTTGTTAGATATTTAAGGGAAAAGAACTTCAATGGAATGTGAAAAGAGCAACAGCCATGGGTATACTAGTAATTTAATATCTACAACAAAATATGAATATGGACAAAGTAAAATTAATGTATTTTTTAAATTTCTGCTCAAAACTACATTCTCTGGTAACCCCATCCCTACAGAACAGAGAGATAAAGTCCTGAATATACCCCAGATGACCTGGGTGTAGCTAGTAGCATGAATGCTGAAACTACTAGCCAGGGAAGAATGATGGTGAGAGACTTACACCAGCTGGGTTACTGTATTGATAACATCTTTTGGAAGGTAGCTGTATCATCAGCAGTAAGGAGCCTAGCAACCCAACTTTGCTCCATATTGTGACACTTAGTTGTAATGTTGTGCACGTCCTGAGAACACCTTTACTGGAGCATGCATGTTGTTAGGAGGTGGGAATATGACAGTCCACAAGATCTGCACACAGTCCTGCAATCCAACACCTTGTTCTCCACTCCACTGGGGTATGAATGAGCCAGTAGGTACTGGCCCTGATAGAGGGAGGAATGGGCCAATTGGGTGCAGTAAAAGGAGCCACTGGGCTGATCTTGTACCTCTCAACTGTCTAGATTTTCTCAGAATGTCCAAATTTTTGCCTCATATTTTTGTCTGTTCCTCATAGAATTTATAGTTTTCTGGCAAATCACTAATGATTGAAGTCCCTAAATAATAACAAATAGTGACAGACATTTAAGTTTCATACTTCATATCCTTCAGAAAACACACAATAATGCAAAATCTATTATTCTAGCAACTTTATAAGTTTATAGGAGCAATATTTAAAGTCTGTCCCTATTTTTGGACCTTTGTCCCTCCCATTATTTCTGTCTTTTGCCCAGATTTCTTGCACTGAGAGGTTGAGAGGTATGTGGACTCAATAAAGAAAAAATATATACATCATGTCCTATGCATAGCACTATGACATAATCTGGCTTAGTGTATTATTTTGTCTGTTCTCCACCATGATGATGTTCACTGCAACATTTTAAATGATTTCTTATTCAGAAATGAAATTCATCAAATTAAAATATATGCCAGAAGATTCATGGGGATGACAGGCAGGGGCAGTGGGAAAATTGATGGAGGGCAGATGGAAGGAGCAACAGGGAATTTTAATATCAGAAAAGGAATTGGAAAGTGCCTGGGGGCCTCTGTTCATCTAGGATGATGGCACAAAAACAAGGACCATAAACTTAGAGTTTTGTTTAGATGGTATATCATGCCTATCTCCTATGCTAAAGTTAACAAGGTAATGCAAAGTAATTTTTAGAGGTGCCACCAATCAGATGCTGACAATCTTGTTATGGTAAGGTGTTGTCCTAGAATCCAACCCTGCTGGCTTTGGGTACAGGAGTTAATGTGTAAAGCATGGGAATAGCCTTTGGGGACAGATGGAAGTTTTTTGGTGTTTGTGGTTCCTCCATCAATCAGGATGACTATGTTACAAGAGTTGAAAGTAGGGAGGATACTAACTAGTGTAGTAAAGTTTATCTGTGTAAAACATTTACCTTTATTTTATCTGATTTGCGAGGTATCATTTGAGCTGCACTATGTATTCATATAAAGACGCATCCATCTTCCCTAGTCTCCCTGAAGAATGTAGGATTTTCTTTGGTAAAACTGGGTTACTAAAATGTGCTACCTAGACTGCATGTCAGGATGCTAGTTACACCTTATGGATTATGGAAAAAATTTTACCTTTTATGGTTTAATTTCTCCAAGTCTTTTTGGTTTCTAATACAATGATAGGAATGGACCCCATTCCGAAGTCAAAGTATGATTAAAGTTTGTGAAATTAGTATTGTTTCAATTTTTGATGTTAGCCAAAAGTGCTCTTTGCAGCACCCGCAGTGTGCCCAGAACTGACTCCTTCTGCAATTCATATGGATTTATATGTATTGGCAGCATATCTAAATAAGACTGAAAATAATTTTTTTATAAGACACATTGCTCCTACCATTGGAACTATCTGGATATCCTTATTCCACTTCACCCTCATTTCTGCCTGCAAATCTTTGTATTTTATAGCTTTGTGTCTCTCTCTCTATTGTAAGACACTGTAATCACTTGGTGTAGCAATTTCAATGATCAATGCTACTTTTGCCTTCTTTTCATGGATTATTATATCTGGTTTTCTCACATCTATTTTTGACCTGTTGGTAATAGATAATCCCATGTGATATAAACATCTCCCAGGGTTTAATAAAATCCATGTAGGCACCATAAAGAGCCTACATGGAATGTATCCAAGTTCATGGTCAGAGTTCCCCCTCGCCAGTGTGCCATGCATATTAATATGGTGCATTGCTAAGGGAGAGCTGAGGAGCATGGTTACTGAATTAGTGTAGGGGGATGTGTAGTGCTAACTATAGCTGCAGATATGTATGACACTCCCTGCAATGTCCTTTTGTTTTACTTTTATTTTTTTTTTTTAAAAGCATGCTTGCATGGCGCAGAGCTGAGCACGGCAATGTCACAGCAGACACTTAACAGACATCTAAAAATAAAACCTGGATGTAATTAATTATTTATGTAAAAGTATATTTAAGCATGTTTAAATGTGCTTGCATGGTGGTCAGCACTGATTATAGGTAGCTCAGTGGTATATGTGAAAATATACCAGATTTCTTAATATCCACATCGCTAAATGAGTAGAGTTATGGCTTCATGTGCAGTATGTCCAAGGTTTGAATAGATGGAAGGGAAAATATGTATTTAATTTTGCTATACATATTATGCAGACAATATTAAAATATGGCCCCACTGTGCTAACTGTGCTTAGACCAGCTAAGCACCACATAAGCATGGTAATGGCTGCCAATGTTTGTGAACTGCTCGGCTCTGATTGCCTGGTTTGTGTGCTGCTAAACTCTGCCAAGACTATGGTTCTGTGAGTTTTCTCGCTTATCAGCTCAGCTGCACTGGTTTGCGCAGTGCTAAGCGATGAGGCGCTTTTTTGAATATTGCCCAATAATGTGTAAGGGTGAGAAAACAGCCTATTACGCCCAATAGGTGGGAATACAGCAGAATCCATTGGAGTTCTGTCAGCTGAAGGTATATTATGGCTGTTGGTTTTGGTGAAGGTGTGCACTTTCAGATGCAGCATTGAGGCTCTTTAGCTACAAATATGTTGGGCTCCTCATGAAAAACCATGATGACAGGCTGCTGCAGGGTGGTTTCCAGGGCCCAGAGTGTAAGGTTGAGGCCTGGCACCGGCTGGCCAGAGAACTCACCAGTGTTACTGGTATCCCCCCTCACAGGTGAGCAGTGCCATCACTACCATGATGACTTGAAAAGGTGGAAGAGGGGACACTTGGACACCTGGGTCCAAAAAAAAAAAAGGCAGGGAATGCTCTATAAGTATATAAGTACTTTTTCATCTGTTTTACCAATATGTAATCTACATTTCTGCAAAACTGGTATGCATAATAGTGTGCTTCTATTCCAACAGCTGTAGCTGAGGGCTCTCAATATTGAGTCGAATGCCGGATGCTTGGCCAGGTTCCACCGTGAGTGTGGTGAGTATGGAAGTATTATGCTAACTGTAGTGAAATAAACAAGAAAGAGTAAAGCATTAACTGCAATAAAGTATACACAGTAATGTTTGCAGTGCAATAAATGTGGACTTGGAGCTGATGTGCAATAAATGAATGATGCCAACTGTTGAGCAATAAAAACATGAAACAATACCAATAACTGCATTATGGTATATACAATAAAGTTTGTCATGCAATAAATGTGGAATTAGAGCTGCATTATGATAATTGAATAATGCCAACTGCTGTGCAATAAAACATGACCAAACATGCATTAAAGTATATACAATATAGTCTGTAGTGCAATAAATGTGGAATTACAGCTGTAGTGCAATAAATGAATAATACCAACCATAGTTCAATAAAAACATGAAACAACACTAATAACAACAAGGAAAATGGTGTACATCAGGACTGGGTTGTTGTAACCACTGCAGTAGAGCTGTATGCATTGAAGCAGCAAGGTAAGGAGCTGCAGTCAAGTATAACACTATAAAAGCTGTAGAATGTGAATCAAATGCCTGCAAATTGTATTGGTTAACTCATATAGTACTGTTAAAGGATGTCTCTAGGCCAAAATTGGTCATATAATGCTATGTCATCCACAGACTTCAGGTAATAAAGGTATATGGGTGAGATAGCACACTCCATGAGGTACTGTTGTTTTTTGACTTAACAGATATGATACTGAAATGTAGCTTGCCTACTATCTGTGTTATGCTTGTATTTCATGCATGTGCATTCTACTGTCACTGCAGTCTAGTATAGCACTGTAGTAGTACTATTTCAAAGGAAAAAACTTCAAAGATCAATTGACGTTAGGTTCAAGCAAGGCACCCTTTATTACTTGCAGCAAGGAGACAAAGCATGTATGCACAGGGTTTGTCTAAATGATTGACTAGTAGGTTATACTTATACAGTTCTCTTCCTGTCACAAAGAAAATGTTACATTCTACTGCTGACATAGTTAGACACAGCTTTCTGTATGTTCTACAGAAAATATTGTTAGACTTATTGCTGACCAAGTTAAAAATATCTGTCATGCTGCAAAAAACATTTTGAGAAAAACAACCTGGCCTTGGGTTTATGTCAGTCCATTTCAGCATTTCAATTCTTCTATTGTACTGTTCTAATACATGTGTTACATTTTATCTAGATTCAAGGTACATTTCTAGCTTCAGTACAAGTAATGCTGACTATGGTTTAAACTTTCAATCATCTATTGTTTTCTTTATCAATGGCTTCTAGCAGCTGCATGTTTTCTCATGGCATAAGCAGAAATCAATATCCCTTTGTTAATTTTCATGACATTAGAGAAATGAATTACTTCTTGTTATTTGCTGACATTAGCAGAAAATAGAATGCTTCTTTTTAAGTTTCTAATGGCTGTGCAGATTCATGCAGTGTGAACAGAATAAATGCATTAACCCTTTTAAATCTCGAATGCACTAAATGCACTAAGCATGCATATTACTATTACATATTTTTCTAACATACTACCAGGTCATATTTTGGTTTCAGGTGAGCTCTAGGCAAATATCAGCTAGTCTCTAGTCAGTGGTGACTCAATAGCTCAGCTTGTTAAATGCTGTGTATATTGTATATTTTGCCCCCCACAGCCAAGGGTTCGAATCCAGTGGTATGTAGCAGTAAATATTAAAGTAGCAGTCACATAATGCTCACAATTTCTCTCTCCATAGGAACTACAGGTAAATGGGTGAGGTAGCCCATATTATAAGTAGATAATTGTGTGTTTAGATGTCACAGTCTGTTAAAATTGTTAGCAAGAATGTGTTCATCAGCAATGGTCAGTGAGAAATAAGATGTGTAATCTCTGTATGGCTGTATGCCTGGAATATCAGTTAAAAGTTGCTGCAGTTAAGTAATACATTCTATGCAGATGTTCCTTGTAGTCACTGCTATTGGGTTCTATTCCCATGCCTGCCAACCAAGGCATGACAGCTGTTTAGTACACATAAATTTCTCTTACATGTCACAATTTCATGTTATATAATTAAAGTGTGTAATCCATCTGTCACAGGATTACCATGGAAATGATTACCTAGATTGCAAAGTATCAACAAATCAGCCCACAGAACACCTTGGTAGTTATATAGGTCCACCTGATGTGCAAGTGTTCTGTATAGTTGTGTACCCACAGTTGTTGCTGCTTGGCCCATAGTGTCCCATGCAAATAGCTTGAGAGGTATTTACATGGTACATCAGCTATAGGAGACTTGTAGTCACTGTACACATAAAGAAAATACAGACCCATAGAGTAGATAGTAGTACTATTGTCAGGAAATAACCTGCAATCTTACTAATGAACTGTTTATCTCTCTCTCTCCCCACCCCTTATCTTTATGTGTTTCTTATTGTTATTCATTGATTATGGTTTACTATTAACATATGTTGTTACATTAACTGTATTTCAGGACATGTGTTTTATTGTCATGTATTATAATGGTTGCATATTAACATATCTCATTAAATTACCTATTTTGTTGGCATTATGCTGTAACTGTTACTGGCATGCTGTTAACATACTTGCTGTTCTGTTATTTATTGTTGTGTTTCACATAATATGCATTGATATGTAATTGGGTTATTTCCAATGTTATGTCATGCTGCTATTAATAACAATGGTTTGTTCACAACTGACCTATACTTATTGCTATACCTCCATTACTACAGCATATCAGGGTAGTCCAGGTCTGGCTGATCCACCTACCTTGCTTCAACTGGCCATGGTACCAGGTCTTGGCACATCTGGGACTCAGACTAGTAGTGCCCTCTCTGCTGCCACTGCATCACCTGCGGCATCAAGTGGGACTGCCTCAGGGGACGGGGCCTGGCCTCCCCATGGGAGTGGTGTCATGGTACATAGGATTGTTCTTTGCAGCTATGAATGCCACCTGCTCCAGATTGCGAGCACTCTGGCCAACCTGGTGGGGCAGCCTCACCCTGGAACTCATTCTCCAGCACAGCCACACTTGGGGCAGTGAAGGAGCAGTGTCAAGAGTCCCATGGGGGTGGATGTGAGTCACACTGCTGCCGTCTGGAGGCATGTGTGACTTGGATTCAAAATCACCCTCCCTATCTGCACACATCATGTGTCACACACCACCCCTATCTGCTGTCTTGTCTGTCTTGTCTATGAATACATCCTCTCCTACCCAACTTACCTCCCTACATGTACCTATGTCACTTCCCCAACATTCCACTCTCACCTTAATAAAAAAATGGGCATTCATCCCAAAAAATATATATATCACCCCATTTCACATACGTGTCCACTGGACACAAGTAATTTTGTCCAATTGGCTTGACAATGCAATTATGTTGCCATTACCCTTTTCTCTGAGGTTTGAGAGTCCAAATTCATCTACAAAATCTGTCAAAGTGCACAGCTATCACTGTACAAGAAATGGATAGCTATTGTTCTTTCCTGCACCCTTCCTGCACAACCCTACCTGCCTTTTACTATGTTTTTCCCCCTGCTTGCCCCCATTTCACCACTTTTCTATCTCCCCTTTTTTCTTGTCTTAATAGTTTTTTAGCTTGGAACTGTGCAGCGCTCCATGCTGCATAGCTTCACTGAGCTTTGCAGAATAGAACTTTAATGAATAAATGTGCTTCTAACATTGTTAGACACATGCATAAAATTAACACCTCTGCCATGTTTCTAACCCAAGCCCATCACAGCTACAGCACACTGCATTAACCTGCCACATCATGCAGATCTTAATTAAAACAGGTGCTTTCATCAAAACATAGTGATTGCCACTTACAGTCATTAGGAGTGACTCAGCGGAGCTTTGCGCCTTGCTGCACTGTGCAAACTGGAATTAAAAATTAATGGCAAAATGGGAGTGTACCTTAGACTCTGGTGCAATAATACACCACTAAATAGCCAAAGACATAAAAGTGGATGTAAGTGCCCTTGTATCAGCAACATGTAGAAAGACACCTGCAAAGGTATCAATGGCAAACAACATATTCAACTTGGACCCTGGTGCAGACATACAGTCATAGAAAGTCATGCACATACTGATGGATGCAGACAATGTGTATCACAGCCTATATGTATGCATATATACCTTACAAATACACCTGCTGCAGGAGTGACTCAGTAGCTCAGTCTGTTAAATGCCTTGCATACAGTGCATTTTGCCACACATAGTCCTTGTTTCAAATCCAGTCTTGTGTTGCAGTTCAATTACATTATTGTGAAGACAGCAATTAATGACAGAGTCATGTGATCTTTATCCACACAGGTTACTGCTAATTAATGAACTACTATCAAGTTTTGCAAGTCAAAGGCCTGCAGGTTGGGACACACTGCACTTATCCATATAGCATAACTATATGTCGCCTACTACTCTGTCATTGGCACTATTGCCCATATGTGTTCTAGGCTGCAGCAGTAGCTGCAGCCTGTAGCACACCCGCCTGTATGTAAAGGTAACTGCTACAGACCTACCGTACCTCCCAACTCCTTACCACAAGGAATCCTGACACAGCCATACTTAATGGGGGAGACAAAGGTCCAGAGATTGGGACATGTTTAACAGTTTGCTCCTACATAGATAATAAGTTGATCGAATAACAGCTATTGCATTGGCATGCACATTCTGAGGGGTATGAAGTCTGACACTCAAATGTGTGTCTTCCATTACTGACCTCAGCCCACAAAGTTTGCCAGTGAATTGCCAGATGACCACAATGTCATGGAACACTGACCACACATATGAGGTGAAACTGTGGATATACTGCATAAATCTATACAGTTAACAGTTATTGTACCTACCCTCTGCAATGCTGTAGTCTCCACACCTGAGTAATATCCATATTTCCACCTAAGAAAGGGGCCCAGGTCTACATGAAGGCCTTATATATTGCATTGTGGTTGCATGTCATTGGCTAATGATAGTGCAATTTAGTTGTTTTGGCTGCAATTACCATATCAGAGATACATCTTGGTGGAGAGACAAGTACCTGCTAATGAGCCATACTTTAAAAAGGCAAGCAGCTGGTTATGGGGAACAAGTCTGTGTGAGACTTATCTCACACAGAGAGTGTATTTTCAAAAGATTCAAAGTTCAGCAAAGGAGTATTGCACTCCACCAGGTATGTAATTGATTTTTCCATATAACAGGATGCAGATGGGAGTATGGAGGTATGGGGAATAAGGGTTACAGCAGTAAACCTGTCTTAGATCTATGGTAATGACATGTCACTGATACTCAGCTGTTCTATACCTACAGGCATGCCTCTCAAAATGTCCCTGATTTCCACTCACATCTTTGCTCTGTCCTCTTAATCCCACCTACAATGGTTAGCTGTTGTAGGAAAGCTAGTGATTTACACATAATACATAGTGACAATAAGTAAGGGTGTATACTCATGTAATTTGAGATGATGTACACTAATTCACCTCTTTTCATTCTGTCAATGTCTCACGTAAATAGTTCTAACAGTGTAAAAGTGTCCATGATCATCCCTGATGTACTGTGGCTATGTCCATGATTCTGTTGACGTTTGTCCCTGTCTGGCTGAGAGCTATGTCTAACACAGCTGTTAACCTGTTACAGCAAGAAATCTGAACAAAGCCATAATTAATGGAGGGACAATGGCCAAAATTACGGATACTGTAACTATTGCTCATACAAAGTAAGAAAGTGAATAGAATAACAGATATTACAGTAGCATAACTGTGTTCTGAAGGGTATGATGTCTTAAACTCAGATGTCTGTCTTTATTTTCTGACATCAACCATCAATGATTGGCCAACTGTTTGTCAGAAATCTGCAATGCTGTGTGGAAATTACCAAAAGTATGATGCAAACATCTTGACATTCTGCAAACATCTGTATAGTTGAGAGGTATGAAGCCTATAGGTACATATTCTACAGTAGGTTTGCATTGTTTTCTGTCATTGTGGCACATTGGTGTTGCTGGACTTCCCTATATAGTGTTTGGAATAGCACACTGCTATTTGTCTGGCAAAGGCCATATGACATAGTAGTGGGAGGTTGCCCATAGGGAACACACGACAGTACACTGCAGTACTGGGCGTAAGAATATACAGCAGAATCTGTCATGACACACAGGGACATAACACCATAGTGCTATTATCTTGCTGGGATCCATATATGTATTATGTTGCCAGACTGTGGGGTATGATTATGGGTGTGCTGAATCTGTAGATAGTGGACGTCCACGTATCTGGTCCTGTAATGTGTTCGCCTCTTGTTGTCTTTCAGGAACCAGGTATTGCAGATGATATGCCCCCTTTTCCAATGCAGAGAATGAGGTAATAGTGGATGCACTAAGGCAGTATCATCATATGTTGTTGTCCAGGTGGAGGCATAATCGTGAGCAGTGGGCAATACTGTAGGCAGACCTTGTGCAGGATGTCAATCAGATTAGTCAGCAGGACAGGACCTATGAGCAGGTGTGACAGAGAGCAACAGATATGGTGAATGCTGCATGACGAAGGGCAGCTGATGTTGACAAAGATCATGCCACCACTGATGGAGGGCCTGTAGTGGTATAACCACTATCAGTCAGAGATGAATTCCTGGTGAACCTAGGAACACATGATAGCTCCCAGGCATCCATTGCACCATACATCGTGGAGGTGGGTGCCACAGTGCCCCCAGCAGAGGAGCGTCCATGTAAGCTTACTGTATCCACCAGTTTTGTACTTTATCAATCATTGTGGCAGGTTGTACATACCTGTACATGGGTGTCAGGTCTATCTGCATTGGGGGTGGGGGGTTGGGGTGTAAGCTCATCTGTGCACACATACTCTGAATCTCAGCAATACAGCCAGTAACATTGGCTACTGTTCAAGTGGATATAGATATATATATATATATATATATATATATATATATATATATATATATATATACATATTACCTGGTAGTGCTGCAACATATGGTGGTGCTGACAATAGCTCTCCCTCACCCTTTCATAGGTCCATCAGGAGTTGCCCAAGCCTGTGGTCCTGTACCTGATAAGCATGGTACTGTTGCTTTACGGATAATATATACCCTATGAAAGTTAAGGACTGTTATGTTGCACTATGTACAAATGTTGTGTTTAGCCAGATTAGAATATTTGTATGTACCATTCTGGAACCATTCTGGAACAGTTGACTACAGTTCATAGACTGGGTAATCACAGGTGTGTATTGGAATGAACATTAACACATTTGCACTTATAGTTATGAGCAACTAAGCAGCCTGGTATACATGAGGCAAGTAATCCAAGATGCCTGTTCAAATACAAAAGGTAGATATTACATACCTGAATCAGTGACTCTAGTACTGAAGTATCATTCTCAAGACAGGTGCACTGAGTATAATGTGCAGTTCTATCATGCATAGGGTCATATTGCATACCTTACAGGTAAATTGTACTGGCAAATTTAACTGGATGTAGCTGATGTGCATGTTATAAAGGCTTTGGCTTGTATGTGTATGTTGTGAGGTTGCCTGCTGTGCATGGAAGTGGAGATGAGAAGATGTGAGACTTGTAATGCACTTGTGGAGCTTCATTTGTATGAGTTTGTGTATGAGTTTGTGTGGATTACTATACATTAAAGTGCAGGTAGTAATGTACTGCTTTTGTCTTGGTTTTCACAGGTGATCGGGGGGGGTGGAGTCTGTCCTCATAACAACCTGATGTCAGTGTCTCATCAGACTCTGATAATGATGGTGGCCATAGTGAGGCACAGGTGGGGTTGTCTGTGGCTGAATTTGTTTCAGAGGTTGACATCCCTCTTCTACCCCCATTGTCTCTGTACACAGTCAATATGCTCACACATATCCAGTCCCCAGAGGCCACAAATATCAGGCAGTCAGAGGGTGGGCATATTGAACAGGGACATGTGGCAACTATGGCTGCAGTGAGTGTAGAAACTGGCCATAGCCAGAGAGTAAGCAACATTCCACACAGGTGTATTGACAAGGGTGGTTGTAGGAGGCCTGCTGTCCATCCAGCACATTTTGCTTGTGTCACATCTTGAGTCACTCGATGTATGTTTCATGCCATCATGGAGGTACAGGCATGTTCTGAATGGAATACGAGATGTATGCTTAGGGTTATGAATGTAGCACAGTCTGACAGCCATGACTGCCTCCACTGCATTGGGGACACCCTGGATAGGTTCACTGATGCAGTGGATAGATGGTTGGCTGAGACAGTGTCTGTCTTGGGCTGCACATTGTCTGTGCTGTAATGTCTGGCCAGAGTTGGGCGTCAGACCCATGGACGTAAGTCAGCAACACCCATTGCTGAGAGTCCATGTGGTCATGTGCAGTTATTCTCCATTAGTGGCAGTACTTCCAGCACTATTGGCACGTGGTCCTGGTTGGTCCCGTGGGGGACACAGACCCAGCAGACAGCAATCACCATCAGGTACTATGACCGCATCTGATATTGGTCATGGTGGTGCCAGTGCAATTCCTGGCAGAGCCAGCTTCCATGTAAGTGGCCACAGACAGTGAACTGTCCAGTCTACCATGTATGGTCCCCAGCTGTCTGACATACACACATGTAGGGTAGCACTGGGTTTGACTGTGTACATGCACACACTCAAACACCACTGTCACATGCAGGTCAACTACAGACAGACACGGCACCTCTCCATGGCCCATCTAACCCCCACCCCTTCCTGACTCATACACATGTTTGACCCAGCTTATGTCTACAGCACCCCCACATGACACCCTGTGCATGTGATGATACCTGTCTCACATCTCTATCATCCTTGCCATCGATGCAGGGAAATGAAGCTATGCGCCTGATGTACAGGGTGTCTACATTACTTGTCATGTACTTGTGGAATGCAGTATTGTTTTGCCATGCCACTTGTTGTGGTACACAACAGATACTGCATGCTGGCAAGTGTCATGACTACGCACTAAACTTTGTGTACTTTATGTTGTATGATGTTGTACTGGTGGTAGTGCTACAGGATGACATGTGTCTGACAGACCTGTGTATGCTTCTATTCCAGGAGTCTGAGGGAATAAATTATGGACAAATGGTGGCAATACAGTGGCACAGGATGAAAAGGCAGCACAGCAGAAATATGATTTCAGCAAAGTACGGCAGTATACGTGCATGACTCCCTAGGTCCATATGTCTATAACACTCAATAACAATCAGGGACAATGGGTCAGTCCACTAATCATGCATTCATAGTTTGTGATAAGGTCTGCTACCCTCAATACGTGTCACCTTGGCTTTCTGAACTTACACCTACAAGGTGTGGTGATGGAGATGACAAATCTACAAATATCCTGTGTCCAGATATTATGTTGCCAGGGTTTGACTTTCAGACACTTGCATATACACCAGCTGACATACCAGTCTGTACATAGCATACACATTTGACAGCATGCCCTGCTCCCCTATTATTGCCATAAACCTTGTTGTGGCAGTTAGCAGGGACATGGGTGGGGGTACTTCAGGGTATACAACACCCAGACTGAGCCAAGCCATCTCACTGTGCCACCTGTTCAGGCAACATGTACAAAGCACCCACTTAGGCACCCACAATACTGTCAATGTGGGGATCAATACATGGCCCACTGATGCTAGACATATGCAAAATAGGGACATCTGACTCCAATACTGTAGCTGTTCTGTAACAGCAGTGCTCAACAGGGCACAGTCATGGATCCTCTACTGCTTGGTCTGCATGTCTCCACAGTACATGTAGGTACTGACCAGTGGCAGCTGCCCACCCCCCCCAGCTGTGAACCACAATGGTACATTCCACTAACTTCTCACATCGAAAGTGAATGTGGACTGTTCCCTTACCTGTCTGGATTCAGGAAGAAGGCAGCAGACTGCTGATGCCCAAAAGCAACAGCAGCTAATACCCAGAATGAAGAGTGTGTGTGTGTGTGTGTGTGTGTGTGTGTGTGTGTGTGTGTGTGTGTGTGTGTGTGTGTGTGTGTGTGTGTGTGTGTGTGTGTGTGTGTGTGTGTGTGTGTGTGTGTGTGTGTGTGTGAAATTCCCCAGTTGATTTATACTGGTGGCTATAGAGAGAACTCAGGATACCTGCTGGTTAGAGAATACCTCAGGCTTGAACCCTGTGTGCAGGTAACAAGAGCCTGAATTCCCTACCCACCACATACCTCTCAATCTAGAATCATCAAAAGTCTGGACAAGGCCCATGAAAAATAGGTACAAATCTGTATGCTGATTAACGTAAAATTTGCATACATAATTACATAACCCCACCCACTCCAATGGAATTGTTGGATAACAACTTTCAAACACAAACTGAAGAACAGACAAATAGAATATGGCACCAGATTCCCCCTGCAGCCATCCCAATGTCCCAGTATCTGGCTGTTTCACCCCATTTATCATAAACACTAATATGTGCATACTGCTTTACTTCTACAATGATTATTTGGATTTTATTTTTACATTTTATAGCACAATGCACAAACACGAATAGGTATCTGCTAAACAAAGCAATATTATGTTACAAAGAAAATAGACTTGACATTAAAATTTAAAACTTCTCTGCCTTTGAAACTCACATTCATTGAAACAGCATTGAAACCCACACCACATCCATAGAAAGTGCATTTGGCTAGTAGTGGATAAAGATTACCTTCTGGCTGTTTTCAAATCATAGGCCCCTTGCACACAAAACAAGAAACATACACACGTTCTTTGATACACCTTCCTGTCTATTAAATTCTATTCCTTGTATAATACAGCACACTTGTTAGACTTAAAGTTAACTTAAATTGCATTTTAAATTTATAGTTTGAACATTTTTCCAGTAGGCAATGAATCAAAATGCATGAACCAATAATGTCAAAACTGCACAATTCAGAACATTTCCATCATAAAAGTCTACTTCCACACACAAAATCGCATTTTAAGTGTATTGTTTGAACATTTTTCCATTAGGCAATGAAACAAAATGCATGAACCAATAATGACAAAAATTGCCCAGTTAAGAACATTTCTACCATAAAAGTGCAAATATATAAATAGAATGACAGTAGTGTAAGCCATAGGCATCTTGCACAGCTTCTTGCACTTATTTTCAATTTCAGTTTTTTTTTTTGGGGGGGGGGTCAAAAGGGCAAATCAGTGCAAGAAGAATTTATAATGAACTAGAACAACTCCATTCTTTCTTAACTATCCAAACTCCAGATATTCTTAAAGTCACCAAATATTGAGTTAAAACCGACACCCTTAACACTTGAACTTTGCAATATCAAGATAGGACTTTGCAAAGTCAAACTAAGACTGTGAAATGAGTAGGAAGTGGATCATTACTCCTTTTAAAAAGTAATATCAGTGCTTCCATCAAAGTCCAAACCTCAGGGAAAATGAATATCACCCCAGATGGCTGGCAAACAGCTATGGCACAATCCTTCCCTCATACTTGCCACATATCTTGTCTAGGTAACCAAAACAAATTTTCTACTTTAATAAATAATAATAATATTATAAACAAAATAAAAATTCACAAATGACTATCTTTCTTTGTGTACTTAAAGCTAAACCTTCTCAATTCTTCCAGTACAGGAATTATGGATACTGTACCTCCTAGGACCTTACTCGAGTGGCTAAAGATTACCGGATACCAAACTTTAAAACCAGAAATCACTCCATGATAAATGTAATAACAACAAATATTCCAAATTCACTATCCAACATCTCTATCCTTCTGCCTGCTGTTAGTGACCACTGTTTTTTATTGATTTATTTATTTGACTGAAGACTTCTGCCTAACTTCAGTGCGTTCACTCCTGGAAAAAAATACAAGAAAAATAATCTACAACCAAATCACTGAATACATACAACAATTGTCGTATGACCTCCTTTTACACTTTTGCAGATGACATTATGTAAAACAGATAAGGGACAACTCACATCAACCTCACATTTAGTCACTCATACGCAACTATTAAATACTGTATTAAATGTCTGAATTAACAATGCTTCAAATCCTTCTTTGACGACAGGCACTTCAAAATACAGTCAGACTCCACACTATCCTTACAAAATGAGTCCTGCAAGATCTGTGTTATTTCCCATTTTTTTCCATATTCATTATTAAATTACTGCATGACCCATCAAACTCCTATTATTCTATATGTAGACACTATAGCATGATGATTTACAGAACAAACTTTCATCACTCATATTGAAAATAAATTAAAACTAGAACAAGGCCTATTCACACGATTAAGACATCCTACTGTAATACTGAACACACAGACATACACACACACACACACACACACACACACACACACACACACACACACACACACACACACACACACTCTTTCAGTTAGGTACCTTAAAGCAAAGCAAGCTGTGTGACAACTCTGCATTCTGCCAGAACCCATCTGGCAGTTGTAAAACCAAATCAATCCAAATTTCCAAAGCAACGCAAGCTGAGCAGCAACTCCACTTTCTGCCCGGAAACCATCAAGCAGTTGTAAAACTAATGCAAAGCAAAGCAAACTGTGCAGCAACTCTGCGTTCTGCCTGGAACACATCTGGCAGTTGTAAAAGTAATCCATGGCACAAACAACTCCTTGAAATGACTTAACAGCACAGTCCCAGTATTAATTTCAAACAGACGCGCTCCCACTCACGTCCCTTAAGCTTAATTCCAACAGGCTGACGGCGCTGACATCATTGCGCACGTGATGACGCCAGCTCCGAGAGTGAGAAAATTAAAAAGTCTAAAAAAATTGAAAAAAATCAGAAATGATGGGCTGCCACTCAGGAATCATGGCACTCTATTATCGGGACCCCAAAACTCAGTAAAAACTGAATAATTCGGGATGGTTGGGAGGTCTGACCCACCACCATTTCTGAAACTTTTGCAGATTTTTGCCTCATATTTTGTTCTGTTCTGGTCTTCATAAAATATGTGGTTTCTGAATTTTTAATTGCTTAAATAGTTGATGGTACAGTAGTAGCATTGTTGCCTCATGGCTAGCAGTTCTCTGGTTTGATTCTTGGCTGGGGTGCCTTCTGTGTGGAGTCTGCATGTCCTATTTGTGTGTGGGTTTGCTCTGGTGTCCTCCCATGTTGCAAAGACATGTGTCTGCTGTATTTCTCCTTGGGCCTCTACTGAAAATTGGCTTTTGTTCCAAGGCAGACTTTCCTAGTTAACAAATGTTAAATAAATAAAATTGGCAGGCATTTGAATTTCAGACTTCATATTCGTCAGAAAGTACATAGTAAAACACAACCTTCTATTCTAGCAATTTTCTAAGTTTATAAGATGAATATTTGAAATATGTCCCTATTTTTGGGACTGTTTCCCCCATTATTGGCTTTGTTCAGGTTTTTTGTGCTAAGGTTGAGAGCTATGGTGAGAACTGAATTCACTGAATATGTTTGAGGGCTGTATTCCCCCATTACTGTCTTTGTCCACATGTTTTGTACTAAGAGGTTGTCAGCTATGGTGGGAACTGAATTCACTAAATGGTATCCATTTAAGTTTCAGTCTTCCTCATTTTCATAAAATAACTGATTTGGCATAGTGGTATGTTGCTCTATCTATTTTGCACAGTGTCCTGGGTTCAAGACTTGGCAGTGAAATGTATGTTGGTAACACAGCATTTTATATTAGCAACTTTCCAAGATTATACAAGCAGTGTTTAAAATGTGTCCCTGTTTTTTGGGCTTTTGCCCCCCTGAATACATTTTGGCTTTTTCCAGATTTCTTGTGCTGTGAAGTTGAGAGATACAGTTGAGTGTCGCATAGATTTTACAAGGAGCTGAGAGGAGGGGAAGAGAAGTTTAGTGCTGCTTATGCTAAGTTGGCTTGCATTATTACTAGCACAACAGGTAATGTACTTGCTTTTGATGCAGAAGGCTGTGGATTCTACTCCCACAGGGGTTGGATGCTGCTGTACTAAGAATGCCCTCTTTGGCGAAGGTACAGGCACTTTATTTGTAGATGAAACAAAGAAATATATGATTTTTGCTAGCAGCAACCTCTTCATTAGTTACAGATCTCTTTAATGTGGAATTATTTAGATGACTTTACTTCTGCAGAGATTGTGCATATTTACTGATACTGGTGGACTGTAGAAGCTTGAGTAGACTTTTATGATGGAAATGTTCTCAACTGGGCAGTTTTGTCATTATTGGTGCATGCATTTTGTTTCATTGTTTACTGGAAAAATGTTCAAAACAATAAATTTAAAACACCCTCTAACAACTGTACTGCATTATACAAGGAATATAATTTAATATAACCAGGAAGCTGTATCACACAACACATGTATGTCTTGTGTGCAAGGGATCTATCATTTGAAAAATGTCCAAAGTTAATCTTTATACAAGCAAAATGTATTTTCTTTGAATGTGGATTTCAATGCTTTTTCAATGAATGTGAGTTTCAAGGGCAGCAAAGTTTTAATGCTAAGTTTATTTTCATTGTGAGACTGCATTGAATTGTTTAGCAGATGTCTTAGTGTTTGTGCTATAAAATGCAAAATAAAACTTTCAAATGAAATCCAAATCATCAAGGAAGTAAAGCAGTAGCACATTACAGTGTTTATGGTAAATGGGGTGAAATAGCCAGGTAATGGGACATTGGAATGGCTGCAGGGGGGGAGGGCTCCATCTGACTATGATTTTGTGAAGAGGAAGGCCGGCAAACTCAGACAGCCCCGGCTGAACTGTACCTCTCAACTGTCCAGATTTTCACAGAATTAATAGTTTTTTGCTTCTTATTTTTGGTTTGTTTCTCATAAAATGTGTGTTTTTCTGGCAAATCATTTAGGAATGAAGTCACTAAATAATGACAGACATTGAGTTTCAGACTTCATAACCTTCAGAAAATGCATGCAAGATCTGTTATCCTATCAACTAAGTTTATACAAGAGCAATTTTTAGTAATGTTTGTATGTTCTCCCAATATATTTGGCATTGTCCAGATTTCCTGTGTTAATAGGTTGAGAGGTATGTGCAGATAAATTGCTTTATAGAATTAGGCATATCCAAACCTCTCATCTGTCCCAGATTTTGGCTCAAAATGTTGATCTCCCTCTAATAATCCCTCCGCAAAATGTCAGTTTTGGAAGAAAACATGGAGGGTTTACAATTAATAAATAACTGTAATAATAATCAGAGTTATAGATTACTTGTATTTCAGAAATGCATGTAGATTTGCTTATTTTTTCAGCTGCTCAAGTTAGCAGTACTAATATTAAAAAGTGTCCTTTCTTTGACAGGTTCCCAGCTGTATTGTGTGGGCTGTTTTATATTTTTGCATCACATTCTTGGTCCATTTTTGATAAAATTGTGGTTTTCTGGCAAATTAGTGTCAAATCATTAAAGACTAACATTAGAAAATAATAACAGACATTTGAGTTTCAGATTTCATATCATTCAGAAAATTCATACTAATACAAGACCTACTATTCTATTAGAAAGAATTGTTCAAATGCATATTTTTAGGTATTTTAATGCTTAATTGCTTAACTGATTAATGGATTGAATGTTTTATTGGATGTTAGTGGGTATAAAATGAGTTAGTAGCATTGTGAATTTACTCCTTGAAGGCTTAGTACAAGCCGAGGCGCCAGAGTGTTTTATAACAAATCGAGATTTACTTGACTATGAGTTGTTTCTTTTTAATATCCATCCAGCGTTTGTTGTATATTGGATATTCTATTAGAAAGTTTGTAAGAGCAATATTTATATATTGTCCTTATTTTTGGGCCTTTGTCCCACTTCTATGTATGACTTTGTCCAGATTTCTTGCTCTGTGGTTGAGAGGTATGACAAATGTGACAGGGCCATCACAGTCAGCCAGAGACATTTCAAACTGTGACATACTTGTTGCACCTCACTCCCCATGTACTGGATGTATCCAAGCAAGGCAAGGAGCAGTTATGCAGTGTAAGTGTGCAGAGTATCCCCCCATCCAAGGTAGACACAAGTACTGCAGTGACTTTTCATCTGTCCTTGCTTAATTTTGCAGAATGTTCTGTTTTTCTGTCATATTTTTATACTGTTGATTTATGCTTCTTATTATTGAGAAGTTTTAATATGCATACTGTTAAAGAATTGATATGCATATCACAGTATTTGTAATAAAGGACAGGATTATAATATACTAAGAAGCTCATTACCTTTGCTGGAGACTTGCAGTCATCTTTGCAGGCTTTACCCGTCAACTAAACAGAATGCCAACCTATCATGTGTGGTCCATAACCTGTGCAGTAATCCTTTAAGCAATTTATCTTGAGCTTGTTTCTTGTTTGCTATTTATTTTTTACTTTGATCATGTTTCTCCCATGAAACAAGTAGATAGTTGTCAGGCAGCAGGACTTTTTACATTTGGGGTATCACAGAGATTGCTACTTTCTGCATGTCGCTTGATACTTTTATAAAGCTGAATATAAATTATAATTAGAACTGCAGTGCAAGGAGATGTGGTTTGAGTTGAGTGCCGCTTGTTTTTCTTATACCTGACTTTGACTGGCATTCCAGTAATGCATTTAAAAAGTAATTTATTTTTTCATGCCTCACAACCTTTTGTTTCCATCTAGATATTAAGTAAGCTGTCATGCAGCCAATGCATTGAAATATTTTTTTCTTCTACACTTCATTTTGTCTTGATTGGACTCTCATAATGATGGTTTGGCACCCAGGGCAGTGTATTTAATTAGAGTACTAGTTTTTGTGGTTTTGAGCATAGCTACTCCCTTTTCTAGTTGGCTACACCCCTTCCCCATCCCATTGGCCCCATCCATTTGTCTGTCTTCTGCAGCCCCTCTTTGATTTGAAGTCACCATCCACCACTGGTACTGATTGACTGTGACTAACAATGTTGGCTGCTGCCTGCTACTAGTGAAATCTTGTACCCTCACTGTGTTATGTCAGTGTCTTGCATGATGGTATCACAAATAAATGCTTGGTGACATTGCAATGACCATAAACCCCAATTGAATATATATGTACTATCCTTTCCATTGGGGATACCTATGTCCCTGGTTAGTAGCACGGTAGTCCCTACATGTGATGTACGTACGTAGGGGTGACATGTAGCCACATAGACTCACCAAACAGGTGTACAGCTCATGTGCCACACATCAACAAGTCTGGAGAGTGGTATGTCAGGATTCATATGGCATAGCTGCAGTCACAGTTACTGTTAGGTGACATATCCATACACTCCATATACTCCTCCCTCAGCATGCCACTATATGACTATAATGGCCAAGTTGACATACTTCCCAAACTGTTTTGGTACAGGCAAACAACAGTATGGCCCCTCACAGGGTCCTATCACATCATCAGCATGTGCTTACCACTGTTCATCTGCACTGCATGTCACTGCCGCCTGTACCTATTCAGCATAGTCATAGGTGATCTGTGCCATGCATATAGTACCAGGTGAGATCCCACTTGATTGTGTATGTTACCTATCTCTAGGAAGGATAGTAGATGGATTAGTCACCCTAAGGACATTAAACCACTATGTGACATTAGTAGTACATGCTTGTTTCTGACATTTGTGTAGCAGATGTAACACACCCTTAACACAGACCCTCCATACTGGTATGGTATAGAGAGCACCTCAGTGCACTTCTGCACATGCCATCTGTATGATTGGCTGGGTGGATGTTATCTCAACACTGGGGGTGTGGCTGTGTCTTCCTTGGACTTAGGCAATATGTGCTGTTCCTGTGATGAGGGGTAGTGATGTCTCCAATTGTGACAGCTGTATGGCCATCATGCTAGTGACATGCACATGTCCTGTTGCTCTGTGACATGTTGTACAATGCTGTCACAGCCTGACATGCACACATGGCCACTTTCAGGCAAGCAGCACTTTGACTCACTATATACAAGACACACCACTGCGCACACATAGTGCATGTTGGCTGCATGCACAGTGGAAAACTTACCTATGTAGTGGTACACAGTACAGAGGACAATACCGGATGCAAACACCATGCCTTGTGTCCGCTAGTACTATCCATGTAGGAAACATAATGCTTGATGATATAAGCAGGCCATGTTGTAGTAATTCATTTGGGAGGCCACATCACCCACAATCAATAAAATAATGTAAAACCCTACCAATGTGTATGCTGCAAAGTTAGTCATATGTTTGTGGTATGGATACACACACACACACACACACACACACACACACACACACACACACACACACACACACACACACACTGAGTTGTCTGCTGTGAGATTAGAACCCCTACAAATCTACTGTTATACACTATAGCTGACAACACTTATCATATGTGCCACAGAGTTTATATGGTATTAGACTGTCAGCCAGTGCTCTTAAGGTGGATGACATCAGCAGGCCTTCTAGAGGAAGGCAATTTAGAGGGCAGCAGTTAGTTACAGGGACGATATTACACAAGGATAGCCCATGAGGACATGTCCATTGCGCTGCAAGGGAATATGTTTACACACACAGACACATGCACACACTAAGTTGGCTGCTGTGAGATTAGAACCCCTCTACCTTTTTAGTGTTGCACACTATAGCTGTCAGTATTTATCACATGTGCCACAGGGTCAGCCAGCACTCTTAAGGTGGATAATATCATCAGGCCATGTAGAGGAAGATCATTTCTGCAGCTAGTTACAGGGCCAAAAAGTGCATAACCAGTGCATGAAAATAGCCCATGAGGGCATGTCCGTTGTGCTGCAAGGGGATATGTTTACTCATACGCACACACACACACACACACACACACACACACACACACACACACACACACACACACACACACACACACACACACATGCACACACTGAGTTGGCTGCTGTCAGATTAGAACCCCTACCTATCTACACACAATAGCTCACAGTACTTATTGCATGTGCCACTGATTACATTTGCTGAATATGTGATTGCAGGAACTGTACTTGTGGAGTGCACAAAGTAAGCTTGTGTTGGACAGCATGTGTGGCCTACAGAGTGATATTGCTTGGCACTGCTATTATATCTATTGTCCTAGAAGTAGGGTACCTGATAATCTCCTGTTATGTGTGTACAGTCACAAGTATGGCCATATGTGGCTGGTCTCAGTTATATAGGCAAACATGTGGCCAGGGACACTTTTCCCTGTCGAAGGCATGTGTTGGAACAATTATACATTGCACCACCTGCTCACCTGTGTTTGTCTACATGGGTGACATTATGCATGCACAGGGGTTTGAGGATGAGTGGAATATCTACTTTTGTGGCCTTGGTTTGGTTCCTCTGGACAAGTGCATTTATGTGGGAGTGCAGATAATCACAGCTTTCATAAAGTATGTGTGGAATTCATACACACACACACACACACACACACACACACACACGCACACACACACACACACACACACACACACACATATATATATATATATATATCTGTGTGTGTACATTATGTATATGTGTTATATAGATATATGTAGACAGTCTATGTATCATTGTAATATATATATATATATATATATATATATATATATATATATATATATATATATATATTAGTATTATATGTATTTGGAGTACATACTACTAGATATACTACTCATGTGAGTGGGGGATAGGGACAGACAGAATGTACAAGTAGCTGTCTGTACGTACAGATGCATTTCCACATAGCAAGTCTTTGTAATGGAGAGGTAACAGAATTGCACTCCAGTTAGCTAAGGGTAGAAGCATACCCAGTGGGACTGTCAGTACTTACAAGGTGGCTCCAGGCCAGAGCTACCTGTATGCCGGTCTGGGATTTTGTCTACTACAGACATTGGCAGCTGCACCTTTTTCCACAGTACAGTAATTCCCTGAACTTGTCCACAGCAATCCCCAGCTGTCTGCTGTACTTAGTATGTGACTGGAGTACATAATGTCACACCACACAGAGGATGACAGTCTTCATACCTCTCACCGTACTTGTTTTTTCAGAAAGTCCAGCATTTTGCTCCATATGACTGGTCTGTTCCTCATACATTTGTGGTGTTCCAGTAATTTATTGTATACTGCAGTCACTGAACAGTACTACCTATAGACACATTTGGGTGATGAAGTTTACATCCTACAGATATTCTGTTGTGATGCAACCCGCTGTTATACTAGCCACCTTCTATGTTAATCAGAGGATGTGTAATGTCTGTCTGTAGATATGACCCTTTGTCCACTCATTTTCTCTGTTTTTGTCCATCTTTCTTGCAGTAACAGATTGCAGGGTATGACAGTCTATAGGAATACCACCATATGACTACCTCACATGTAAATGTGGATGCTGCCAGAATCAAACCATCTACACCATCACCCATGCTAATGTCTCTAGCCCACTGAGCCACACAGGCCACCAGACAGAGATGTGTCATTTATCACACAATCAACAGCATAAAGACATTCATTATCATACCTGTATTATGTGTGACATCCAAAGTGTGCCCAGGTTCATTGTCACAGCACTGAGATTGGCTGGTCTGCTAATATATCATTGCTGAAATACTGTTACAGCAATTGCATGGGAGCACTGATGTGATGGGGGTGGGGGGAGGAGCAGCCCTTAATCTGCTGCCATAGGCAGTTGTGCAACTGTCCTCTGACCCCACTGTTTACCGTCTCCCTTGACTAATGTAGTGGATATTCCAGTCATGCAGCCTAGTGAATATTATGCAGCACATAGTATTGGACTAGGTACCTGTTGTCCCATATGGCTGTTAGATCTCTCCATGTAGCCCAGTAGCCCACTATATTCCTTTGCATACATGTGGCAGCTCTATACAAATGCTACCATATTCTAGTACCTTTTATAAGTGGTGTATAGGTGAGGGAATTACCTTGCGAATGCAGCAGTTGACAGATCTGTAGTTCAGGTCTGACTCTGCCTAATGCATTCAGTACACAGCAAATGCATGGTTAGGTACAGGCTGTGTGGGTTGGCTGGCATCATTTTTACTATAAGTATGCAAATCGAAGTAAGGTGTCAATCCCTAGGGTCCTAGGTTGTCAGTTCATGTGCTATTCATAGTCTCTTGGCCAAGGCCAGGGCATACTGGGTAGGCCTATGTCAGCCTACAGGGACATCCTCGGGGGGGGGGGTCCTCCTCCGAATCCTCCTGTGGCTGTAGGGACCTAGGAACTGGTGGGGGGGGGGTGAGTGTTCCTTTCCTTTTCTGATCCCACTGCAGCTGTTTCCACAGGATCATATTGTGTAATATGGCACATACTGTGAACATCTGTGCACATGTGGCTGTAGAGTACTGTAGAGCTCCACCTGATATATTGAGGCATCAGAACCGTGACCTCAGCAGCCCAAACATATGTTCTATGATGTTCCTAATTTGTGCATGTGCCTCATTATTGCATTCTTCCATGGGTGTGTGTATTTCTGATGTGTGTCATCATCAATAGTTCCAGTGCGTAGCCAGCATCCTCTGGTAAATGGCGGTGTGCAGGATGTCTCCCCTAGCAAACATCTGGTGCAGGTGAGATGCATGCCAGATATGGGAGTCATGATAACTGCCAGGACTGCAAGCACACACATTCAGGATAATGCCCATTGCACCCAACCTGGCAGCTGTTGGAGTGATACCTCTTGTGGTTGACATAAATTCTACACTCCTCACTGGGTGGTGCCTTGATGTGTACATGAGTCCGGTCTATGGCACCAAGTACCTCATGGTAGTGTGCTACACAGTAGAAGTGTTGCATATTGCTGGCCCTAGCCTCGGGAGTGACAGAAAAATAAATGTTCTCACTGGCTTGTTGTAGCATGGGATCCAGGAACTGATGGAGTACTCTGGATGTTGATGCCTGTGAGGCTCCCATCATATCCCCAGTTGGTCTTTGGAAAGTACCTGTGGCTAGTACCCTTGGAGTTTCACATACCTTTGTGTCCACTTGGATGGGTTCCCTTCTGTTGGCTCTGGGGCAACATTGACCTCAATATCTAGCACATACAGATGTAGCAGACCTGCAGCAGCCCCTAGCATTCTTTCACTTAAAATTCTCAAATCTGTACTCTGCCGGTGCAGATTTTGGAGGAGAAATCAGATTGTAGGGTGTATGTAACCTTTATAAGACTCTGCTGTAGGTGTAGGCCATGTGATTGGCTACCTATGATGCATTCCACCTGCCAAGTACATCATTAAGAACATTTAATGCCTCTAGTTTAAGTGAATCAGTAATTAATATATCATTTGCTTTTGGTTACACTTAGGACTGCACATGGAAACAAGGGCCCCAAACGTAAACAAAGCTCAGCAATCATTGCACACACATCCCCTGAAAAGGCACACTCAGCACTGCAGTGGACCATGCAAATATGCTGAAACATGTGCCCCAAAGGTGAACAAAGCTTAGATAGCCATTGTACACCCCCCTGCTGTGCACAGTGGTGCATCGCACAAACAGGCACAGCTGAGCTCCAATGAGCTTAACAAGACCTCAAATCCCACAGCCACAAATTCTTACAGCCTTCTAGCAACTTTCTTCTCAAACATTTCTTTACTGCAGCAACCAAAACTACCCTTTTCACTTCCCTCCCTTCTCTATGGTGCCCCTATCTTAACTAGCTTACAAACTTCTACCCTAAGCAAGATGATACAGTGATACAAAAAGTTGCAAAGTTTGGCACAGACTCTAAATATCACACACACAACTGTAAACTACTCCTAGAATTAAACTGGCTTGAACTCCCCAACCAACTTGCCTTTATTCAGCTATCCACCTTGCATAACCTTATTTTCAAGCCTACTGCCAATCTAGTCACACCTTACACACCAAATCGATCCCTACAATCAGAAGACAAAAATCTCTTATCTAGCTCAAAACCTACAAGAAAATCAGGTCACTCTCTGTATTCATACTCTTTCTCTATACTTTGGAATTCACTATCTCTAGGTCTATGCCTGGCCTAACCCATTTCAAAGCCTCTTTAAAAAATCATCTCACAAATACATGGCTCTGCTCCTGCATAAAGCCTGCCTAATGCTCAGGTCTTCCTCTTCTTCCACACTAGCCTCATTATCCTTTTCTGTCACATTTCAATTCCTCACAGACTGCAAGATCATAAGGCTCTTCTAACTCCTCCTCTGTTTTTATACCATATCCCTAAGCTACTGCTCAGGCTTTATTGCTTCTATTCTTCTTAACTCTCTCTCACTATCTATCTGCATCACTAACTTTCTGGCTGCTATTTTCCTAACTGAAACTAACATTCTATTTTTCATGTACTATAATAGACAATGTCACACACTGCACTACGTATGTACTATTTTTTGGTCACTATCTACATCATGTATGATGAGTGATTATTATTGTCTGTAATGTTTTAACTCTATAGAATTGTCAAGTTGTAACATAGTTTGTTCTTTCAACTTATTTTTATATAGTATGTCTAATGTAATTTTTATTGTATTGGATTATACTGTATTTGTATTGTATTGTATGTGGAGCTTTTTTCCCCGGGCCTCTGCTGAAAATGGGTTCTGTAGACCCAGTCAGACCACCCCAGTAAACAAATGTTAAATAAATAAATAAATACTTCTAGTTTGGTTTCCATTCCCGCTTGATACCAATATGCTTTTATTAAACTAAGCTGGGATGTCATCTTAGATTTGTTCTGTTCACGTTTTAAAACTTTCACTGTTTGTATCTGGTGAGGTCAGCAGATTTGTATGCAGTCCTACAATTGCAGATGTATACATGTAATCAGTTTTGAGGAGGCTCATACTTCTTTCAGAATGAAGAATATATAATCTTGGTATATATTGTTTTTTATATATCATTTGATGTGTGAATTATTTTTCTTGTTTCCTGCCCAGCTGATCCAATATCTTCTAGGGCCACTCTATCACCCCAAAACTGTAAGCTAAAATAGGAAGAGGAAGCTGGTTTATAGCATGAACATTGTTCTTATATGTCAGGGCTGTTTTCAGTATTCATTTTAGTCTTTTAAAATATGCCTTACTGAGTTTTGTTTGAATTTGCTCATGTTTTATTGTTGGTCCTTCATCATTTCCAAAATATTTATATGATCCTCCTGTTCAAGTTCCTTTATATCACATTCCTGTCCCAGACTGATATTTTCTTGGTGTTGCAGGTGTCCTACTTTAAATGTTGCTTTTTCACATTTATCAAGACCAAATGACATCCTTATATCATCTGAAAACGTTTTAATCACTTCCAGTTGTGCTTTCAACTCCTCATATGATGAACTATACAGTTTTAAATCATCCACAAAAAGAAGGCGAGATGTCTTTACACTTTGTTATTGTCTGAGATTCAAATTGTCCCCATGACCTAATCTTTTAACTAGACTGTTTAATAGATTAAGAGCAAGGTAAAAGAGCAGCAGTAACAAAGAGGCACCCTCTAAAATCCCACTTTGAATCTTTATCCCTGGGATATTAATTTGTCCTTCATCATGACTTAGCTGGAAAGTATTTTCCCACTGTTTCACGGTCACTTACCTGTAATCAATCAGTGTAGGGCATATCTTATACATTTGTAAGCACTCTTTTATTCATGAAAGTGGGATGCTGTCAAATGCTTTTTTATAGTCTAGCCATGCCATACTTAGATGTATCCCCTTTTTACAATTCTCCAGTATGACATTATTTAACAACAAATGATCCTTTGTTCCACATGACTTTCTTTTGTTACCCTTTTGATCTATTGCCATAACTGAGTTTTCTTCTAAATGACTATAAACTCTGTCAGCATCAATTCCAGTATATAGTTTATACATCATCGGAAGGCAATTTATTTATCTATAGTTTCTAGGATAGCTTGCAGGTTCAGTCTTAAGGAAGAGTATGATTTTTCCTACTATTAACCAGGTTGACGTCTGTTTGGGGTGCACATATAAGTAGTTATTATTCTAGGCTATATCTTCATGTAAAAATGTTAATACTTTTAGCCAGAGGTTAGGTATTGCATCTGGGCCTGGAGTTTTCCATTTTGGGAGCTTTTTTAAATTTTGTTTCAGTTTCTCTAGCTGTTACTTAATTCCATTTCATAACCTATGCGTTTGAACATATTATTTCTTTTACTTCTTCTATCCATTCAGCATCTTTGTTATGTTCCACTGGGTCTTCACAGATATTCATCCAAAATGTATCTATTTCTTATATATTCTTGCTAAGTTGAAGTTATATGTACATATCTGCTAGTTTTTAATAAAAAATAGCTGAACTCGTACATAGTGTTAATAGTTGTTCTTATTCTTGTATTGTTGTCTACTATTCCCTTCTGTTTTAAAATTAATAAATATGATTAAAAAATGGTCAGCACAGTGCAGCTTTAGGCAAAGAAAATGTAATGGACTCTTGAGAGGATCATAGGAAGTACAAAGTATTTGAGTCAAATGACCATTTACATTATGCCAGTACCCAAATTAATGTTGTGCTTTCCTTCTCAAGAAGGGCAAAGCAGGTCAGTCCCAAACTAAATTAATGGTTACCTGTCCAATTATTCATATTTAATTTGAAGAATGCTAGGATGGAACCCTGTTTACTGCATAGGAATTCAACATTTTGCTTACTTTCTTCACTTATTCACTGTGTGGATTGATGTAGTTCTATAATATGAAGAAAAAATACTGAGGTAGCAAATGTAACTGTAAGCCCTTCACGTCTTAAAGAAAAAGAAAAACACACTTCAATAATACATTTGATGTAATGATAAGGACTAAATATTATCGAAGTTAGATGATTACTATAATTTAGTACTCCATTTTTTGGCATGCAAAAGATGGCTTAGTATGGATGCCATTGAAAGTATATTTAAAACAGCCATCTAAGATTGCAGCTAATGCATGTATAAAGGAAAGCATTATTAGTGCCAAACATCTCTTACAGGCATAGAACAGCAGGGCAGTTACTTCTCATAAATATCTGATAAATGAGCTGCCATTCACTTTCATGGATATATATATATATATATATATATATATATATATATATATATATATATATATGCACATACCATGGTTATACCTGTATAAAGTGACAAGAAATGGGAGAAAGAGACTCAACAGAAAGCATGTTAACAAAACAAAAATAGATAGCCTACTGGAATATCTAATCAAGAAAATGAGAAAACCTACTACAGCAAAAAATCTGCTATCTGCATAGAAATACAACAGTAAATAGGTAGAGAGATGTGGCACTACTTATGTTCTGGAGTATGCACTATCATAATGTTCAGTAATGTTACTGAAAACTGTCAGTATGCCATCGTAACAGCAAACACATGGGATGGAAAGTATACTGCATGATACTACCACAAAAATGACCAGCTAACTACCATATCATCTACCACAAAAAGGATCTCTTAATGTACCCTTCTGACATTATTTCTAGCCCAAAATACAAATAATTTTACTGGGCACTCTTCTCCTTTGCTGTTCCTTATCATTTTTTAGACTATCATCACTATATGTCCAACTACTTTCATTTCCTCTTGTTTTTGTATGCTGCGCTACTGTCAGGCATACCTGTGGCCTTTGGCTGTTGCAATTCTTTTTTCTGCTTTATAGCTAGTTAAATAGTTCGTAAAAGTTGTCTGTGTGCTGTCTTCCAAATCCTCATTCCATTTTAAGTTAACTAATTCATATCCATATATGTATATTTATATGCGTAGCTATATATGTTTCTATATCTGTCTCTCTCTTTGCCTTTGTCTTTCTACATAGCTCTCTCTCTCTCTCTCTCTATATATATATATATATATGATATATATATATATATATATATATATATATATATATATATATATGCATGTCTATTAGATATATAAATATATGTATATATATCTATATATATATATATGTGTGTGTGTGTGTGAGTGTGTATATATATATATATATTTGTATCTATATATATATATATATATATATATATATATATATATGTACATATATATATATATATATATATATATATATATATATATATATATATATATATATTTTTTATATATATATATATATATATATATATACATATATATACAGAGAGAGAGAGATAGCTGTGTGTGAGTGTATGAATAATAATGGCAGAAGAGAATACACTTAGAAACAAATGGTACTCCTTTGATATGGAGGTAATGTAAAACTTAACCTAAACAAATCCAGGTGTTAGGAATGATTTTAGAAAACTAAAGATAACGGATGGATGTTACTAATGCAGCTTTTTTTCGGAGTAGGTAGTGCACACACACACACACACACACACACACACACACACACACACACACACACACACACACACACACACACACACACACACGCACGCACGCACGCACACACACACACACACACACACACACACACACATACACACATTTATAGATATATATGTGAGTGTGTGTGTGTGTGTGTGTGTGTGTGTGTGTCTATCTATTATATAAAGATTTTTACAACATTAATTGCAAACTTTAAACGTGGTCATTCAGACATCATCACCCTGTTTTTCATTTATGATAAACCATAAACCTAGAGACAATACACAATTATAAAACTGGCATATACATTGATTTATCATATTTGTACTTCATCTGACGTACAAAATAATAAAACACCAGGTATTTACATTAATAGAAAATACTTCTCACTGTACATGAGATATGAATGCCATGGCCTCCTATTTATTGACTGATGATATTTTTACAGTCCAAGTATGTTTTCTATTGGAGGTAATTTACTCAACAAGAATATTGTGCAGTTAAAATTGGGGAGGGGGAGGGTTTTATGGAATTATAACAGTATGAAATAGATAAGTTTACTACATTTTTGTTAAAAAAACAGGATGTGGTGCTGAAAGGAGAAATCAGCTAAGGTAGACAAATTGTGGTAGACAGTCATGATTGTTGCCAATGGCCGTGGTGATAAAGAATTTAATAGCTCAGAATGTAATTTGTTTTAATGATGCAGAATTGATTTCAGCTGATGCCAGCAGTGATTATTTTTCTTCTACTCACTACTTCATCTTCACTTTAATCAAAGGTACTAATGAAACTATATATTGTATCTGTCTACATTTCCTGGTGACATTTATCTGCTAACACCAATTTTTCCTGAAGAAATTGCTATAACGGAAAGACTTCACAGGAAACATAGTATGACATGGAAATAGGAAGAAAAACAAAATTATTAAATGGATAGCAGGTTTTATTTTAGGACATTAAAGAATGAAATAAAAAATGTTTATATGGTTGATTGCAATGCCTCAAATCTCAATCAAAAACAATAGATCTGTCAACAAAAAGAAACTGCAAAATGTGAAATACTGCACAGTTTAATTTATTATTCTATAACCTCCCAGGCAGTATTCCAGTCTTGTTCAGGTTCATGCAGTCATTCTTATTAAAAACACAATGAGACCACTTGTAGCCAGTCCAAAGGATAAAACAAAGGTTTATTAGCCATTTTCAAAATGCTAGTGCTTTCAGTTCCAAATATTTATGTCCAAAGTAGACAAAAAATCTTGTTTCATTGTTTAACATGTTATTTTTCACTGACTTAAATTCATTTTGAAAACAGAAGAGCACTTTATCTTAAAGGAAATGTAATGTATCATGGACACATTATGCGGTCTGTAAATCCTTTGTTTGGATTTTAAACAGAAAGTATACGGTTTCAAGCAAGAAGGCACATTTCAATAATTGCCTTACCTTTTGTTATTTTTAACATACTTCGTGTGTTTACTCATGTGTTCACATTGTGATCCTATTCTGTTTTGCAGTATAAATTAATAGTGCACAGTGGCAAGGCATGGCACATCAGCTGTTAAAAAGAATGCAGACTAAAGGACATTTCGATTGATTTTAACTACCAAGTACCTTTGCAGTAGGAATGAGTGGTTTATTGTTTTTGTTAAGAAAGAGGTGCCATTGAGACATTAATGTTTATATATTTATTTATTTATTTATTTATTTATTTTTTGCAAAGGATATGCATGATTTCATGTTGATAAGTGAATTACTTAGTTCTATGACATGCAAGTGTCAGGTAATAGGATTCAAACCCAGCAGGTTATCATAATAGCAGCACAGTGCACTACCTCTGGTGCTATACTGTATCCTACTAGAATGTCCTACGTCATGTTTTTGCTAGTAATATGTATATTATGGCAGCCAATGTAAGTACTGCAGCTGCTAAAAAGCAAACATGATGTGCTTTCATGTGCTTTATGTTAGCTTCATATAATAAAAATATCCATTTTGGCTTACAGTTTGGTGCATTCGCTGGATTCATTTATTTAGCAAACCCATCACATGACATACTGAATAAAGTGGTGGAACGAATATCCAAGTATGGTTTTCATTCGCTCAGTGCAAGACACATTTTTTATTCAAATTTGATGTATAACAGAGAACAAAAATTAAACAAGCAAAACAGCAAGACAAGAAAGGAATAAATAGAAGCAATACAAGTGAAACAACTGCAAATGTATATGTATATACACTATTTACAGCAATATCCCCGTTACCACATATTACATTTTATTTGTTTTCTTTATTTTGAAATTTGTTGACTGGCAATGTCCGACTGAGCATGAACCCTTTCTCAGAGGAGGCCTAGGGAGAAATGCTCTGTACAATAGAAATTATAAAGCTACAAATCATAGTTAAGAGTATGCTTAGCATTTAGGTAAGATAATACATCTAGATATACAAGTAGCTACGTGTACAGACTAAAATACATAAGAGTTTTATAGACTAGGTGATTTCTTACAGCATTGTGGTAAAAGAGTATATACAGCTTAAATGAGTAGGCTATGCTTTGAGTAAAATAATATATCAATATATGAAAGTAGGTAAATGAACAGACTAAAATACATAAGAATCTTACAGAATAGGTGATGAGTTACAGATGAATTATAAACTCTCTTGATACTGATGTAGAATGAAAACTTGACAAGTTATTGATAATATAGGTCAGATAAGAAATGTTAGAACAAACTCCTAAGTTTGAGAGCAGTGCTTAGATTTACTCTGCAAATTAATTTAAAAGTCTTAAAATATTTAATAAATATTTTAGCAAATTTAGACCAATTGAGTCTAATAAGAGTATTTCATTTAATTATTATGTAATAGGTTATTGTGGAAAATAAGATAATTAGAGCTTTCAGGTGTATGATATTCATATTGTGGATGAAGGTATAAAAGAGCAAAATGCTAAGAAAGAGGCTGCAAACTGAATAAAATAGATTGAAGTTTGGCTTCAGCAATTAAACAGATTTTTTTTAACATAGCTGCAGATCAAAAAATACATAAAATATCAGGCTCTGGAAAGTAGCCTGCAGAGCTTTTCTTGAATAGTGAAGGATTGAAACTGGACATTTTAGTGGGGTGTAGCAAGTGTTATTGTTAATCATAAATTGAGTATAATAATTTTTTAAAAAAAAGAAATGCGCTTGGCATTACAAACTATAAGCTGATTAAAAAGGTTTGAATCTGCTAGTGCTAAGTTTTGATTTTGCCAAAAAGAAACAAACGCGTGTGAATTTTGGAACTGTATATTTAAGATGGCTTTATAAACTAAAGAAGTAGATTTTGGTGAGAGTAAAACTTGTATTAATTGGTGATAGCAATTTATTTGAGTCTGTTTTTTTATGATTAAATGTAATTTTTTTTGTTTTGTAGTGTTATTAAGTATGGGCAAGTAGCCTTTGGGAAGATTTATATGAAGTAAAATTTCTGTAAGTGAGTTGAATTCATAGCTGAAAAAGTTCCAGTTAAGCAATGCTTTTAGTAGAGAAATGGTAGATAAATATATTAGGGTGTTATTTATTAAAATGTCGGGATTATTAAGGATAGGTTGAAAAATGATAGTGATGTTCTCTAGATATAAAAGTGCTATCATCTTCTGAAGATGATCAATATTATTTTTAAGAGTTTTACTTATTTTGAAATTAATATTACTGGGAGAAAGAATGGAATGGCTTGAGGATTACATCTGAGTGTTGTGATAGATTTCTGTTAAATGGTCATCCATGCTGGACTCCATTGATTGGGATTAGATTTGAAATTGATTGTTTATAAGAGGCAAGAGGCTCTTGTGATTAAGTAATACATATAAAGGACTGGAAGACTCATACATCCTATGATATTCAGATAGATTTGGAAGGCCAAATGAAGTTGAAGAGCTAGGTGTGAACATGATTAAATATATAGGAATGTGATGTATAGTGGAAGTGATAAAAAGAGAAGTTTGGGGGAAAAGTTCATCTTGATGATTGCTAGTTTAGAAGGGAAGTAAAAGTGTCTAGAACTCCCATCTGTTGATGTCTACAACAACCTTTAGCTGTGATATATATATATATATATATATATATATATATATATAAATATATATATATATATATATATATACACATATATATATTTATATATGTGTGTGTGTGTGTGTGTGCATAATTTTGGTAATTAAGTTATGGAAAAGAATAAAAATTAATTCATAAATATTTTATAGAAAATATAATATTTAAGCCCTTAAAATTAGAAAAGTCAAGATGATAACTGCTTTTATTACTATGGGGAATAATTATGATTTTTGTGGGTTTAAAATATAGTTGGCAAAGTATGAATATTTCTGGATACCATCAATATTTTTTTATGGGTGTTTGAATATGAGCAACTCACATAAATTGTAATATCTTCTGCATATGTTGTATTAGGGATTTTGAAATTACACAGGTTGGAAGCAAAATAGATAGTTGATTTAGAGTAAGAAGTAAAACTTATATATAAACATTATAGAAAGAGAGAGGGCATCCTTGACATACTCCTGTTTTAAGAAATATAGTTGAATAAATTTATTTCAGATTAGTTGAATGATTTAAATAAATGGTCTTTATATACTGGATAAATTCAAGAGGGAATCTAATCATGGGAATCAACATAAAAAGAAAGAAAATATTTATTGTATCAAAGGTTTCAAGGGTTATCCTTTGATATGAAGTCTGTCTTGTATTGAGAAAACCAGCTTGGATAGGAGAGATTATATAAGGCATAAGAGGTTTCAATCTATTTGAAAATAGAGTGGCATACATTTTTAGATATACATTGATCAGAGCAATGGGTCTGTAATCTCTAATTTGATGAGAGTCACTTTGTTTTTGGACATAAATACTGCTTTAGCTCTATTGTGATCCAGGTCAGATATTCATTCATGCTTATAAAGTTAAGTATATGTAGTAAAATACTTAAAAGTTGGTCTTGTAAGAATTTATAAAAATCTGTCATGAAACCTGCTGGGCATGGCAAAGATCCATTCTTTAAACTCTTATCTGCTTGTTTAATTTCTAGAAGTTGAATCGGTTTGTAGAGCTATTGTGAAGAAACTAGATGAAATTTTAATTTATCTAAATGGGAATTAAGTTCTTGAGGTGAATATATTATGGGATTAGATTCATATAATTCATGATAAAAGTCCTCTTATACATCAGTTATATCAGAGACAGATTGTAAAGAGTTGTTTTCTTCTTGTATTAACTATATAAAGGGGGAAGTTTTATGATTCAAAATTAATTTAGCTAAATGTCTTAGGTTCATAGGTTTGAACTAGGCTAATGACTACAAGGGCTTTTCTAAGCCTAGCCATGCATACCAAATCTCCTATAAGTTCTGGTACTTTTGATAAGTACAAGCAGAGTCTTGGGAGGTGAAACATTTACAGGTTGCCTGTGTTTATTAGAGACGTAGGTGTGAAATCAGTGATGAATTTTCTGTTCCCCATTCCATTATCCAAGTTACACTTGAACTGGGTAAGGAAGAACTCTGCTTCATATGGATGGGGAGCCTGTTCCAGAGAAGAAACAGTCTCTGGGATATATACCTGTCTCTCCAGCACATCCTATTTATATCACAGACAAGGTTTATGTCTTTAGAATGGTTAATCTGGTGCTGTCTGTTTTGCAGATATGCAGTAGGACCATCAGAGTGGGGTCTAATAATGCCTTGCATGCCAGGCATAGATATCCCCTCAACAGTCTGTAGGAGACAGAAAACAGGGATAGGGCCTTGAAGCGGTCTGTATAGGGCATGTTACTTTTGCTCTGCATTCTTTTAGCGAGGAACCTCTGTGGACATTCCAGTTATTGGATATGCCTGTTTAGGTACATACCAAATGGGATATTGTACTCAATGATAGGTCTGATGAATACTGAATACAGTGCCACAATGACTTTTTTGGACCTAGATGCCATACCTTTGTTTATAAGTTGCACAATATAGAATAATTTCCTCACTACTGCAGATACATGCTGGTCAAAGCATAGATTATTGTCTATGCATGTCCTCAAGTCCCTGACTACTGGGTCAACTCTTAGGAGTGTGTTGTCAATATGATAGTTTCCAGAGGTGAATGACTTTCCAAAGGATACAATTACACATTTCTTGGCATTTAGTTTTAGTCAATGCTCTGGCACCAGAAGCTTGTCTGCGTCAGCCCTTCCTGGAGAACATCTGTGTCAGTGGTTAATTAAAAGATAGCTCCTAATTTGCAATCATCTTCAAATTTAGTCAGCCAGAGGCCATTGATGCTGGCCTTGACTTCAGGGAAGTAAATGTCAAAAAGGAGAGATCCCCAAACCAATCCCTGTGGGACTGTGCTTATGACTAGCCTCTTTGTAGAGGTGGACTCTCCAGTTCTAACTTCCAGGGTCCTGTCTGTGAGACAGCTGACTATCCACTGACTGACATAAGGGTTTGTATCTCACCTCTTAAGTTTTTCAACAATGTCCAAGTGGGGGGTTGTGTCAAATGCCTTGGCCAGGCCAAGACAGGCAGTGTGAATCATTTTGCCCTCAACCATTGCTTTGGTGACATACTCAAAGAAGTCTACCAGGTTGAGTAGACATGACCTGCTCTTGATGAAACCAAACTGGGTTGGGTACAGTGTCTGGAGGTTTCCTATGTCATTATCAATCATTTACCTTATAATTCTTTCTGTAGTTTTGCACATGAGACTAGTGAGACTTATGGATCTGTAGTTTTTAGGGTCTGTAGATGGCTCATATATGTGCAATGGGATGATGTAGCTTTATCCATTCATGAGGCATGAAGCCTGTTTTGAGGCTACAGTTAAATAGCAATTCCAAAGGGCCTGATAGATCATGTTCCTTGCTATTTAGGAAGCATTCTGGGATATTGTCTGGGCCCATTGATGCAGTGTTCTTGGCCTTAGAGAGAGCATTATAGACCTGTTCTCTAGTGATAGCAGGATGAGTTATATTTGATGGCATGTCCTGAGGGAAGGTAGATGGGGAGTGATGGATAAAGCTGGAGCTGAATTTGTTGGCCAATAGGTTTTCTATATCTTCTGACCCAGTATAGGTTGCTCCATTTGCAATGAGCTCTGCATACAATTGTGTATTTCCTTTGAGGTTGTGGACATAGCTAAAGAATTCCTTGTGGTTGTTCTTGGCCTGGGAAACTAAATTAACCTCAAATTTTCCTTTGGTAGACTTTATTTATGGACTTTTTTTGACTGCCAATACTCCACTACATATATTTTAAGATTTACTTTTCTGTATCACACAGATAGGGATAATTATTTAAATATCTCCACATATAAGACTAATAATGGTTTTAAGTTGAATGTTTATAGGAAACCTATGTTTAGTAAAACATATTTACATTTCTCCAGTTCCCATCTGTTTGTACAAAAAAAGAAGTCTGGTTAAAAGACAGACACTTAGGGGGCCAGGATGATGTCAGACACTGATATATTTTTAGAGGAAATAAATAAGTTAAAAAACATGTTTTAGTAAAAGGGATACCCAAAATATGGCAGAGAAGGTAGTAGGAGAAGTAGTGGAACTTAGAGATAGTACATTTAAGTCACTACTTGTGATTGGTTTAAAGGACACCTCCAAAACAAATAAAGCTGATATTTCTGTATTTGGTACAGCTATGGGGATTGAATTTAATATTGAACAACAGGAGAATAAGTCCATTATAGAAAAAAAATGGAACATACTTAGAACCAACCCCACCACATTTTCATTAGTTAGTAGCTAGCCCTATTTTGTGAGTAAGGTTTTGAGGAATCTTAGAAATATCTTCAAACGAGGAGGAAAGGGTGAGGTAGGAAATGTTAAGGGCAGCACAGTGAAATGTAAACAATTTAGACAATGCCCACACATAGTATAAGTTAACCATTTGGTTATTAATGGTGTTAAAATGAAAGTTTTAAGGGAGTTTTTTGACTGCTGGTGTGGTGTACTTTGCAAAATGTAATACTTGTCCCTTGTTTTTTAGAGGGAAAACTGAACAAGCCCTAAGAAAAAGGATCCATGAGCATAATTGTGATATTTTGACTAAAAATAATCTTAGTGCCCTTTATTAAAGCTCCACTGTATGCCCAAGATTTATCACATTTGTTTTTGGAAATATTGATAAAATAGATTTTATCCTAAGAAGTGGTGATTGGGATACTCTGTTGGGTTATAGGGAACTTGCTTGGCATCTTAAATTGAATTCAGGTGCACCTCTGGGATTAAATGAAAATATTTCTATAAAATCTGTGTTAAAGTTGAAGGCTGCCAGGCTATAAAGGGAATGTTATATTACATTAGTGAAATTTACTTTAAGGAGGTAACAAGCATATATTCTTTATTAAAAGCTTTTATCAATTTATTATAATAACATGTTTTTGTCTATCTTAAGATGAATGTGTTTTTGGTAAATCAGCAATGGCATGGAAAATGTAAATACTATATTTATATTTAAATATTTTCTCTCTATATGACCGTTTTTAAAATATTTTTATTATTGTGTTTTATTGAGCAAGACATCTTGGTAGTGCAAAATAATAATGAATTATTTTACTGAATATTATAATTTTTAACATGACATGGATAAGTATTTTACTGAAAGAAACATTTGGGCTCTGTTCGTTGTTCATGTTTAACTATACTTATGTTGAATTTGGGTAATAGTTCTTTAAATTCATGAATGAGGTTCATTGTGTTTTAATTGAACATTTGGGTCCAGATTTACTAAACTTCATGTAGGTTCTTTTCAGAGCCTAAACAAAAAGAATGCAAATGACTCAGGGTAAAAACAAGGTACATAAAACAGATAAGTAAAATGAAATAAAATGCACCAAGTTAACACACAAACATAAGTTTATTCAAACCAAAAATAGAAAAAATAAAAATGGTTAGCGCTTTCACAACTACACTAGTTGCTTCATCAGACACAGTAGTTTAACATAATAAAGCTTATATAGAAGATGCAATAAAGTCAGCTGACAATCCAGTAGTCACATGTTCCAATGCTTATAAATGTGTAACATTAAATATACGTAAATGTAAATATACATAAAAATATAAATAAATATGCATTAATATATTAATAAACGGTTAAAACATTATTATAAATATATATAAAACAAGTAGTTAAAATTTGAGTTTCTGACTTCATATCCTTCAGAAAATATAATAATGCAAAATCTGTCATTCTAGCAACTTTCTACTTTTATAGAAACAATATTTCAAATCTAAACAAAAAGAATATGAATGACTCAGGGTAAAAACAAGGTGCATAAAACAGATAAGTAAAATGCTTAAAGAAATATAATAATATAATAATTCTAATGCTTCAATGGTCTGGCTTTTAAAAAAGGTTTTAAGGAGCTATTTCCATTCAAGCCAGGATATTTCTCAGCATTCAGCTTAAGTATCCAGTTTTTTCCATGCTTCCTGTAGTATTTTCTAAGTCACCTCTCCGTATATTTGAGAGGACATGTTGAATAACAAAAAACTTAAAAGTATGAGACAAATCATTTTTCTAACATGATTTGTCAGTGCACTTGTCTCTTTACAATTATTTACATCTCTAACATGCTCAAGGATCCTGTCTTTCAGGACCCTATTATTTTTTCCTACATAATATGCAAAACATTTTTGACAGAAACAAAAATACACAACATTAGCAGTCCTACAAGCAGCATAGCTATAACTGGTTATAGTAAATTTACGTAGAGATGAACAAATGTTTTGTTGCTATGAATATATTTACATGCAGTACAATATCTGCATGGAAAAGTACCAACACGTGTAGAAAAATCAAATCTATTAGGTTCTGTTTTATAACATAAATGTTGTTTTAGAGACTTGTTTTTCCTGAAAGAAAATAACGAAGTTTCACTGATTATATTAATCAATTCTGGTAATTCTTGAAGGAAATGCCAATTTCTCTTTATAATCTTCGTATATTCATTAACATTGCTAGAATATTGAAAAACTGCTTGAAAATGATTAGTGTCTAAAGTATGAGTATTTCTGACTTCTCTATCTGTCATAGTTGTATAATAAAGTCTGCATCTGCTATTTCTTAATTTCCATGCTTCAGTGATAGTCTTGTCTATCTCACCTATCACATAGCCCCTATCTAAAAACTCTAACTTCAAATTTGCAAGGGCTACTTTAGCATCATTGTCCTTATTATGTAGGCGTAGAACTCTAAATACCTGTCCTTTCAGTGTATTTCTAGGAATATGCCTAGGATGCATACTTGTTTTGTGTAATAATGCATTCTTCCTAGTAGGTCTTTGGTAAATGCTACTAATAATTTCATTACAATCAGATTTTCTGACTTTAACATCAAGAAAGTCAATTTCTAAATCTGAGCTATTAAAAGTAAATCTTAAAGACTTAGTAGTACTGTGTAAATAATCTATAAAATTCTTAAGTTCATTGTCATTTCCATTCCATAACATAAAAACATCATCAACAAAGTGGACATACCGCAACACCTGTGCAAAAAAGGGGTTACTATCAGTAAATATAGAAAGTTGTTCCCAGCACACCAATGCCAAGTTGGCATAGCTATTTGCACATGCAGTGCCCATAGCTACACCAAACTTTTGCAAATAAAATTCATTTTCAAATACACACACATTATGTTCTAAAATAATCTCTAAAATACTACATATTAATTGAATTTTCTTATTGTAACAACATCTATTCACTGTTAAAAATTCTCTAACTTTGTCTATTCCTCATAAATTAGGTATACAAGTAAACAACAGAGCCTAACCAGAGTGTATTCACTTACGCGATACTGCTCAACACATGGCACTGTGCAGCCTAGCACCATGAATATTAATGATGTCTGTGACAGGTGTAAGCAAGGTTTTGTGGCTCACCCCAGTGTTACTGGATGCAAAACCTGAATACTGAATATGGATCATTCCACACAACCTTTTAATGTATGTAAAGGGCAAGCATGCATTTTCTGAAGGATACAAAGTACAGAACAGAAGTGTATGTCATTATATATTGACTGCAATCTTCAGTGATTTCCCAATAAACCACACATTTTACAAGGAACAGGCCAAAAATATGATGCATCTATCTGGACATTCTGCAACACTGTGGACAGTTTGCCTTTTGCATTTTAATTTCTTTTTTTCTTTCTTGTTTTTTTTTTTTTTTTTTTTTGCCAGAGTTTGTGTGATGTGCCGCTTGGCATAAACATGTTTAGCTGTGATCACCTGGTTTGCAAAAAACATAGCAGCACACAAACTGGTGGAATGAACCACCCAGGTTGTAGACAAGACCCAGAAAGCCACACTTTTGGACCGGATGAATTCAATTAATAATATTGTGCAGCATGCAAACATGGTAAGTGGCATTGAGCTACGATTAACAGTGAGAACCTGATAATAACTACTACTAAGGTAGCAAATATCTCCTCACTAATCCCTTGAAAGCAGGTATTAAGTGTAGCTGTGCAGTGCAGATGGTCATGGGTTCTAGTACTGGGTGTGCAAGTTTTGTTTTACTCATGTGAGATTGCAGATTATAGCAATTAAGTGCAATCTACACAACTGTTTTCACAAGCATCTTGTTGTAATAGCTGTAAGTGTAGGAGAATCACATACATGATACACTTGACTAGCCCATTTAGACAAGTTCCTGCATACCAGATAACATTGAAATTGCAGTGCTTGCCACTATTGTGCATCGCTTAACATTGTTCAGACATGGTGGCCAGCAGGGTGTACCTTTGCCTACCATGTTTGTGTGATGGTAAGTGATGTGCAATGTTTTCAAATATTGCAAAACAAAATGTGAGCACTTTCTCATTAAGCATGAGACATGCAATAGGCAGGAAACAGCAGCATATAAAATGCAATTGGCAGGAAATGCTTGTTAGACATTGAACTTGATGCATGGCAGGCATGTCTGGAGTTGCTGGACAGGTTGTGCATTTTCAGTGTAGCGTTGGGGTGTCCAGGAGTCCAAGATTTTTGTTGGACTCCTAGTCAAGGAGCATGGGCCTAAGTTGCTGCAGCTGGACTATTTAGGCTCAGAATATAAATCTGAAGCCTGTAATAGTGTTGCTAGAGCCTTAACCAGTGCAACAGGTATCCCTTGCCCAGGTCAGCAATGCAGACATATTTTGATGACCTCCAGAGGAGGAAGTGGGATAGCCTCAACCTTTGAATCTGGGAATGTCAGGCAGGGGAAACCCCACAGATGTGTAAGTATCAATTTCAGTGAGTAATCATAAGAATTAAAAGCTGAATATAGTCAGATTTGGTATTCATAATGGTGTTCGGTTCTGTTTTTTCCAGAGCTACTTAAGAGAGAGACTCAAATGTTTGGTCCCATGACATGGGTCTAGTAAGGATGCAAGCAGTGTGTGGTATGTATGCATCTGAACAGTACTGTCTAAATAGTATTTTAATAATAATAATGTGTATAGTAATTTTGTAGCATTAAAGGTTAAGGACCTCTTAGTTGGTATTAAATAAAGTTGTATCAAATTGAGTATGCATATCCCAAAAAGAAACTATGCATGCCTTAATCTGTATCACAAAGCAAATGTGCCATATTCTCAAGTAACAGTGAGCATGCATCTCTAAAGTTTAAAAGAAAAGTATAGATGCAGTAGTCTGGAGGACAAAAGAAAAGTGCAGTATTTTAGCATAGTCCTCGGTTGTAGGTTCAAAAAACAGAATTCCCAAATATACACCACTGTTAGGTTTTCATCATTATTTGAATGTAACTTCATACCTCTATACCAGTGGCACAAATGACCTTCTATAAACTGAAATCAGTATAACTCGAGCATGTATGTGTGCAATATATGCACACATCAAGGATTGGTGGTTACAATCTCTACTGTACAGTGTCTCAGTTATAAACTGGGTATTCTTAAAATTAAAGAAGAAACTTGTTAGGAGTTTGTAATGTTAACAGGAAAGGTAACATAATAGAGTCAAATAATTGTATCAATGCCTTGTATGCCACAGTTAAAATTACTACTGTTCTCCTTTTTTTCTCTCACACCAACCCTTTTTATTCTCTCTTATTTTGTTTATGTTTTTTATTTTTTGTTTTTCACACAGCACAGCTGGGTAGGACTGTCCCACGGAATCCACCTGCCTCCACTCCACCTCCTACAGCATCACTGCCAGTACATCTGGTGCAGTACCTGGTAGCATATCCTCTACTGCCCCTGCACCACTCAGCCCCTCTTGGTAGTTTGCCCAGAGGATAGGCCTGTGGCTCCCTCCTGGAGCAGTGGCATAGGGGATGAGTTTACCACTTGTGATGAACTGACAGGTATGCTGCATAGGATTGTAAGTCACATTGTTGGCATACACCTACTCTGAATGGAGCATCTGCTCTCCATCTTCATGCAGAGCACCCATAGGAGGTGCAGACATTGAGCACTGCAGCCAGCAGCACAGTGAGGTGACAGCGATGACAGTCCATTAGGTGAGAACTAGATTCTCACACTCAACTGCCTCAATGTACATGGGACAGAGATTTCCCACCCTTTCTCCATCTATGGTGTTCACCTACCTCATGTGCCCTTCATGGTCCATGTATTTTGTCTTGTTTGTCTTGTCTGTCTGCAATTGTTTCCTCACCTTCCCAACTTACTTTCCTCACCTGCCCAACTTACCTCACCCAGACATTCCTACAGCCCTTCCCCAAAATTCCAATCTTTCAAAAAATAAAAAAAGCACCAACAAAAAAATCCCATACATAGCTCTTCATTTCACACATGTGTCTTTATGACACACGATTCTTTACTGACTGTGTTGTGTTCACCCCTCTCTCAGGATGTGACAGTCCAAATTCAGCAAAATCTGTGCATATCTGTTTTACTCTGGAAGAAATGGCTAGCTATGATTCTTTCCTACATACTTCCTACACAGTCCTGCTTTACTTTCATTTTGTCCATTCCCATGCTTGCTCCTCATTTCACCACTTTGTTGTCTTCCCCATTTCTTTTCTTTAAAGAATTATTGTGCAATGGTGTGCTGTGCACACCAACATGAAGCAAGTTTAAAAGGCAGCAATATAAGCAGATATATTTAAAATACCATACATGCTTGTAAAGGTATTCCTTCCACCCATATTCAAACCCAGTACCCAACAATGCATTAACACCTACTGCCACAGATTGAGTTACCTAGCAGATATATTTAATTCATTCAATAGTAAGTGACATGGTTTAGGAAAGATTTCCCTTTGGTCTTCCTTGTGCTTCCTCCCCATATCACTAATGTTGCATCTTTTCATTAAATTTCTATGAAGCAGCATTGAGCAATCCCCTGTAATGTTTTATAAAGCATTATTGCCCAAGACTCATTTCAACTTGTACACCAGTAGTGTGCAATGTTTTGTGATACCAAAATACTTTAATTTATTACCTATAGCTAAACCATTTGCCCCAAAAAGTAACTTATCACTGCATTAAGAGCATTAATTCCTGCAGCCAGAGACTCAGTTAACTAGCAGGTGTATACAACAGCAGTTAAGTCTGTCATTTGATATACATTCTCTAAAATACACCTACTAATTAACTGAGTCTGTTGTACCACCTGTTAATGCAGTGATACATGTATTTTTTTTTTTTTGGTTGGATGATACTTGATTCGAATCCAGGTGTATGCTAACTGTGTCAAATAATTGTACGTGTAAATCCAAATTCTGAAGTGTGATAGATGCAGTGTTTAAAATATGGCTAGATGGTACTGGTTTACAATCCAGCTATATAATACTAAGAACTGGTTTTGCCATAACCACGTGTTACTGCATGATCTACACCATGAAAGTGGTGAAATGGGGAGCAAGTACGGGATTGGACAAAGTGAAAGTAAGACAGGAATGTGCATGAACGATGTAGGAAAGAGCCATATTTATCCATTTCTTTCAGAATAAAACATGAGCATATATGCACAAATTTTGCTGAACTGGACTGTCTCTTCAGGAGAGAAGGGTGACCATCACACAATCTGTTGTATAAAGAATTGGACAGAATCCTGTGTATCAGGAAGATACATCTGCAAAATGGAAAGCTATGTATAGGACAATTTTATTTTGAGAGAGAGAGAGAGAGAGAGTGAGAGAGAAAGAAGAATGAGGGAGAAGGGCTGTAGGAATGTCTGGGTATGGTAAGTTGGGCAGGTGAAGCAATTGAAGACAGACAACACAAACAAGACAAGACAGGGACAGTGAAGGATACATGAGGTGGGTGAACAAGATGGTTGGGGTGAGGGTGAGGACATTGTTAACCTATGGACATCAAGTTGGGTGACAATGCGAAATGAGTCCTCACCCAGTGGACTCTCATCACTGTTACTTCACTGTGTCGATGGCTGCAATGTCTCACATTTGCATTTCCATGTGTTATTTAATACAACATGGAGATCAGTGTCTCCAGATGGTGTAGGTGTATATGAACAGTGTGGTACACTATCCTATGCATCATCCCTGGCAGTTTGGCATGAGTGATAAATTCACCACCTTTGCCACTGCTCCTGGAGGGAGCCACTGGCCTATTCTCCAGGGCAGAACCACCTGAGGGGTTGGGTAGTGCAGGGGTAGTAGGGGGGGTACTACCAAATACTGCACAAGAAGTGCTGTAGCTGGTGGAGTGTGGGCAGGTGGATCCTTTGGAACAAACTTACCCCTGCTGTGTTGTGGGAAAAACAAAAATAAATAAATAAATACACACACAAAAAATTTAAAAAATAATAAACACAAAAAATAAAAAAAGAGAGGAAAGGGTTGGGATTAGAGTAAAATGGGGAGAACATTAGAAACTTCATAAGTGAAATACAAAGCATTGATACAAGTATTTGACTCTATTCTATTACCTTTACTTTAACAGCATCAGCTCCTAACAAATACTTTTGTTTGCTGTTAAGACTATCCAGCTCCTAACAGATGCACAATACACTAGAGATTGCAGTAAGTAATCCTTGATGTGTTCATACATTGCACATATGCGTGATACAAATATACTGATTACAGTTTGCAGCAAGCCAGTGGTGAGACTGCTTTCCAGCTCTGACATTACATTGCAGTATATTGATAAACTCTTAACAGTATTGTATATTTGGGAAGTGTGGATTTTGAAGGCACAACCTATGACTACTTAGTAATAATGAACTGTTGTTTTGCCTACAGAGTAAAGCATGCATATTTCCCTATTACAGTTAAGAAACAAATGCTCAGTTTGATACAACTGTATAATTAACAAATAAATGTGTTGTAACTTTTAATGCTAAAATAACCCCACTGTTGGGATGCATATATACCACATGCATCTTGCATCCATGCCAATCTAGTGGCATGGGTGTGCACATTCAGTTCCCAGTGTGTGACAGCTGTAGAAAAAAAACAGAACAGAATGCCATTAATCATTCCAATCGTGACTATATCCAGCTTTCAACTCTGACAAATAGCCTCTATAATTGATACTTACACATCTGTGGGGTGTCCAGTCCTACATTCCTTAATCCAATGGTCGAGGGTATCTGTTTCTCATCCTGAGATCTCTGCAATGATTCTTACATTGTTCTCCAGTGCTGGGGATATGGGTAGCAGTGGTCAGAGCCCGGGACTGTCTATTCCATGCCTCTGCCTTTACTAGGAGTCCAACAAGCACTTTGGACTCCTGGACATGCCATCTTTGAGCACTGAATCTCAAAAACTCTCCAGGAATGCCAGACATGCCTATCACAGAACAAGACTAATGAAGAATGATGTTTTCCTGCCAGTTGTAGATATTGCGCTTCTGGAAGTGTGTACTTTCTGGATTTGCAACATTTGAAAGTGTTGTACATTGCTTACCATCATGCAACACATTGCACGAGAGTGCGCACTGCCAGGAAATGTGTTTGCAGGATGGCCAATAGTATTACTTGAATGCATCCAGTGTTTCTCTGTGGCTGTGTGGGTTCTGTCTGCTACCTGGGTGACCCAATCAACTGGTTTGTGCACTGCCGCTCTATATGAAAATGAGATACACATAGCCAATGGCATTTGTGCTAAGTAGCACATTGCACAAACAGTGACCCCCCCAAAAAAAAAAAAAAAAAAAATATATATATATATATATATATAGATATAGATATATAGATATATATATATATATATATAAATGGAGAAATAGTTGAAATGAGAAAAATCAATCTATGACATACACAATAAAGAATGTTAATACACATGAGATATGACTACATAGGTCTGTATCCCAACTCTTGCTGCAATGCACTGTCACAAAACAAGAGGAGTGAATTATCCACCTTTGCCCCACAAACACCTTTGCAGCAAATACATGACATAATTCCTCACAGAGCCAAGGGCAACTGAACTATGATATCAAGGCATGACCTGTTATTTGTAAATGTATTATATTTGATATATTTGGATGTAGTGAACTTAGTGATCACACAACCTGTTATGATTATTCCTTACAGATATACAGCTGAGCCCTACCTTTCAGTATTTCTTGGTCATTCATCAGTTACATGACCAGTACTCAGAAACATGCAGTGCGTAAGCCAGTCTCTATCATTTACCTTAAAATGTGTGAGGAGATTCACTGGAAACAGTAAGATATGCAGTTGCCATCCAATTAATGGAAGGTTGGATGCCACAAACAACCATAGACTGCTATTTTGGGGGTGGGGAGCAAAAGTGCATTCCTATCATGGAACATGCAAGGCTATAATGTTCTTTCAAAGGTTGGACTCAGGTTGAGCTACTGTTATGGTACAAACAAGGATACGCTGCTCTTGTAGATCTCCTTGTTTTGCATCCTGCTGGTTTGATTCTGTGAGGGTGGTGAAAATGGAAACTTCTATGTATCTAATTACTTTCAAAATTGTCTCTTTTATGATTTCCCATTTCAAACTTGTGCTGCTAAACTGAGGGCATGCAGTGATCATCATTACTTTCGGAAGGTATCAAGGTGAGCATTTTTGAGGCCTGTGGCCTACTACTTGCTAATGGACAAATACAAGTCAAATAACTCTCTTCTGTCACATGTGACATTAATTTCTGTACAAATCTCCTGCCTTGTAGTTGCTTACTGTACCAAGTGATGAAATACAAGGACATGCCATAATATTGTTATGCAATACATGTTCAGAACTTACCTTCTAAATGCAACAATTACAACAGTGTTAGTTCAGGTCTTACTGTGATGCAGGTAGTACACAGCTAATAGATGGGAAGGTAAAGGCTGTGGCTCTGAGTTGAGGGTGGCAGAGGTCGCAGGGTTCCTGTATTGTGCCCCTGTCCACCCTGTACTATGTCCATGTCATATATGTTGTGATAAGTGATATGTGACCTGTAAACTCTTGTCTGTCTTGGCCTAGGCCTATTGGCAGCAGCTGTAGCACATACAAATGGAGGCAAGAAGCATCAGTTCCTAACATTCTGTTTGTGTAGACTTTCTGTGTCTGTACTCCACACTACTTTTGAAATTCACAGGAAAAAACAGTATGGAGTCTAAATGGCTGCTTTATAATTTCTTGAATAGCTCCTCTAGATTGGTTGATTAGCATACAATTCAACTGTTTATGCTGTAGCTAGCATCTCTGAAACAGAGCCTAGACAGATGCAGTCCATTAAAAATCTACTCCATTATAAAAAGGCAAATGTGTAGCTAGCCAAACTGATGGTGAAGATACTTGCTACATGTTCAGCAAAGCAAAATATTTCCCAAGCTATCTCTACAGGAAGTATTGAAATCCAGCAGGTATTCTGTAATTTTATTTACCTACATAATGCATATGCTGGACTATATTAATAAATAATGTGAAGCAAAGCCTTTTGCACTGTAATCTGTATGCATTAGTTAGAAGTATACTGATGGCATGGCCATATTTATTAAGCTATTTCAGAGGTAAAAATGATTGACAATACATGAAAATAGTAAGCTGTGTGATACATATGTACAAATGTTTCAGGGACAGGTTCTTTGAATGCATTTTTAGCATTTCATATGTGTTTTATTAGGAAAATGGTTTATGTGCCTGTTCTTCAGTGGGTGGGGGAAGCAAAGAGAAGTTACCATGTCACAAATTAGAATGGCCTATTATTTTGGGGGTGGCACAGTTGAGTTACTACTATGGCACATACAAAGATATGATGCCATTGCTACTCTTCTCATTTTGCATCCTGCCTGTTGTTATTAACTGTTTTATCTGGTAACAGTTGCTTTGTAGTTATATAATAGTTATGTGTATTATCATTCTGTTGTCTTTTAGGAACAAAAATTTCATTGTGGAGCAGATCCCCATTCAGTTTGACAGAAAACACAATCATAATGGATGCAGTCTGTTAACATGGTGATTTTCTTCTTGGAAGGGGTCATCCCAATATGCCAGAGTGGCTGAGGATATGGCAGCAAATCATTGCTAACATAAATGTTATGAGCAGCCATGGCTGCACTTATGAGCAGTGTGCCACAGGGCCACTGACGTGTTCACATCTGCATGGAGGCATGCAGCTGCTGTTGCCCAAGACCATAGGGTAACAGGGGGTGGGCCTACTGCAGATCCACCTCACACCCCCAATGAGGAATTCCTGGTGAATCTTCTTCAACAGGACAACTTACAGAAGAGTGGCCCACAATATATCATTGATATGGGTGCACCTCCTTCTCAGTCCCAGGAAAAGCTTCTGGGTAGGCTTTGTTATATGACCAGTTCAGTACTGTTGTATAGTAAAGCAATTGAAATAAAAATTACTTCTGTGTCATATGTTTTTTTTTTTTTTTACGGGGTGATTGGATATTAGTACAGTGATAAGCACAGTTTGGAGTTGTCAGCCACTTTCTTGTTAAAGTAACACATCATGCTGATTGAGAAGAGTACCTGTAGTATCTCATGTCTTACTGTTAAATTTGATGATGTTGGCCTTTCCTGTTGCTTAACTTATTTCAGGATCATCAGGAATCCAGAAATGTAGGCTTTCTGCAGATGGTAAGCCAAATCAAATTATTTCAGTACTGCAGATCAATATCTACAAATGTAATGTGTCATTTTACGTCTGTTGTGTATATTGCTGTACTGTCTGTAATAGTGGGAGCACTGGTAGTTGTTTAGCATATTCTGCACCATAGTAGTGCATATATTAATGTATGCCTGCATTTCTCCCTTGTTATCACAGTTGATCATGACAGTGGGAGTGTGGGCGCTGTGCCTCTTAATGTCAGTTTCTCATCAGGCACTGATGATGATGGTGGTGAAAATGAGACACAGTTGGGGGGTGCAGAGGTTGAATCTGACACAGAAGTTGACATCCAGCCATCCCCTTCTTTTTCTCCAGGCACAGCCAGTAGGCCTACATCTACCCAGTTCACTAAGTCCACAGATATAGGACAGGTAGAGGGCAATGACATTGAGTAGCAAAGTATGGTTACTGCTGCTTCAGTGCCTGATGAGTCTGGCCATAGCAAAAGTGTTGGTGAGGTGCCATTCAGGAGGGTTGAAAGGGGTGGTTGGAGGGGGCCTGCTGCACGTCCTCCACCTACTGCAGGTGTCTCTTCCTGCTTCACACAACATATGTTTAGGGTCATCATGGAGGCACAGGCATGTTCAGCAAGGTGCTCCAGACAAATGCTCAAGGTTGTAGATGTCATACAATCTAACGTGTGACTGCCTCCACTGTGTCACTGATTTCTTGGACTGGATGAGTGACACGTTAGAATGAAGAGTGTCTGTGATGGTATGAGGGGTGTCTGTAATGGAATGCGCAGTGTCTGTGATGGAACATCTGCTGGTTGGGGAACAGCATCCTCATGGGCCTACATCAGCCACTACATCTGCTGAGATCCAATGTGGCCATTTCAGATCTCGCTCACATAGGGGCAGTACTTCCATTGGTCCATCGTGTGCTTTCCCCACTCAGATGTGGCTGCCCATGGGGTTATGGTCCTGGGCACTCCCGTGAAGGGAGCATGTCCAACAGACATTGGTCATGCTAAGGTAGCAGCACTCCATCTGACCTTGGGGGTGGAGGTGCCATTGCAACTCCTATCAAAGCCAGTTCTTGTGGTTGGTGGCAACAACTATGGACTGCCACCTCTACCATGCATGGGCTCACACCTGTCCAACATACTAAGATGTAGAGCTATCACTGAGCTTGGCTATGTTCATGCAGACACTCACACACCACTTTCACATGGAGGACCCCTACGGGCACACACATACCCTGCCTGCTTTCCTTTCTCCCTCACACACACTCGCTGAACTTTTGTGTCAGCCACACACTCATTGACCTTTTGTGTCAGCCTAGGCATCCTACCACCCAGAGCACCCTGTGCAAGTGATGATAACTGTGCCATATCCCTGTTTTCTCTCTTTTGGATTTGGGGACACAAAAGCCTTATATCTGATACACAGGGTACATCACTACATTAGTGCCTAGTATATCTGCATTTGTGTTTTTGAATGGATAATTGTACCTGTCAGTTATATTTGCCTTGTCAAATGATACAGTGGATAGCATCATCATGACAGTACTTTCTAGTGCATTCTCTTGTATGGGTTGTTACGTCAGGAACTGCAATGTATGTCATTACTTTATAACCTTGCTCTTTAATGTTTTCTAGTCCATACATATGGTGCACATCTTAAGATACACCATCACATTCAGATCTCACAACTGTATGACAGCACTGTAGTCATCATCAGAACAGTATAACAGTATAATGCTCTCTTTTGTAGGAATATCATCAGACACATGCAGCAGCTGGACAGACCACAGGGACTTTCTCATCAAGATAACACAGGGCCTACTAACCATGATATGATGCACGTGGGTATATTAAAAGCCATGTCACAGTTGCCACTGTCATCTGTCTGGTATCACATTACATTGTAACTGTCATGCTAAGCCTATTACTTTTGTTTTAAGCACTTGGGCTTCAGGCCAGTTCTCATATATTAACTTACATTAAGAAAGTTTGTAGTCTACATTCTAGCAGGAGGAGAGGTTAACTTCTGCTCTTCTGAGCTGGGAATTGCTGTTTGAATTTTATTTTGGCTGCTGTTCTAAGTCTCTTTGTTATGGTTTAAGTACTTGGCCACCAAAATTGATATTTTACTTTAGGAATGTTTGTGGTGTAGACTCTTTTGGCAGGGGAGGATAGTCTACACCCTTCTAACCTGGAAATTGCTGGCTGAAGCCTTATTGTGTCTGTTATTTTGAAAGTGTCTTAGTTCTGGTGTATGCACTTGTATTCCACACCACTTATTTCACACTAGGAAGGTTTGTTATCTATATTATTGTTGGAATATTCTACTGAATTGCTGCTTTATTTACACTATTTGTTTTGTCTTGATTGCATTTTTCGGCAGTTTGGATTTCTAGTACTTCTTCATTTTATAGCATCTGCTCAATTCAGGCTTGCTAAATCAAGACTGTTTGGTATCATTGGAGCACTAAAACCAGCTCTCTTACATGAAGAAAGTCCCCCTTCACCCTTGTGGCAGAACTGTGAAGGCAAGAACCCATCTGAGTTGGGGAATGCTGGAATAAGGCTCACTGCTAGTCTTCTCCTTTGTTTACTTCTTTACAATAGTTTAACTTTGATTGTATTCCAGCATTGTGTTTAGGGGTGTTTGCACTCAGTTTACTGTAGCTGCTTAGAGCTTGCACTGCTGCCTTGCAAGCAACTCAGTTGTGCATTGTGAAACTTTGACACATTTTTGTAACCCTATCCCTCCATAGAATATACACATTTTCTTAGTCTTACACCAAATCCTGGGTCATCAAGCCCACTCCCCAGTAGTTATTACAGTATATGCCTTTCATAATAGAGGGACAGTTTTCTATCATTTCTCCAGGCAGCCTGATTTACATGAGCATCCCGAGGGAACAAAGCCTCATGTATACTAACAACTAGTTACTGCTAAAAAAAACTAATAGAACATGTGAGAGCTGTATCTATACTCTAAATATGGAAGCAATTCTCTCACATAGCAACAAACGAGATATCAGACATGTTGTTAGGACACACAATTCACCTCATGCACATATGCTTCCAGCACATAAACCCACATACATGGAGATACTTGCTAGAAACCTAACTAAAGATCAAAGACCTCACAAGTGCAACCCTACTGCACACAGTGTAGACCCGACAGAATGCACTATACATAATAATACACACACTAATGTCTCAGCCAATAGGCCCCTCAGGGAAAACACCTCAAAACCAAATGTCTTGATCATCAGTGACTCCATGGTGAGACACACAGATGTTCCCCTTGCCAGGCGAACGTCATAGCTGCCTGTCAGGTGATAAGGTCCGTCAGATCACACATGCACTCAAGTCTCTCAATAACAAGTACCATTATCACTCTGTCATAGTCCATGTTGCAGTGAATGACTGGAGATGTACTTCACTGTATTATATGAAGGTGCTTGCTTCCCCATAGTGGACTTTTTAGGCACTGTCAGAACAACTAAAGTCCCAATGTAAAAAAGAAATCAACTACAGACAAACTGAAGGTAATGCTGCTTAATGCAAGGAGTGTAAATCAGACACTGCACTCACTGGAAGAACTCCTTACCCTGGAAGATACCCATGTGTGTGCAGTCACACAGACATGGTTCAAAGCTGCATAGAGCACCCTGGCCATGCAAGAGTACAATGCCTTCCACATGTTCAATCATCAAAATAATGATGAAAGAACCAAAGACGGAGGTGTACACATCTTCATTAAAGGCGAATACACCGCAACACTGGTCAAAGAGTATGAGTCTGTAGTGCTATACCAAGCCCAACTAACTGTATGTAAAACACCCTTCCCACCCTGAACCGCTAGTACCACTCTGCCTACTTGAATCTAATTGAGTCACTTACTAGACAGCCAAACACCCTGGTCATGTGTGATTTCAACTATCTTTCTATCATTTTGGAGTCATATATGCGCACAAACACACTCACTCTAAGGTTCCTGGACTTCGTTAATACACATGTTGTGTACCAGATAGTCTGAACCCCTCAAGGGTATTGAATATGCCAGACTTAGTACTGACCAGCATATTAGTTCCTTGTGCTAACCCCTGTGTGTTGGCCCCTGGTCAGGTGAAATTACAATTCAGTTTTGTTCACATTCACAATCATACCCAACATTTGCTCAGGAGCAGAAAGGATGAAACATTTATTCAAAGCAAACTATAGACTCCTAACTAATGCCATAAAGAGTTGCAAAACCCCTGCTACTACTGTTAACAATGACTACTATACAGAGGTGTACACGAATGGCCTGTATTAACAGCTATACAAATGTACAGATTCAGCTGAACATGAACAGATCAAAACAAGTTCCTCACAGACAACAAGCCACCCTGGTTAGCATCAAGCATACATAAGTTATGCAACAAGTGGAAGAAAGTAATGTCTAAGAACAAGAGGCAGTGCAGTGGTGCATGGGCAGCACAGTGGTGCAGTGGTTAATGTCAGTGCCTCAAGGCAACAGGATCTCCAGTTCAATTCTCTGCTGGGGTGCCTTCTGTCTGGAGTATGCATGTCCTCCCTGCATTCACATGGATTTCCTCTGGTTACTCTGGTTTCCTCCCACATTCCAAAGACATGCAACTGGAGCATTTCCCCTTGGGCCTCCGCTGAAAATATGCTGTGTTCTAGTCAGACTTTCCCAGTCAACAAAAGTTAAATAAGTAAATAAATACAGAGGGAACTGACTCAGCAGAGGAAGGACGTCCTCTACAGCTTTAACAAGAAAATTAGCTATCTTAAAACCATGTACAAACCTAAAGTAGCATCTCTAACTAAAGTTAATCAGGAGGCATTCCTTAGCCACTTAAGAAATCTAAATGTGAAGGCCCAGCTTTGTGCAGAACTAGTAGTGTTTGGTACCACTCATACTAACCCTGAGGACATCACCAACCTGCTACCAGACAGGTTGGGGCCAAGCTTCACCATCCCTGTCCCTACCACACATACCCTAAAGCATATATGTCACTAGTCCTTTACTTAGTAACCTCCAATGAACTTAAGGTGATGTCTGCCTAGATGTCAGGCCAGTGTCTGATCCTGCCCTGGTGAATTGTATATGCAGTAATCTGAAATTGCTGGTTACATCAGTATCCCACATGCTGGTATAAAGGGACTTCTATAAGTTCAAGTCTCTCTCTCACACACACACACACACACACACACACACACACACACACACACACACACACACTTGACTGAAGTGTAAACAGAACCCTTACTTTTGGCACATGGCACATGTCAGACTTTTACATGTCTGCAGGTCAACTTATAGTGGATGACATCAGCAGACCATGTGGGAGACAAGAGGTTGGGAGGGCTGCATGAAATGGATGTGTTTCTGCAAGTATGAAAAGGCTAGCAAGCCATGCCATTGGAGAAATAACTGTAGGATATCACATGTACTCTTCTGAGTAGACACACACACACACACACACACACACACACACACACACACACACACACACATGCACCCAGTTTACTGCAGTAAGAACAGAAGTCCTACCTAAGTATACAAACTAGTGAACTCAGTACTTTATGCTAGCACCACAGCACAAGTCTGACTTTTACATGGCTGCAGGTGAACGTATGGCAGCTGACATCAGCAGGCCATGTGGGGGACAACAGGTTGTAAGGCCTGCATAGGCACATAGATTCATAGGTTCATATGAGGCAAATAGCCTAACTGTAAAGTGTGTCCTAGGTGTGTAAAAGCCTAGTTGTGTAGAAATACAAGTACCCTTATTGAGCATAGTTGGATGTTTCAGTTTAGCAGAGCAAGGTTGTCAGCACTGCCAAATGGCCCAGTCCATGAAGGAGCCCAAAACATTATATATTATACTTTATAGTGTGTTTGATACATGTGTGTAAAAATACTGAGCCCCTAGGTTTGTATTGCTTGGGAGGGTGGACAACACATGTATGTATTGTGAATATATAACACATACTGAGAATGTGCCCTGAAAACCTGATCATATGTACAGATGATTTGCTGAATTTAGACTGTCACCTCCAGAGTGAGAGAGAGGTGACAACATAATCATGCTGTTTAGTCAATTTGACTGCATCACGTGTGTCAAGTAGACAAGTTTGCAACATGGAGAGCTATGTATGGGACAATTTTTTTTTTTTTGGGAGAGAGAGAGAGAGAGAGGAATGTTGGAGAAAGGGTGTAGGTATGTCTGGGGCAGGTAATTTGTTAAGGAAAGGAAGCAATTGCTCACAGACAGGACCAACAAGACAAGGGATAGTGAAGAACACAAGAGGTGGGTGAACATCATGGTTGGGGTAAGAGAGTGGACCCCACAAACTCATGCACATCAAGCTAGGTGACAGTGAGTATTGAGTCCTCACCCAGTGGACTGTTATCACTATCACCTCACTACACCAGTGACTGCAGCGTCTGGTATCTGTGTCTCCTTGTGTTATTTAGTGCAATGATGGAGAGCAATGTCTCCATCCCATGTAGCTTGTGTGCCCACTGGGTGGTGCACAATCCTATGCACCATCCCTGACAGTTCTTCTTGGGTGATAAAAATCACCCTCTCTGCCACTGCTGCCAGAGGGAACCACAGGCCTGCCGGGGCAGAAGTACCTGAGGGGCCAGGTAGTGCAGAGGCAACACAAGGGGTGCTACAATTTTGTGGCTCAGAAATGCTGGACCTTGGTGCCATAGCCAGTCGAGTGGAGGCAGGTGGATCCTGTGGGCCAGGCCTATGCCACTGTGCTGTGGGGGGAAGAAAATTACCCCCCCCCAAAAAAAACCAAAAGAAAATTAAAGGTTGAGGTGAGAGATTGTGCAAGTTGTACTATTTAACCAAAAAATCCCAAAAGGGACAAACAAAAAAAATGTAGGTAGAAAACAGCCACTGATGACGAGCCAAAATGAACAGTTAGATGACAAGTTTAATAACAAAAGACAAAATGACTTAGCACTTTCACCAGAAAAATACTGGCTTCTTCAGAGTCATTTTAACAAATGAAATAAAACACATTTATAGTATCGCACCCATGCTGATAGGTACAATGGAAAATGTAACAACCAATCTACCACAGATATTCCTTTCAATATGCAAATGATCTCATTTCAATTAAAACAAAATAAAAGGTATATATTAACTTACAAACATAATTATAAACAAAAATATTCACAATTAATATGTATATGTATATACCAATGTGTAAATAATAAAATGTTCTCATAAAACTAAATCTGCTTAGATTTAAATTTTAAAATAGGCATCAAAGAAACACAGTCATTCAGACCAGGAAATTTCAAGGCATTGAGCCTAAGTTGCCATTCAGTTTCTAAAACACCTACTTTGTTAACCAAGTCAACACCCCTCTCAGTATTAATAACTCTATCTACCACAAAAAACAAAAACTTTTTAAAATTGGAGCATGTATTGGTGTGTAAATAAAGTGCATTGTGTACATCCTTTCTATTAATAGATCTTAAATGTTCAGATATCCTGTCCCTTAGTCTACGGGTTGTCTTACCAACATAAAATGCCTCACATGCTGTACAAGAGGCAACGTAGACTAAGTTTTTAGTGTTACAGTTACACTGCCCTGGACATGCAATGGTGTATTTATAATCAAAAACACACAAGTAGGAACCCTCACTAATAAATCTACACTTTAGGGATGCCAAAGATGGTAGGCAGTGTAGGAAATTTTACTGTGAGGTAGTTAAACTCTACTTCATTAATCATGAATTGGTGTAACGCGTCTTGTAGAAACAGGTCAATTTTGGAATATGCTCTATTCACCTCATTCTTAGAGACCCTAATGTAAGTTAACTCATCGTTCAAAATTTCTGTCATATTAGTAATGTAATCCATTTTGGTCATTATAACCATACCCCCACCTTTATCAGGTTTCATAAACCTGTATTGGTTAGAGGCCTTAAGACTTTTCAACATGAGTCTCTCTTCATCTGAAAGGTTATCAGTCCAATGACCTTTCTGTAATAATATCCTTCTAAATTCAGACTCAGCCAATTTTTCCAAAAGAGTGACCTCTAAATTAGGGGGCGGAATGAAAATACTTTTTCTCTTAAGAACATGCGTACATTCCTCACCATTGTTAAATCTATTGGAAGTTGAGAAAAAAAAAAATAAATTCAACTGTCTCATAAAAAGTTTTAAATTAATTAAAAGTTGAGCTATATCCAACCTAAAGTTAGGAACAAAATTAATGCCTTTACTAAATAGGTCAAAATGTACATCACAAATCTCAATGTCAGTGTACTTGTAAATAAAAAAAAAAAAGTTTTTTCAAAATTTGATGCCTCATAACAGAATGGTGTTCACCCAAGTCACAATTAAAACTGTGTTCTTGAATAATCAAACTATTTCTAGTACTATTGAACATTTCAGAAACAAATTCACAGGAAACATCAGATACAAAATTACTGTCATATAACTCATCAATTTCACCAGAACAGCACAAACTGCTGTTGTTAAACATTTTAACAATCTTGGCACCGTCATGGTCTAATAATGACCCCATCTTTGGCATCCCTAAAGTCCATAAGTGTACTAACAACTTGCCTTTTAGACCAATAGTAGTTGCTAGGGGTTCTAAGACAGAACCTCTTGCGTTGTTTATCGACAAATGGTGTAAATCAGTTGTAAGTGAAACAACACATATATTAAGGGATTCTTGGCATTGCCTTGAGAGACTGAGGGAAGTTAAAGTTAACAATAGTGGTTTTGGTTTTCTAACAATTGATGTGGTTAACTTATTTTCAGTCATTCCACATCATCTAGGGTTAGATACGTTTTATGAAAGCCTCCTTGCTAGTGTCACTATAGATAAAAATAAAATCAATTTACTTAATGATCTTATGGAATTAGTCTTAAAAAATAACTATATTCTTTTTGAGGGTGAAATTTATCAGCAACTTACTGGAGTGACGATGGGGGCAAAATGTGCCCCGGTATTCTCTAACTTGGCTTTGTTAGTTTTGGAAAAGCTTTATATTTTTCCTTCCAAATATAACAACAACATTATTTTATATAATAGATTTTTGGATGATCTTTTAATTTTATGGAAAGGCAATGAACAAACAGTGGTATAATTTATTGAATATTTAAACAACACTACTGAATTTCTTAAGTTTACTTACACTTGGAATGATGAAGTAATTAACTTTTTGGATTTAATAATTAGTAAAACCACTGAAGATCTTTCCAGTAATAAATTTAGGAAGGAGACTTATTCCAATTCTCTGCTGCACTTTGAAAGTTGCCACCCTTGGCACCAGAGAAAGGGCATAGTGAAGGGCCAAATGGTTAGAACCTCTAGATTAGTTAGTGATGATGAAACTTTTAGAAAATAAATTTTTAAATTGATTGGAATGTTTTTAGAATGAGGTTCTGCCCTTAAATTATTGCTTAAAATTAAAAAAGAAGTGATGAAGAAAAGGGGAACACACTAATTTCCTATTCTGAATAACAAGGCCACATTAGTTAACAATGTGAATAGCAAAACAGAAACATGTTTTGTATTAAAGTACAACAACAGAGCACATGAATTGAGTGCAAGTTTAAGAAACTTATGGAAATCTTGCTTAAGTGACCAGAATAAGGCAATTTAGGTATAGAACCATCGATTGTATATAGCAGAGGTGAAAACTTAAAGTCAATTTTAGAAAGGGAAGGTAAACCATACAAAAAAATCATGTATGAAAAAATGTGGGGCATGTAAATGGTGTAGATTTATTAGTGAGGGTTCCTACTTGTGTGTTTTTGATTATAAATACACCATAGCATGTCCAGGGTGGTGTAACTGTAACACTAAAAACTTAGTCTACATTGCCTCTTGTACAGCATGTGAGGCATTTTATGTTGGTAAGACAACCCGTAGACTAAGGGATAGGATATCTGAACATTTAAGATCTATTAATAGAAAGGATATACACAATGCACTTTATTTACACACCAATACATGCTCCAATTTTAAAAAGTTTTTTTTTTTTGTGATAGATAGAGTTATTAATACTGAGAGGGGTGTTGACTTGGTTAACAAAGTAGGTGTTTTAGAAACTGAATGGCAACTTAAGCTCAATGCCTTAAAATTTCCTGGTCTGAATGTCTGTGTTTCTTTGATGCCTATTTTAAAATTTAAATCTAAGCAGATTTAGTTTTATGAGAACATTTTATTATTTACACATTGGTATATACATATACATATTAATTGTGAATATTTTTGTTTATAATTATGTTTGTAAGTCAATATATATACCTTTTATTTTGTTTTAATTGAAATGAGATCATTTGCATATTGAAAGGAATATCTATGGTAGATTGGTTGTTACATTTTCCATTGTACCTATCAGCATGGGTGTGATACTATAAATGTGTTTTATTTCATTTGTTAAAATGATTCTGAAGAAGCCAGTATTTTTCTGGTGAAAGTGCTAAGTCATTTTGTCTTTTGTTATTAAACTTGTCATCTCACCGTTCATTTTGGTTCGTCATCAGAGACTGTTTTCTACCTACAAGTTGTATTTGCTTGTTTAGGCTGAGGAGGGTGGTCTTCCATTTTTGGGTTCTCACTTTTGTATTTTGTATACAGCAGCTTATTTTGCTTACTGTACAACCTAGTAATGGCAGGCATGTGTCTGTCTAGGAGGAGATAACAGTGACCCACAGCTGTTGTAAAAGGCTCATTGTAATGTCCAGCAACAGCTCACACACACACACATGAACACACACACACACACACACACACACACACACACACACACACACACACACACACACATGACTGTAGTGAGAATAGAGGCCCTACCTATTTAAGTACACAGTACTTAACACAAGCACCACAGCTCAAGTCTGATTTGAAGTATGTCAGGCAACACTTTATAGATGATGACATCAACAGTGTATGTTGAGGGCAAGATAACAGTGTCTCACAGGCTGCTGTAAAAGGCTCATTGTAAAGTCCAGCAAAAGTTGGCATATACCTCAACCTCCTATTCGGCTGCAGGGAGAATTGAACTCCTAGATTTCTAAATACACAGACTGCAGAAAACAGTACTTAACACAAGAGCCATATCTCATGGCTGACTTGGAGTTGTCAGACAACGCTTTATAGATGATAACATCAGCAGTGTCTATTGAGGTCAGGATAAGCGTCTCATAGGCTGCTGTAAAAGACTCACTGTAAAGTCTGGCAACAGCTTACACACACACATTTGACTGCACTCAGAATAAAACTCCTACTTATCTAATTACACAGATTACAGAACACACTTAATGCAAACAACACAACCCAAGTCTGATTTTGACAGGACTGCAGGTGAACTTATAGTAGAAGACATCAGCAGGCCATGTGGGAGAAAAGAGGTTGGGAGGCCTGTATGAAATGGATGTGTAGGCTTGTGTAAGTCTCAAAACACTGGCAGGCCATGCCATTGGAGAGGTTCATAGGTTCATAGGTGTGTACTAGTATAATGGCCCTGGAGCCTTTACAAGCCTAGCCCATAGGATTACCCTGGAATCGTGCCACCCCACCTTAGTTCCCAGTGCCTCTGTCGAGTAAAGCCACTAGCGTGATCCCTGGGATGAATTTTCTATTTCCCATCCACTTATTAAGATTTCTCTTGAAGAGGCTAGTGAGGTGCTCTGCTTCACATGTATGAGAAGTCTATTCCATAGCATGGGCAATCTCTGGGTTATGAACCTGTCCCTCCAGCATGTTTTGTTGATTGTGGTAATAAGGTTGAGGTCTCTGGAATGTGTGGTGTGGAGGGATTGGGATTTCTTTAGACATAGCATTTCTAACAGAGCTGGGTCAGACATGGCTTTGTAAGTCAAACAGAGATCGCCTCTAAGTAGACAAGATGAGTTAGAGAATAGTTGGAGTTTTTTAAGTCTGTCCATATAGGACAAAGGTTTAAGGCCTAGGAACCTCTTTGTGAGGTACATTTGCGGCCTCTCCAAGTTGTTGCAGGTGTTTAGTGAGGTACATGCCAAAATGGGCATTGTACTCAATGATTGCCCTAACGAGGGAAGAGCAGAGGGAGACAATGACCTCTTTCTTCCTGGATGCAAAATCTTTAGTAATGAGATGTGTCACATAGAAGGACTTTCAGACCACAGTAGCAATGTGGTGGCCAAAAGAGAGGTTGCTGTCACCCTGTGTTTCCAGATCTTTTATAATGCCTTCTGTGTTCAGTGGACTACCATCAATGTGGTAATTCATGGCAACCAGGTTCCCATGAATTACCACGTCATGGCAACTGAGTTTTTCCCAAAGGGAATAAGGATACATTTTTTGGCATTGAGCTTAAGGCCATGGTTCTGACACCAGCCGTTGGTCTCAGTGAGGCCTTTCTGTAGAATGTCAACATCACTTGTGGAGTTAATAATAGCTCCCAACTTGCAATCATCTGCAAACTTTGTCAGCCAGAGTCCCTTTGTGTTGGCCTGGACTTCAGAGAAGTAGATACCAAACAGGAAAGGACCAAGGACCTAACCCTGTGGGACTCCACTCATGACTGGTCAGGAGTCTGACTTGGAGTCAGCTACTTTTGCACTGTGGGTTCTACTCATGAGCAAGCTTGCAACCCACCTAGTGATATAGGGGTTGACGCCTAGCTTAGTGAGTTTTTCTATGTGGGATACACACTTCTGCTCTTCTGTCTAAACACAAACACACACCCAATTGACTGCAGTAAGAATAGAACCCCTACCTATCTATGGACACAGATTACAGAACACAATACTTATCACATGCAGCATGGCACAAGTCTGATGTTGACAAGACTGCAGGTGAACTTATAGTAGATGACATCAACAGGCCATGTGGGAGACAAGAGGTTGGGAAGCCTATATAGGTACATTGCTTCATAGTGTCTTCTGAGGCTAGTAGCCTAATAGCTGTAGGTTGTTTGGAAACCTAGTTGTGTAACTTCACAAGTACCTTATTGAGCATACTTGGCTGTTTTAGTTTTGCAGTGCAAGTCTGTAAGCACCACCAGGTGGCTCTATCCATGAGTGAGCACACAATATTATATATAACACTTGGTACTGTAGTTGATATATGTGTGGAAAAAGTAATGAGACCCTAGGGTTGTGATGCTTGTATGGGTGGTGTGTGTGTGTGTGGGGGGGGGGGGGCAAATGGATGCATTGTAAATATATGACATATAGTTATATTGTGCCTTTAGTTTGTAATGTTTCCACATGTAGTTTTATGTCATACAAAGGAACTGAACAATAAACACAAATATAAAAAGAGATATACAATTCCACAGAACAACAAGTATTGGATTTGTGCAATGGTTAACAAGGTGTATACGCATGTGAGATAGGCATGTTTGCATGCAGTGAAGCAGTGTGCAAACATGAGCCACATTGCTAATATTTGCTACTATACCCTGGTCCCATCTGTTCTCCAGGCCAGCTTATTGCAATGGCTAAGAGGATTAATTGAATGTATCCATTTTCTATTTTTGGGTGTCTGCTTTTTAGGCAATCTGTTTTTCCCCTGTTTTTGAAATGTTATATTTAGGCAAATAAGATAAGCTTAGCCAAACCATTTGTTGGAATGCGGCACATCTAGCAAAAGTGAAATTAAAAGAAGATAAAGAGGAAAAGATACTAAAGCTAAGGAACACATATGCAAAATTTGTAAAAGCACAGTAAAAATTGATAGTACACATCACAAATGTCTACATATGTCAGGATCTGAACCCACACACCAATAGAGCTTTAAAAAAACATGGGGGGGGGGTGCCTTAGTCCTGTTTGCCACACAAACAGCTTTGAGCCAACAAAACAAAGTAATTCTTCACACAACCAACTGCATAAGAATGTACATTGTAATAAAACTATCAGCTGTAATTTGTACATTTAATTCTCTTTACTATATTTGGACATAGAGAATTAGTGATCATACAGCCTTTCATAATTATGCTTACAAATATACAGCTCTCTCTTACATGTCTGCGCTTCTTGATCATTCATCAGTTATCTCATACATGCAGTGTGTAAGCCACTCCATATCATTGGCCTTAACAGGTAAGAGGATATTAATTGGGAATAATATGATATGCAGTTGCCAACAAATGAAGTCCAGGTTGAATGGCACAAACACACATATACTGTTGTTTTAGGGAGAAATCATAGCTGAGTTACTGTTATGGCAGGAACAAGGGTACACTCCTCTTTTGGGGGGAACAAAGGTCATTTACTGCTATGACACAAAAAAGTCTGAAGTCTAAAACTGCAATGTGTATCATCACTTTCTGACTTCTGTCTTTAATGATTTACCAGTACAAAGATATGGTGCTAAAATGAGGCCACACAGGGAACATCGGAATTTTTCAGAGGTATGACTGTGTGAATATTTCATTCCTGAGGCCTACTAATTACTAATGGACAAATATAAGTAAAATACGTGTCTGGTGTCACATGTTAAGTTACTTTCTGTGTAAATCCACTACTATTTATGTGTTTACTGTTCCAAGTTACGAAATACAAGGATATGCCATAACATTATTAAAGAATATACTCTAGGGTCAGGACTTACCTTGCAAATACAGCAGATGACACACCTTTAGTTCAGGGCTGACTCTGTCTGATGCAAGCAGTATACAGACAATATAAGGTGAGGTAAAGGTTGTGTGATTTGCCTGGCATCAATTTTACTATATGTATGTGAGGAGGAGATAGTACTAGGTCCTAGGTGGTCAGTGAATGTGCTATACATTGTCTCTTAGCCAAAGTAAGGGCATACTAAGCATGCCTACATCTGCCTACAGCAAAATTGGCTGGGACTTCCCCCTCTGAGTCCTCCTCTGACTGTAGCTGTGGTGACCTAAAAGTTGGTTGGGGGTGTGTGTCCCTTCCCCTTCCTGATCTTTCTGCAGCTGTTTCCACAGAATCAGATTGTGGAGAATAGCAGATACTATGAATGTCTTTGTACATGTGCTTGGAGTATACTGCAGGGCTCCACTGGGTATATTTAGTCACCAGAACTGTGATTTAAGAAGCCCAAACACATACTCTATGGTGTTTCTAGTTTGAGCGTGTGCCTCATAATGGCATTCTTCCATGGGTTTGTGTGCACTTCTGATGGGTGTTATCAACCATGGTTCCAAGGCATAGCCAGCCTCACCCAGTAAATGGCCTCTGGGAAGTCACCCCTAGCAAACATCTGGTACAGTGTGATGTGTGCCAGGTATGGGAGTCATGAGAACTGCCAGAGTTGCCAGTGCACACATTCAAGATAATTCCCTAGGCATTGCACATGACTTGGCAGTTGATGGAGTGGTATCCTTTGTGGTTTATTTAGATTCTACCCAGCTGACCAGATGGTGCTAATGTGTATATGGGTGAAATCTATGGCACCCAGAACTTCTGGGTAGTGCACTACATAGTAAAACAGTTCCATATTGCTGGCCCTTTCTTTAGAGCTATGGGGAAATATGTCCCCAGTGGGTCTTTGAAAGTTACCAATAGCTAATATTCTAAGGACTACACATATGTTTCTTTCCACTGGGATGGGTTCCCTTCAATTGGCTGTGGCTCTGAGTTGAGGGCAGGAGAGCTCACAGAGTTCTTGTAATGTGTTCCTGTCTACCCCGTAGTACTGCACAATCTCCAGCTAATGTAGCATCTGGAAAGTTATCCTGGGCTTGAATACTCTTCTCCTTCTTTGCCTAGAACTATTGTCAGCAGCACCAGCAGCACTGGCTTTAGCCTCCAGCACATAGAGATGTATAATAGTTGCAGCAGCTCCTAGCATTGTGTCAGTTAAAATTTCTTTGTCTCTACTCCAATTCTACTGAAGGATAAGGAAAAACCAGGATGAAGGCTACATGGATGCTTTATACATTGTTGAATAGCTCCACCATGTTGGATTGATTGATTAACATGCAATTCACCTGCTTGTGCTATAACTAGCATATATTTAACACACTTGTTGCTTGCTCATAAGTGCACTATGTGCACCTCCACACAATTTTGCACACCTTCCCATAAATAAGGTAAGCATAGGCAAAACTGATATTTCCTCTATTCTCATGATATCGCACAAACATGGGCCATAAAAAGTGAAGAAAAGGTTACAAATCCTGCAGTCAAACCCAGGGCCATCTATATTCCAGCCCTAACACATGCACGTGCTGCCACAAGAATAGTTACATAACAACCCAGAGAAACCTGCCATTCATTTCTCTGTTTTTCATGGTTGCACTAAGCACTGTATCGTGCAAATACATCTCTCACATACCATATCAATTTGTTTGAGAACTAACTGGTTGCCAGTAAACATGAGGTCATTTCTACATTGCCTCAAGATGCCCATATCAACCAAGCTGATAATGGAGATAGTAGAAAAGTTCACATCTATGGCAACAGACATGTTTTTATTGATTAAACAGTTGGAGTGAGAATATAAAGTAATGTCAGGAGTATGCAGTTTGCAACTGTGGGTGCAGTACTGGTCACAGAAAACTAGTTGTCTTTGTGCAACTAGGTGTTGGTGAAATTTTAAGGGTGATTTTACATGGAAAATGTCAACTCAAGGTGTCTGTGGCTATAAAGGGCACTGTCAAACACTTAAGGGAAAACTAATAAGTAAAGCCAGATGATTTATTGTTAAAGTATCTAGGCGGATATTTTCAAGTTAGAAGGAAATCAAGCCCTACTTACTGAAAAAAAATGAATCAGCTTGTCAAGCATGATGAAAAGAGTTGAGTCACTGGAATGGCTAGGCCTCACCACAGCTTCACTCTGCTGGGATACAATACTCCTTTGCTTCCTCTCTTACCAGAAGAAAAACAGTACCACCAGTCCCAAGATGAGAAGCAGGTCACAGCCTGTTTGGTGAGCCAGAGTCTTGTCCCAGATGATGTAAGGGTCTGTAGGCTTGTTCTAGCATTTTCCTTACAGATGCCTTGAATAGCAACCAGACCAATCTGGAAGATCAAGCACGAACGCTCACTTCCCAACCAGAAAGAGACAGAAATCTATACACGCTTTTCCTTCTCTCACCAAGAGTAAAATATAAGCACAAATTCCAAACTAGCAGCTATGGAGCAGTTATTGGGCTTTCCTGTGATCAGCGGTCCCCAGGAAATAATGTTCCTATGCTCTTTCTCTGACCAGGAGCACAACAGAAGCACTAATTAGCCTTTTGAGAATTAAAATAAAGTATTTATACAGTATAAAGAACAAAGATGTGAGAATATCAAAAAATGACAAGAAAAAGAGGAAAAATAAACCATAAAGAAAAAAAACTCAATTTGAGACCTTCACATGTGTGTGTTCAAAAAATGTAGTGCATTCATAAAATCCAAGAAAATTTACTATAATCCACTCCATCTAGCATTTATGTCCTTCCACACTTAATACTGGGACTTCATCAGAACAAACATAGTGTAAAAACAACTTCCTTACAAACCCTACGCAATTAACTAATATGGCCAACTCATCAACTTTTTGAGATATCTGCTACTATAAAAAAACTTTAAAATAAGACTGTCATGTTACTTTTATATACCAAAAACAATTCCTGCATCTCATGACAGTAGAATTATATATACATGCACACATCTATTGGAGAATAAAAATGTGTGTTAATTTGAATACTGAATACATTCTAAAATATATGGTTTACACATGTACCAATAATCATGGCCAGCCTTAGCTGATATGGCGCCCTAGGCGAAGTAGTGCACCGGCGCCCATTAAGCCCCACCCACACCATACTCATGAAACACCCCTATGAGCCATGCCCACAGGTAGGTCACTCCCCAAAAAAGCTACTCCAGCCATTCACTCCCCAAGAAAGCTAGTCCAGTCATTTCCTTTAATTATTTAAATGCATAGAAGAAAGGATACCTTGTAATGTAGTTTAAACTGCAAGTGAAGGTGGAAATTTCCTTTAATAAACCTGCTTTAATTTGTTTTTCCTTCACACATACTTTACTATAAAAAGTCATGTCTTCAGGAAATAGAAGCCCATGTGCCTTGGTTCAAAGCATTGCTTAGGTTAATCTAAACAGTTTAATTTACTCTGGGGTAGGCGAGCAAGCCTTATAGCTCAGTGAAAGTAGAATAGCAACCTCTCTCCTCCCTGTTTACAGAAGCTTAAGACAGAATAGCACAAACACAGATAGCCATTTGCTAAACAATAAAATCTCACAATGAAAACATGCTTAGCATGAACGTTAAAATTCTCTGCCACTGAGACTGCATGAAAACCCATATTTATAGAACATGCATCTGGTAAGTGGAGGATTAAGTTTACATTTGGGCTGTTTTCAAAACAGACCCCTTGCACAAATTTTTACGGCCATGCATACATGTATTTGTTCTTTAATTCAACTTCCTGATTGCAGTAAATTATATCCCTTATGTAATACAGCACCACTTGTTAGAATGTGTTTTAAATTTGTAGTTTTAAGCATTCTTTTAATAAGCAAAGAAACAAAATGTATAAACCAATAATGACAAAACTACCCATTTCAGGAAAATTTCAACCATAAAAGGCCACTCAAGACTTGTGTTATTACAATCCACCAATATCACTCAGTACAAACAATCTCTGCAGAAGAGAAATCATCTGAACAATTCCACATTAAAGAAATCTGTAACTAATGAAGAAATTGCCACTGGCAAACAACTTTACATCTCAATGTTACATCTACACATTCAGTGCCTGTTCCCCTTGAAGAATTAATTGCCTATATTACATTAAAAAAATTGGTAAATTGGTAATATTGCAATAGGAAATGACTAAAACTGACAAGTGCATAGTTGCTAGGCATCTCATACAAAGAATGACATACTTAAGAGTGTAGAACCCTTATCTGAACTTATAATGCACCAAATAATCAGCAATCAAATGGGCACTTCAATATCAATACTCCATCTACATGGTGTGGGAGCAGAATACATAGCCTTCTGCATCAAAGACAATTATGCTACTAATACTGCTTTCAAATTCTACAACACAGTGTATCATTTGATAAAAAAACAGTTATTTTTACACTGAAAACTTAGCATTAGAAGCAGTAAACTTTCTTCGTTTGAAGTTTACAATTTCATGAAAATTAACTAAAACTCATAATCCCTTGAAAATGCACTGAATCTCTTAATACCCTGAAAATGCACTGAAACTCAAACTCATTTCTGTCAGCAGTCTGGTAGTTGGTGTAGAGCAGTGGTTCCCAAGCCATTATGGACCTAAACACACTTCTGAAAACAGTAATTTTTCACAACCCACTACTCACGTCAGCATGCGTGCATGTGAAGCACTCATGGTCCTCCTTAAAAGAGGAGATGCTGCCACCAGTGAGTATTTCTTCGGGATTTAAAGGGGCCATGTATTTCTTCGGGATTTAAAGGGGCCATGTAAACTATTCTTACTTTAAATTATTAGCATAGCCAGATTATAGTCAAATGAGGTCTTAGGCAGTGAAATAGATTGCAGCCTCCCTGAATAGCCCCTGTTGTAGCAGTCTCCTCCCCAGCCATACCAGTGTTCTATCACTTGGCTATTTCTCCCCAGTTACCATGAACACAGTTTAAACCTATAAGTGTGTATACTGTTTTCTTATTTACTTCTGCAATGATTACAGATATTGAAATAAAATGCACAAACACCGATAGCCATTTGCTAAACAACACAGTCTCACAACAAAAAGACTTAGCATGAGCAGTAAACTTCTCTGCAACTAAAACTCATATTCATTGAAACAGCATAAAAACCCACATTCAAATAAAATGCACATGACCAGTGGAGAGGGCTATTTTCAAACCATAGGCCCCTTGGACATATTTTTATGGTCATGCATACATGTATGTGTTCTTTGATTCACCTTCCTGATTGTATTAAATTTTATTCCTTGTATAACACAGCACCACTTGTTAGTGTGTTTTACATTTATAGTTTTGAACATTTTTCCAGTAAGCAATGGAAGTACCATAAAGTAAATGGTCTGCACAGTTATGCATGAGATGCGACCATTTAAATTCTGTGTGTGGAAACCCTAGGTATAAGGAGATGCAACACTTCAAATGATAGACAAGAGCATGCCCGACCACAGAGAGGGCCTGCAAAGGGAGAAGTGCTTGAGGTGGGCAATATTTCACAAAAATACAAAGGATAATCTAAAAAGCAGGATACCTGATCCTTTAATGCTACCATGTTGTCAATAACTACACCGAGACTACAGACCTCCTCACCAAAGTCCAATTTGTCATCGCCAAACAATGGTGGGATTTAGAAATGGACAATTTGAATCCATCAAGGTGACAATCCTTCAAGCTGTGTTATTAAATATGTTAGCTTGTTATTAAGTAACCTGTTTGTTAGTTTGTTGCATCTATTTGTAAGTCTGGAAAGTATACTTTGATTGTAGAGCTTCTATACTTGTTTCTGCTGTCTACTTTATTTTCTACAACAACTATTTATACATCTTATCATAATAACGCTTAACTACTATAACTGTACATAAAACACAGACGTGCAGAGGAGATCAAGCATTGTACATAAGCAGCCTTAGATTAACAATAGAACAAGAAATTTAATTACCTTTATAAGTATGACTACATGCAATATTCATTTCAATTGCAGTGGTGATATTGTATGTTTAATATACAGTGTTTGTATACTATATGAGACACTATTAAGGGATTGGGGGTTGGTATAATGGTTAAGGTGTTTATCCCACAGATGCAAGGTACAGGGTTTGATTTTAACCTTTGAAATGGAAATTGACTAGGCATAAAATGGCCCACAAGGAAAGCTAACCTAGTACTTTCCCTATGATCAAGAATGTTCACTATTGTCTTAGATGTGTCAAGCTTATGTTGATTATGATTCATTCAATTTTGGATGTATTTCAAGTCCTTGTCAAGTGACTGGGCAGTAGACGTATTGTCCTGATGGAAGGAGAGTTAAAACTGTGTATCACCAGGATAGCAATCATGGTATAAGCTTCTCCCCAAATGAGCTCTCATAGTAGAAGGATGCACACAGAGACAGCAATGGACTCAGAACAGAACCATGTGGGACACTAGAGGTGATTCAGTAAATGGCTGAAGTATATGAGTACCAAAAACAACCTTTTGAGTACGTCCAAAAGGGCAGATGCAACCCAGTCCAGATCAGTTCCTGAATTCCCACGAGTTTTCAAAAGATTACGTAGAATGTTGTGGTTCACTGTATCAAATGTAGAAGTGAGATCAAAATACCAGGGCAGAAAAACAATGATGATTTCTCACCATTAAGATATTGTTCATGACCCAAATAAGGGCAGTCTCTGTACTACCTCTACTGAGAAATCCAGACTGGAATAATAATGAACACAATACTCTTGTAAAACTGAATCAAGCTGTGAACAATCTACCTTCTCAATAACCTTTCCAGGATATGAAAGGCTAACAATGAGGTAGTAATTATAAATATTATCTAGTCTAATTGAAGATTACTTCAATGTAGGGGTCACAGAGACCTCTTTTAACAAAGATGGAAAACCCCCACTATTCTAAGATGATTGGATGATTTATTAAATCAAGGAGCACAGCAAATCAAGGCAGACATAAGTCAGTCCTGTTAGGTATAAGTCCAAGCCACTGGTAGCAGATCACATGACTGAGACATCTAAAGCTCACCATTGTTTGCCCTGACTAATTTAATTGCAGCTAACTATGTATCTCCGACTGTATCACATAACACATTTTACTGACAGAAATGCAAATTACACATGAATAAAAAAATTACCCTAAATGCACAGAATAAGGATTTTTTTTAACATTGGAAGCCACTACACTTTCATCCACCTTAGTTCTATATATTAAGATCACACAACTTTGGAAAGACAGAATCATTTAACATATTCCCATTCCCCCAAGCTTAGCAGTGTTTAGACAACATAATATAAATGAAAGAAGTACATAACTGTTTCAAATACCAATGACATAATCCACATAAAAATGTTAATAGCATTACGATTGTGATAAAGTAAGTCAGCAACACTAGATGACCGACTACTTACTGGCCTCATAGACTGACCTTGCACTTTTCTCTCTCATACAGAAATGAGCAAAACCACTAGTTTAAATTATGCACACACACAGCTACCTTCTCTCTGTTCTTCCATAGCATCAGCAGCATATGCATACAGTGACTATCTTACAAAGCTACACACACACGTACACACACTGATTCTCTTGCACAGCAACACAAAGACTGTCTCTTTCAAAGGAATGAATGGCTAGTTTAAATTCCATACACACACCTACTCTCACACAGTAGCACACACACACTTTATATCTCATACAAATAGAACAGCGAATTTAAATTCCATACACATACATACATACCCACACACATTCTCTCTCAGTCTAAATTACACAAAGAGACACACACACACACACTTACCTTCTTAAGCCAAACAGCTACAAGCGGAGACACAGACTTAACTGTTCTCTTTAACTGCTGGATTCAATTCTGCGCCAAACTGCAAAATGCATTTGGATGACGTTTGCGTCATGATGCACGCAAGTTTCTCCTTAAAGGCGAAGACTCTCATGCAAAGTAAACATTTTTTTTAAGTTTCTTGGTTAACCTGCAGCTGCAGCAGTAAGTAGGAGGGTGCCCGCCTACCAACCTACACCTTCCGCACTTCGCCCTCAGCCATCTGGTTGTAGTGCCAACAAGAGCACAAACTTTATATTAATTAAAGTAAATAAATAGATAGTGCACACTTTATGAGGCCGGCCTATATGGCACCCTAGGCTGTCGCCTAGTTCTCCTATGTCTAAGGCCGGCCATGCTATTAATAAAAGTTCATACTTGTATGTGACTGCTAAAAAATGTAGATATGAGCATATAAAGCTTAGGTTCAAATAGAAACAACAAAATTCAAAACCATGTCAGGGAATCAAAAAATGGTAGAGAAATATACAAGCATGAACTTTTATTAATGGTACATGTATAAACCATGTATTTTAGAATGTATTCAGTATTCAAATTAACACACATTTTTATTTTCCAGTAGGTGTGTGTATGTATATATAATTCTATTGGCATGAGATGCAGGAATTGCTTTGGGTATATAAAAGTAACATGACAATCTTATTTTAAAGGTTTTGTACTAGCAGATATCTTTAAAAGTTGATGTGTTGTCCATATTAGTTAATTGGGTGGGGTTTATAAGGAAGTTGTTCTTACACTATGTTTGTTCTGATGAAGTCCCAGTATTGAGTGTAGAGGGACAAAAGTGCTTGATGGAGTGGATTACAATAAATATTCTTGGATTTTTTGAACTCACACATATGAAGGTCTCAAACTGAGTTTTTTTTCTGTATAGAATATCAAAAGATGTAATTGAAAGTACTAGCAAGCAACATTTATATTTGAATATTTAAATTCTACCTAGCTTATGTAGTGAGTATCCATGTACATTTTTGTATTATCACATTTCAGAGAAGCATGTTATATATGTATATCAGGCAATCAAAAAGTCAAAAGTCATGAGATTTTCTATGTTGCTAGGCAATGAATGAAACAACATGACAGCTACCATTTTCAGTCGCTGAAACTGGACTCCTCATCCAGGCAATGACATCAGGGAGAGCTGTGGCATGGCAGCATATCATTGCAGTTTCCATGCAGGAGTACACTAGCAAGACCAAATAATATAGGAGAAAACATTAACATTTAGTAAGGTTAAGTTCAAGTTAATGTCATTCTGGTGTAAAATTAAAAAGTTTGTTGAACACTGGTGTAACTTCTTCTGTAGAATTTAGAAGATATTTAGATCCTTTATAGGCAGACATTAATTTGGGAGGAATTTGCATTTGAAGTTTGATGTTATTATTTATGTACATTCAACAAAGAGATAGCTTCTGTCTAGTCACTTTGTATCCTGAGCAACTGTTATTTTATCGCATGTCACATTACAGTTTTTTTTTTTATTTTTAATAAAAAAATTAGTTTTAAGGATTATCTAACATCCTGCCAGTTAAGAAAGCAAACATACTTTTGCCTGGAAGATTTTGACTGGGACATGCAAACAGCATGATGTACACTTTCAACTATGAAGCTAGAAGCAGATCTTGGAGTACTGAAAATTATAGCTGGTATTTAAGTAACTTTTGTACTTAAATCCATTGCTTCTTGAGACTCAGGAATGTCCCAAAATAAGAGTTTGCTGTGGTGACTCTTTGCTTCAAGATCAAGGAGTTTGTTCTTGTGTAAGGGTATGTCACTATTCAGTTGAGAGATGTTTGTCTGGATTAAGTGTATTTTGTCCTCATATTCTAAAGTTCTGGTTTGAGAGAGATAAAGCCACTTTTAAAAACATTTAGTATGGAACTGATAGATGCTAATTGACATGTGATATTTTCAATTACAAGTTGGACTGGCTGTAGAGCATTTTTAAGATCACCCAGTAAAAAAAAAGTTTGTTTCAACTTGATTTTGGAGGAAGATTGTCATTTTTTATCCTTTGTAGTGCCTTTAAATTGGTTGTAGCTTTTCTCGGGGTAATAAGAGTAGACATTTTTGACTTTGTAGTATAGGTTTACATAAAATCACCTTCCTGTCACTGCATCTTGATTTAAAAATGTAGAGATTGGAGAAAAAGTATGTCACTTCAGATAATAAAGAAACTTAGAGTGCTGTTTTAAGAAAGCTTGCACAGATTGCCTCTGAATCCAGGCCACCCACAATGTGGTACCAGCTCGGATGATACTTCTCACAATGAGGTGAATGACTTGATTAAAAGAATTTGGTTCAGTGAATAGAAGATTTATATGATGCTAGTCAGAGAAAGATGAAAGATGTTGATTGTTGCCTCATTAGGTTGAAGTAAGTTAAGAATGTAGTCAGATCAATGACAGTGAGTCAAAATATTAGAAGAGTAAGTGTTTACTCCTTGGCAGCCATCTGGTGACCCCAAGGCAGAATATTTGTATAAAATGTGGATGTCTATGAACAGTACTTTATAAGCATGACTGAATACTCTCATATATGTGCTTGCCTGATACCAAGGAAAAGCAATGATAAAAATGATGCCACTCTATTAGATGGCAATCCAGTTCTCCTGTTTATTCTTATTCTCCTTGTATATGTTTTACTGCTGTTTGTGTGAGTCCTGTAGCTGCTTTTGCTGTTGTAAATGAAATTATCAAATACTTTTTGTCATGATAAAAGTGTATTAAATATAGAACTTTACTGAAGAAGGAGTGAGTTCTAACAGTTATTTAATGCATAATATAGAGTTTATGAAAGGTCTAAAAAGTTTATCACAGGTTCTATTCTATTCTATTCTATTCTGTTCTGTTCTGTTCTAGATATTCTAATCTATTGTGTTTATTTTAACTGGGTAAGTGAATTCTTCTGAAGACCTTCTCAGTTATGACATGGGACAAACAGATATTAAAGTCAGTAACTTCACCATATTATACAACATTTCTGACTATTTTTGTATGGTTTTGTTTTAAGATCTAGGCCAAAGTCAAGATGAGATATTTACCAAAGTAAATTATTAACAGACAGGCAGAATTATATGGGAAATCAACTAAGGAGGTAAAGTCGAAGTAGTCAAAAGAGAGTTGTGTGTGTGAATAAGTTGTGAAATAAATTAGAAATACTTTGCGAGATAACATAGTGCAATCAGTGTTATATTTATAATTATATAGACACATTGATACAACTACAGGTGCTTAGTAAGCATTACAGATTGTAAAACAGTACATGATTTGCTCATCTGTTGCTCTCAGTACTTCAGGAAAATGATGGGATTATTTATAAGTTGAAAGAAGAAATATGAGTAAATAAAAAAATGAAGAGATAGGAGATGAAAAAGTGAAAAATAGTGTAAAGGGTTAATAGGCAGTTCAGATACTATGAGTAGAGTCAGAACTTTGGGATATTAGATTGATCTATTGATGACATAGGGAGTCATGGAACTAACTGGGAATGAAAGAGTATTCTAAATGGCTGGAGCTAGCTTACAGAAGCATTTTCAGCTACACTGAAGGTGGATGTGGGTTCTATGTATATGTAAAACATCTGAAATCTGTGATTGGAAAATATGTGAAAATTATATATTTTGCAGTTCGGGGAATGTGGGGAGTGGCAGCAGCTGATAAAAAACAACTTGCAGATAGTAATTCAAAGTAGGAAAGCGGCCATTTTATTTAATGATATGGTATCACTTTAGCTTAGCAGAACACAGCGATGTTTGAAAGAGAGTGATATAGTGCTGGGTTTTTGCTGCCTAAATGAGTTAGGTAAAGTGAAGTAGTAAAAGAATTTTAGTAGATTTTTTAGGTAGTATTACTTTTAGGGTTCTTAAGGTAAGTTACAGGTAGTGCATATCTGAGTGTAGGCATTAGTATGTTCTTGGCAACGGCTGATATAGTGTCAGGAGTTAGTTGACTGGTGAGCTTATAGGTTTATTTTTATAGTGAAAGACTTTGGAAAAATGCAACGTGATTATGAAAGTGTAAATAGGAATATAAGGTACTAGTAAAGTAGGGGAATAAGTAAGATTTGGAGGAGTGGACTTTACTTGGAGGTTAGAGGTGTGAAACAATATTACAATGCTGTCAAGATCTTCTTGAACCAACATTTGTTTAGCAATGATGTCTAGGTTACAATGATGGAAAAGGAGATAATCCTCATACAAAATAAGTTTCATTGAGACAGTTGAGGGAAGAAGGCTATTCACATAAAGGGGGAAAAGGATGAGTATCGAAACTGAGTCTTACACAGCTCCAGAGTCCAGGCTTCAGGGTTCCAAAGCACTATAAGATGTTACTGAACAATATGGATCTGTCTAAAACAGTCATACTGTTTATGATGTCATCAGAGAAGCCTAAAGACTGATGTTTATAAGTTCATAGAAATTTTCTAGGCTAGACTACTGACCTGTGAGGATCATAAGAAGCCTAGCCTTGCATTCCATAGTAATTATTAGCCCTTGTATTTTGCAATATGAATATACAAAGACAGGTCATACAAATATATTTGGGGTAATTATATGTTTCCACTATCCTTGAATGCTAGAGGAGCTAAACCAGGAATGAATATGTGTTTACCTATCCATTAATACAAATAATGTTTGAATAGAGTAAGGGATGTATTCTGCTTTATGTAGAGTGAAAGAAGTTTGCAATAGAGTTGCATAGTTGCATATTCTATTAATTTTGCAAAAAAAAAAAAAAAAATAGGTCTCTTGAATGGGTGGGTATAACCACTGGACTTGTAAGTATGTAATAGGTTTGGCAGAATAGGATTTTTTCAGGTTCTATATGTGAGTTATATGTGAGTTAAGTTCACTTCTCAATAGTCTGCATGATACTGAGAAGTCAGAGAAGGCTTTGAGACAGTTTGCATATGTATTTTTTTGATTTATGTGCTTGATTTTTTTATAGAAAGAAAGTGATGTGGATATTCCAGTTGTGACAAGTGTTTTGACTAGTATATACTGACTGGGCCATTATATTCAATGATTGGCCTAATGAGTACTGAGTGTAGTGTAACAGTTATTTCCCTGGATCTGAATGCCATACTTTAGCTATAAGCTGTATGATGAAAAGGGACTTTCTTGCATATGTGAGGATTGGAGAATGGCCATTATCTACATAAATCATCAGATCTATAATGATGGGAATCAATTTTCAAAGCGGGAGTGCCCATGTGATAGTTACAAGGGAGTCATTCTTGCTGATGGATACAATTATGCATTTCTTGGCATTAAGTTTTAGTTCATAGATTTGATGACAATCATTTGTTTGGAATAGGCCTTCTTGAAGGATCCTAGTATCCTCTGTGAAGTCTAGAATGGCACCAGGTTTGTAGATATCTGGAATACGAGTATCTTATGAAATAAGATACCCTTTTTTTTGTAATTGTTCAAAGTTTTAGAGTTAAGAACAGAGCACCTGTGAGAATGTCTTTGTCTATGTTTGTAAAGATGTGGACAGTAGCCATTAATAAGACCTTTGCAGTATTTAGTAAAACATTTGCTAAAGGCATTTTCTGTGTCACTGACGATGCTACTTGTTTATAGGTAAGAATATCTAAAATTTTAACACTGTGATAATGAATCTGAAGTTTTCTGGAGGAGAAGGGTTAAAAGTTTTAGGTTGTGGGAACATTGTGCTTGATATCCAGAGGCTGCAGAGAACGTAGCCAGTGCTTAAGATTAGATTGTAAATGTGTTCACGGAGGTTAGAAATGTAAGCGATGGAAGAGGGGATAATTAAGCAGCTGCACATTTAGGACGTTTTTGTGATTGACTTCAAGCCAATCTAAGATTCATGTGTGTTATGCAATCTGGATGTGAGTATTTTTGGGTAATGCTGTTGCCATAAAAATATATTTTAACTCAGCACAGTAACATTTAGGGTTGGATTGAAAGGCTTTTCGCTGGAAATGTGGAAGATGGATATGATTTTTTTACTTAGTTTTGGAAGACTTTCAAAATTTAATGTGTTGTTGTCAAGACATAGAACAATTGGTGGACTTACTGGTTTTCCAGGTAATATCCATTTTCTTGAACTTCCTAACCTCTTAACATTAAACCAACTTTCCCTAACCCACACCATAGTTCACCTCCCTGACAAATGCCAACCCTTGCAGAACCTAGTTCAAATTCACCAGAGCAACAGGGTGGTAAGATTATCTGATAAACTACTGCTGACTCCCTGTATTTTAATAACATAGACAGGATATGGAACTCTACCCCTTAGTGCATACTAAACACATCCAGCCCATCCCTGTTCAAAAACCTGCTAAAGAGTCACCTAAATGACAACTAAATCTGCTCCTGCTCCTCACCAGGCTGAATCTACTCCTCATATTCTCCCACACAACTGCTCGCTCAACTTCATCTCTGTGGTAAACAGAACTTCTGAAAAACTAATTGTAACTTGTCCTTTGACAAAGTAATTGTAACTCTTCAAATGTTAGTTGACAAAAATTGCTATGTGGCAATTCCACTCAAAATAATGCTAATATTATGATTTGTATAACTTTGCTGTCTTTGCTAACTTTGTATTGTGCTACTATGTGTCCTTATGAGATGTAATGTTGAGCTTTTCTTTTCTATTGTATTGCGCTATTTGCCCTTATGAGATTTATATAGGTTCATAGGTTCATAGGTTCATACTAGGCTATCTGCCCTAGGGCATTTATAAGCCTAGCCAGAGTGTGTTTGGCTTTCGCCACCCATTTTAAATTAATTTTGCTATGCCCTTTTTCGAGGTTAGTATACTGTGCCTCTGTCTAACAGTGACACAGAAGTGATACCCAGGGTAAACCTACTATCTCCCATCCACTCATCAAAATTCCTCTTGAAGAGAGTCAATGAGGGACTCTGCCTAACCAGGACTGGGATTTTATTCCTGAGTGAAGGGAGCCTCTGGGTTATGACTCTGTCCCTCCAGCATGTCCTATTTATTTCAGTGCTGAGGTTCAAGTCTCTCGAGCGCATAGCTCGATGGGATTTGGATTTTCTGAGGTGCAGCATGTCCAATAATTCTGGGTTGGACATGGCTTTATATGTCAGGCACAGATCACCTCTGAGCAGGTGGTATGCCACTGAGTAGAGCTGGAGTTTCTTTAACTGGGCAGCATATGGCATCTGTTTGAGCCCTTTGATCTTCTTGGTGAGGTACTTTTGGGGTCTTTCCAGTTGCTGCAGGTGTCTGGTAAGGTACATCCCAAAAGGGGCATTGTACTCAATTATGGGCCTGATGAGGGATGAGTAAAGAGGCACGATGTCCTCCCCTGATCTAGATGTGAATCCCTTCATGATTAGGTGGGCTATATAAAATGTTTTTCTAACCACTTTGGCCACGTGGTTGTCAAATGAGAGATTGCTATCAACTTGGGCCCCAGGTCCCTAATTACTTCTTCCATACTTAATGGATTACCACCTATGTGGTAATTTGTGGGCACTTTGTTTTTGCCAAAGGGGATGACTATACACTTCTTGGCGTTTAGCTTGAGGCCATGGCTCTGACACCAGTTGTCTGTTTCTGTGAGGCCGTTTTGGAGGATGCTTGTGTCGGCTGGAGAGTCGATTATAGCGCCCAGTTTGCAGTCATCTGCGAACTTGGTCAGCCACAGTCCTTCTGTGTTGGCCTGTACCTCCGAGAAATATATACCGAACAGGAGAGGTCCCAGGACTGAGCCTTGTGGGATGCCACTTGTAACTGGTTTGGAGTCTGACATGGCTCCAGCAATTCTAACCATGTGGGTTCTGTCCTTGAGCCAGTTTGCAACCCATCTAGTGACATAGGGGTTTATATTTAAGCTGGTGAGCTTATCTATAATGCCCGAGTGGGGTATTGTATCGAAGGCTTTTGCGAGGTCCAGGTAGGCTGTGTGGACCACCTTCCCCTCGTCAATGGCCTTGGTAACTGTTTCAAAGAAATCAACCAGGTTTAAGAGGCAGAATCTGCCCTTAACAAAGCCGAACTGGGTAGGATCCAGTGTCTGTAGGTCCCCAATATCTTTCTTATGAGGTCCATGATGATCTTTTCTATAGCTTTGCAGACCAAGCTAGTCAGGCTTATGGGGCGATAGTTTCCAGGATCCGTTGAGGCACCACCTTTGTGGAGAGGGACCACTTTTGCTGTATGCCACTCTTTGGGTACATATCCTGTGGTAAGGCTGAGATTGAACAGTAGTTTTATGTTTGGGTTTAGCTCTTCTTGGAGTTCATGTAGGATGCAGCCCGGGACACCGTCTGGTCCATTTGATGCTGTGTTTTTTGCTTTGGAGAGGGCGGCTCTTACCTGAGCATCTGAGATGTCAGGGGGGCAGCACTCTGCTGGGATAGATATTTGCCCTTTTAGTGGGGAGGGGGGGGTTTGCACTGAACCTGTCAGCTAGGATGTTAGCAATGTCTGTGGGTTCGGTGTATTTTTTGTCATTTTGGACCAATTCTGAGCATATCTGGGAATTCCCACCCAGGTTCCTAACATAACTAAAGAAAGCCTTGTGATTATCCTTAGTGTCCTGTGCAATTTTTCTCTCGAAGCTGGCCTTAGATGATTTTATGAGTGCCCGTAGTTTTTGCTAACACTGATCAGAGATGCCTTTCCTTTTTGGGATTTTGTTCTATCATGTAGTAGCTTCCTCCTTCTATTGTATAGTTTGTTTATGGCTGGGGTCCACCAGACAGGACGTCTGCCTTTGGAGGATTGGGTCTTGGTTTTATTTGGGATTGCATGATCCATGCATTCCTGAAGGTGTTCATAGAATGCGTTTATAAAGGATTCTGCGGTCTGGGCCATATTTTCCACAGGCCCGGGGGCTTTGAAGGATTCCACCTTGGTTTTGAGGAGTGTGAAATTTGCTTTAGAGAAGATTTTCACTTTGGTTTTCTGGGCAGGGGATGGGGTCAGAATGTGAATATCCAGTGAGATTAGATTATGGTCTGATCTTACCAGTGAGGGATACACTTCTGTTCTGTAGCGTAGAGTCCCCATGTTGGTGATGATCAGGTCCAGTATGTTTTCCCCTCTTGTGGGAGTAGTAACAAGTTGTTCCATAGCGTTTGAGTTTATAAATTCTAGGAACCTTTGAGCTAGGGTATTGGAGCTAGAGTAATGCTCCCAGTCTATGTTTGGGTAATTGAAGTCGCCCAATATAATGGTGTTTGGAGAGACCTTCATATTTTCCAGTGTTCTCAGGAAGGCCGAGTGGGGTTCCTAGGTTTGGGAGGGTGGTCTGTAGCAGGCTATAAACTGGAAGGCAGTTTTACCCACTGGTAGTTGCACATGGATAGTCTCTGATGCTTCGTGCTGTGCCACCAACCTGGAGGTGTGGGTATCTTTGAAAAATATTGATACTCCCCCTCCTTTTCTGGTTCGGTCCAAGTTTTGGGGCCAAAAAGCATGGTATGAGGTGTAACCTGGCAGTGCTGGGGTGCTCTCGGGAGCCTTGAACCAGGTTTATGTTACTGCACAGATATCGATGTTCTCCATGCTAAGGAGAGTTTCGAGTGCATGCATCTTGAGGTTTAGACTTCTGGCATTGAGTAGCATTACTCTTAGTTTCTTATCCCTTGTGATACCTATGGAGGTGGGTTTGTCTTTTGAGCCTTGCCTAAAAAAGTCACTATGGGGGGGGGGTAGCAAGAGCCTTTGCCAATATCCAAAAGCCCAGGGGTGACAGGTGCAAGCCGTCCCTAGTGAAGCATCGTGGCTTGTCAAGCATGTCATCCCAGGCTGACAGGCATTGGATTCCCTTTGAATAACACCAATAGTTAAGCCAATTGTTGAAATTGATCATCTTGTCTTCATATTGTGGCATCATTCTTGGTGATGGTAAGATGCTATTCAAGGTCAGGGTCATACTGGCCTGGGCCACATGCTCAGATAGCTCCTCTATGTCTCTTTTCATGTAGTCCAGGGAGGTACATCTCAGGTCATTCACACCAGCATGGACAATGACGGAGTCATATTTGTACTTGCCTAGGAGTGACCTGAGTGCTTGTGTTATTTGGCGGATCCTAGTGCCCGGCAGGCAGCTCACCGTGACCTTCGCCTTGTTCAGCCTGGTGAGCGGGACGTCAGTGTGCCTGATGATAGAGTCACCTATTACAAGTGTATCAGGTGTGTTTTTTAGCCTTAAGGGCTGTGACTGTTCAGCACACTGGCTTTGTGAGCTATGTGTTGCACGTGTTTTGTTTTGGGGTAGCGGTTGCTTGGGTGTCTGCTTTGAAGGTCTCTGCTGCTTAGGCAGGTTTTTATTTAGAGTCTCTGAGTATGTTTTTGTGTGTTTATGTGTTTGGTTTGCTGCCGTGGTAGGTCTGTGTAAGACTGGAATTGTAGTGAGTGTGATTTCCTTCTCCTCCTGACAGGTTTCACCAGTAGTGAGATGAGAGAGCTTAGCCTCCAGTTTGGCTATATGGTTGCATCTCTCACATGTGTTGCAATTTGTTGGGAGGAGCAGAGGGTTGTCTGTTTACATGAGGCAGTTGTAACATTGCCTCAAGATTTCCAGATTCACCAGCTGGACCGGAGAGGAGATTGACAGCTGACCTGTGGACATGCTAGAATAGTATTGGGAATTCCTTTATAATTGAAAAAAATGGCCAGTGGGGAACAAGGCACTCAAGGGGGGTTTGTGAGGGTGTAGTGCTTTTAATTTTTTTGTGCTGACTTATATAATTGCTTTAGTGAGCAAGTGCCAGGTAACTTAAATGCAATGTGTTACAGGTAACTTAAATGCAAAAATGACAAACAGTAACTTTCTTTCAAGTGAAACAAGGAAATAAGTACAGTAAGCAATGCAGATGTCACTAGGGATCCACAGAAGCACTGAAAAGTAACGTTTTAGGTGGAATTAGCGTTTCTGGGAAATAACAAGCAAACAAGCATACAAACAAAATTAGATTCAGCAGGCCTGGATCTAGTCTATGCTACAGCAAACAATGTGTACCAATTTCAGTAAGAAACAGTTCAAATATGCAGGCACTATAAGCCTTTAACCAGAAATTCCCAGCTCAGAAGGGCAGAGTCCAGCCTCTCCTCCCACAAGAGTGCAGACCACGAACCTTCCTAATGTAAAATAACTGGCCTGAAGCCCAAGTGCTTAAACCAGAACTAATACACTTTTAGAATAACAGACACTGAGCCCTCAATCAGTAGTTCCCAACTTAGAAGGATGTAAGCTACCTGTTCTGCCACCACAGTGCAGGCCACAAACCTTCCTAATGTAAAACAACTGGTCTGAGCCCAAGTGCTTAATGCAAAAGACTTAGAATGACAGCTAAACTTTAATCAAGTTACTACCAAGCAGTAATAAATACAATTGAATACTTTAAAGAATGCCTGGATTAGTGCTCAAGTTATACAAACAAAGCTAGATTCAGCAGGCTTGGATCTAGTCTATGCTACAGCAAACAAGGTGTACCAATTTAGTAAGAAACAGTTCAAATATGCAGGCACTATAAGCCTTTAACCAGAAATTCCCAGCTCAGAAGGGCAGAGTCCAGCCTCTCCTCCCACAAGAGTACAGACCACGAACCTTCTTAATGTAAAATAACTGGCCTGAAGCCCAAGTGCTTAAACCAGAACTAATACACTTTTAGAATAACAGACACTGAGCCCTCAATCAGCAGTTCCCAACTTAGAAGGATGTAAGCTACCTGTTCTGCCACCACAGTGCAGGCCACAAACTTACTAATGTAAAACAACTGGTCTGAGCCCAAGTGCTTAATCCAAAAGACTTAGAATGACAGCTACACTTTAATCAAGTTACTACCAAGCAGTAATAAATACAATTGAATACTTTAAAGAATGCCTGGATTAGTGCTCAAGTTATACAAATAAAGCTAGACTCAGCAGGCCTGGATCTAGTCTATGCTACAGCAAACAAGGTGTACCAATTTAGTAAGAAGCAGTTCAAATATGCAGGCACTATAAGCCTTTAACCAGAAATTCCCAGTTCAGAAGGGCAGAGTCCAGCCTCTCCTCCCACAAGAGTGCAGACCATGAACCCTCTTAATGTAAAATAACTGGCCTGAAGCCCAAGTGCTTAAACCAGAATTAATACACATTTAGAATAACAAACACTGAACCCTCAATCAGCAGTTCCCAACTTAGAAGGATGTAAGCTACCTGTCCTGCCACTACAGTGCAGAGCACAAATCTTCTTAATGTAAAACAACTGGTCTGAAGCCCAAGTGCTTAAACTAAAAGGCTTAGAGTGAGTTACACCAAGCAGTAATAAATACAACTGAGTACTTTTAAGATGACGCAAAAGCAAAATAAAGTAGGAAGAAACACAAATACAGTAAAAGCAGATTTTTTTTTTTTTTTTTGAGTGTGCAAATGAGAAGGGCCCAGGAGGAGTATCCAAGTGCAAATTTACAAGAGGGGCAGGCAGTTTCAAAGCCACCAAGATTAACACCAACACAAAAACAGGAAGGCTGGGCGGGAAACTACTGACAAACAGAGTCACAGCTTCCAGCTAGATATTCCTCAATGCAACACAAACAATTTACTTTAAATCGTGTATTATTTGATAAAAGTGCAGATAAAAGTTACTTAGCTTCACTTAAGCATTCAAGTTGATAGCATGCAGGTCTTAACAGGCCAAAGCTCACCGTTTAAACAGAAGGTAATTCACTGTACCACTTGTATAAGACAGAAACTGAATACAATGAAGGAACTACCCCCACCTATCACTGGCTATGCAGGTTTTTAACAAGCCTTAACTAAAAATACCACAGGTACTACTGACAAACAGAGTCACAGCTTCCAGCTAGATATTCCTCAATGCAACACAAACAATTTACTTTAAACCTTGTATTATTTGGTAAAAGTGCAGATAAAAGTTACTTAGCTTCACTTAGGCGTTCAAGTTGATAGCATGCAGGTCTTAACCGGCCAAAGCTCACTGTTTAAACAGAAGGTAATTCACTGTACCACTTGTATAAGACAGAAACTGAATACAATGGAGCTTTTGTTTCTGGGCCTCTGCTGAAAATGGGCAATCTAGCCCAGTCGGACTTCCCCAGTAAACAAATGTTAAATAAATAAAATAATAAAAATGCTACCAAATTTTAGAAGTGTGATATTTAGACCTTTGTGATATGTTAAGTGTGAATAAGGGAAAGCTGGTGTTATGTCTTGTGTAGCTTGATTGACTACATAGCAAGGGACCAGGGATTAGCTCAGTATCTCCAGATGAAACTATGAGATAAAATCGAAAAAAAAAAATAGGAATTTGACTTTTTTAGTGGGGAGAAAATGGAGGTCAATTTTATTTTATTTAATTTATTTATTTATTTTAATTTGTTAACAAGGGTAAATCACTGTTCCGATTGGACATATTTCTGTCTCAGCCCAGGGTGCTAAGAACAGATACTTGAAATTACATGCAGAATGAATAAAAAAATGTGAATGTTATAGTTGGCTTGAGAGTATAAAGGCACTAAATAAATGACATAACATACAGAGTGACTGACAAAGCACAATATATACATTTGTTATTTATAGTCTGGAAATCAGAGTTGCATGCTGAAAGAATCACAATCAAAAAGAGTCAGAGCAAGGTATGTAGAGGAAGAAGGGTATGAAGAGGCTAAGTTATATAACCAGAGTGTTTGCTATGAAAATGTCAAAGTACAACATCTTGAACATCAGTCATGAAACCATATCTACAGACTAAAATGCTGAAGACCACAATATTGAAAAATTCTTCAATACTTAATTTCCCTACCAGTTCAGAACCAGAAACAAATGCTAACATTAGCAGGTGATAAATTTTGCGAATTCTATGTTGCAGTCTTCAACGTTGTGGTGTTGCAGATATTATGGTCTCAGGATTTTAATGTTCAAAAAGTTGTGCTTTGATATTTTTATGGTAAACCAATATATATATAAAACATTTGTTTAGCGGGAAAGTCCAACTTGGAACTAAGCCAATTTTCAGTGGATGCCTGGGGAAAAATGCTCCAGATGCATGTATTTGTACCATGGGGGGAAACCCACACAAATGCAGGGAGGACATACAGTCTCCACAGAGAAGGCTCCTCAGCTGAAAATTGAACCGCAGAATCTCTTGCTGTGAGGTGATAATGCTACCACTGCACCACTGTGCCGTCCAAGCAATGCACAACATATATATATATATATATATATATATATATATATATATATATATATATATATATATATATATATATATATATATATATGTGCAGTCATTTTGCAAAGTAGCAGATAATGAAATTTTTTTGTTTAATAAATATGCTTCTTAATATCTAAATGATCATTTTATAAAGAACAGTCATGATCTAAGGCATTTTATTCATGTCCTTATAATTTGAAAATCATGTTCCAGACCAGCTAGGTATTGCTCTCTTCAACATTTTGCATATATTCTGCAAAAGAATTAGAAACACGTGTAGGCTTATGTGCTAGTGTCAGAGAATTTTCAGCAGATGAGGTTAGGCAGTTTAAGTATTTACAGCAATTTGCTACAAACCTTGCAGTGCAGGCGAAATGTACAAAGCATATTAGATTTCAACTGTTTATTTAAACACATTTTAAGTAAGTTTGCACAGCAGTATATTAAGGAATATAACAAATAGCCATTGTATATAAAACATACTTAAGACTTGTTTTTTTTTTTGTTTTCAACACTAGCAGTACAGTTCAGCTTTAAATTTTTAATGTAAGAATTTTCTAAAAGCAGCAATAAAATATTTCTCCTACTTGGGAATAGAAGGACATCTTCAGTCTTCTTTATTTAAACTCACAATACTGCATGACTCAGTTGCAGGACATGATAATGCAATTAGATCTGAGAAACAGAATTGGTTTGAATAACAAAAAAGGAATAATGATAAAAAGTATGTGTATGTATTATTTCAGATAAAGCTATAAACAAATACTTATGAAAAGGAAGTTGAGAGAAAATAATCTTAAAATTCAGAGTACTATTTTGCCAAACATTCTGTTATTGGAAACTTCTGGGTTTAATGGGTTTTGAAGCAGAGTATACTTTACTATGTTTTAATACCGCTGTTCATTATTTGAGGCATTATTATGTCAGCAGGAGATATCCAAATACTCTTATGGATGGAATTCATAGCCATTATGTGAATACATTAAGGCTATCCATGCTGTCGATAAATGATTGCGGCGAGCCAAAAGCAATAGATGGCACTTACCCTAATGTGCAATGGCCACAAATAAGCCTCAGCAAATTAAGTCATAATGAGATTTAAAAGAGGAGTGACGTAAAATAGTGTATGATAATGAAGCATCCTCTCTCCTATTTGTGATTTTGTGATTCATATATACATTTTTCCACTTTTCTACACCATCAGCAGATACATTATGTAACAAGGAGTCTTGCCTTTTCTATCTACTTTGCAATCTGCAAGGCTGCTGTCACTTTTTGATAGCCTTGTTATCTATCTCCTGTTGTGAGCGGCTTGTCTTGGCTTAACCAAAACCACTTGCACCTAGTGGTTCTCTCGGCCAAAAAGGTGGTGATATAAGCAAGGTGTACTCTTGGCATGTGTGGATCAGTACATCTATTCCCTGGTGTCATCTCAGGAGTGATCCAGGACTATGAGTGCCTTTATTAGGATGGCATGTTTTCCTGAGGTACTTGGTGCAATAGAGTTCACCCATGTTGCAATTATGGCCCCTTCCAGTCCACAGGGGTTACATTAACAAAATAGGAAGGGCTACCATTCCATCAATTTGCAGATAGTACATAATGTAACGGGGGGGGGGGTGGTGCATTATCCACATCTCTGTCAAGCATCCTGACAGTGAACATGATTCCCATACTTAGCATTTTTGCTCACTAAACAGCAGCTTTCTGCTTAGTGGATGTCTAGTGGTCATTATGTTGGTAAATGGAAAAATATATTTTTCTCCTTTTTTTCTATTTTATTAAAGTAGCTATTCATAGTAAAATGTATTGCTAAATACTAATCCACTTTTTCTTTGTTTTTGTCTTTCTTTCTCCTTTTGTTTTTCTTTTCATTTTATTTCAGATAAAGCTATATATCCACCAGAGGCATGGTTCATGATACCACTGAGAAATCCAAATGGAGATGCAGAAAAGAAGTTTAATATAGCCCTGTCCCTGACCTGTATTGTAACTGACAGGATCTTTTTGCCTCCTGAAGAGTCATTTCAGGTGCCTGGATGAGTCTGGAAGTGCCCTTCATTATGAGCCAGTCACTGTGTGCAAGATATTTACTGTATGTTGCATTCTGTACAACATGATCATGCATCAGTTATGTGGTGAAGTGACCCATGCTGTTACTGCAGTTCTTAGTTCCAGTCCTACTGGAACTAAAGATGATCCGGTAGAAGCAGAAGTAAAGGACCACTTGCAGCAGGCTTGTGCATGGCATACGATTTTGCTGGTAAAAAAAAACAATATCTAGTCCAGAACTATAGACCATAAAATTCAGGTTAGTGTTCCCTTTCTTGTAAACACACATAGAGCATAATTGATGCATGTAGTGATATTTATGGGCTTCGTTATGTAATATATGGTTTCTTGTCACTGTCCATCTGGCATTCCTTCTTCACTTTAATAATTAGTGTTTTATTTCAGAAGTACCCTTATTATTGTTTGTAAAAGTCATGCCTGACTGCTCACTGACCCTTGTTCAGTGTTGTCATAAGGCATCATATGAGGAACAATTACATGCTTTACTGTTTTGCGCAATAAATTCAAGTTAGGAGGTTTACTTGAGTATGCATGTACTGAATGTCCACAAGTGGCTCAGTTAGTTAATTCAGTACTTGACAGGAGTTCGTACATTGCATTTAACTGACAATGAATCATATTATTTTTTTTTATTTTTTTTATATTATGCAGTGTTTTCTTAGTTTGAAGTATGTTGTCTGCTGAAATACTGCATATCAGATTTTTTTTATTTTGTCAAACCCAATTAGTTGTCTCAGAGATAAAAAAATCATCATTTCTGCAGTGAAAAGTGTGAAGTGGTAGCAGTGTTTGCTTACATGGCAGGACACCCATTTTAATCTGTACTTTTCTTATAGGATCATATGTTCATAAGATGATACTAGTCTATTGGCCCAGAGGTCTTTATAAGCCTAGCCAAGAATTTCACCCATATTCCCACAAAGTCAGCAACTATTTCCCCTGTCCAGCAGAGATACAGGTGGGATCCCAGGGGTGTATATTCTGTTTCCCATCCAGTCATCCAGATTCCTCTTAAAGAAGGCTAGTGAGGTACTCTGCTTGAAAAGGGAGCCTGTTCCACAGAGGGGAAGTCATTGGGACACAAATCTATCCTGCCAACAAGTTCTATTAATGTCACAGACCAGGTTGAGGCTTTGCATGCAGGTTGCACAAGTGGAATTTGACTTACGGATATGCAGTAACTCCATCAAGGCTGGGTCTGAGATGGCCTTGTAGACAAAGGTTACATCTGAGCAGTCTGTATGAGACTGAGTAGAGGGACAAGTCTTTTAGCCTATCTGTATAGGATAGGTGTTTGAGACCCTGGATTTTCCTGTGATCTCTCCAGCTGCTACATGTGCTTGGCAAGGTACATGCCGAAGGGGGCATTGTACTCAGTAATGGGTCTGATAAGGGAGGGGTAGAGGGATGTTATGACCTCCTTATTCCTGAATGAAATACCCTTACTGATGCGGTGGGCCATGTAGAAATCCTTCTGTACAATGGAGGCAAAGTGGTGGTCAATAACCAGGTTGCTATCGACCAGTGTGCCCAAGTCCCAAACAAATGATTGCATGCTTAGAACATTGTTATTAATGTGATAATTAGTGGGGACACCATTTTCCCTAAAGGGGATAATAATGCATTTCTTGGCATTCAGCTTGAGGCCATGCTTTTGGCTCCAGTAATTAGTTTGGGTAAGGCCATCTTGGAGGATGTTCTCATCACTTTTACTTGGTAAATTTAAGACATCACCCAGCTTACAGTCATCTGCAAACTTGGTTAGCCACAGGCCACTGCTTTTGACTTGCACCTCAGAAAAAGTATATCCGAAACAGCAGAGGTCTAAGACCGGTCCTTGGGGTACACCACTCATTACAGGCCTACTATTAGAAGTGATTTCCGTTATTTTGACTGAGTGGGTTCTATCAGAGAGCCAATTAGCTACCTATCTGGTAACATATGGGTTGGTGCCTAGCTGGGAGAGTTTATCTATTATGCCCAAGTGGGAAATAGTGTCAAAGGCGTTGGCTAGGTCAGGGTAGGTGGTGTGCACCATCTTCCCCTCATCCATGCCTTTGGTGACTGTTTCAAAAGAAGTCAACCAAGTTTAACAGGCATAATCTCCCTTTGACAAAACCAAACTGTGTGAGGTCAACTGTTTGGAGGTTGCCAGTGTCCTTGTTAATGAGGTCCATGATAATGCATTCCATGGCCTTGCAGATCAGGCTGATGGGCCTATAATTGCCTGCATCAGAGGACGCTTCACTTTTGTTTATAGGGATGACAGTGGCTGTCCTCCTTTCAGCTGGGATGAAGCTGGTGCTCAGGCTGTGGTTGAATAGAGTGTCTAATGGAACTGAGAGCTCATGCCCGAGTTCATGTAGGACACAGCCAGGGATGTTGTCAGGTCCCATGGAGGCTGTATTTTTTGCCTTTGGAAGGGCATTAAAGACCTGCTCCCCGGTGATGAGGGGGGAGGGTCAGGTCCTGGGGATGTCCTGGTCTACTGATGGGGGGAGGGGGGTGAAGTTTTCACTGAACCTGTCTGCCAGCAGGTTGGCTATATCTATGGCTTTTGTATATGTGATGTTCCTGCCCACAAGTTCAGAGCAGATTTGGGTGTTACTTCTGAGATTGTGGACATACGTGAAGAATGCCTTGTTATTTTCCTTACTGGATGTCGCCAATTTGGACTCAAAGTTAGCCTTAGAGGATTTCATCAGTGATCTTACTTGCTTGTTCAGGCAAAGGAGAGATTGCTTCCAACTTGGTACTTGCTCCTTCTTGGTCCAGGACAGCAATTTTTTCCTTTTATTATAGAGTTTGTTCATTGCTGCTGTCCACTGGAGAGGTTTACTCTTCCTTGTGGAAGATGATTTGGTCCTGTCAGGTATTCCTGAGTCCATACAGCTATGTAGGTGCTCATATAGTTTTTTGGTGTAGGCATAGACATTAGTGCTAGTTCCAACTGAAGATACAGTGGCTGTGAAGCTGCTTATATCTGCTCTATGGAGATTGCAGTCAACTTTGAAATCATTTTTTTGTTTGACCATGGCAATTGGGAAGGGGTCAGGGGAGATGGTGACTTCAAAAGTGATCGCTTTATGGTCAGATCTTATTAACAAGGATGACACTGTAGGGTCCAGGATATTTTCACCTCTCAAGTAGGTGTTGACGAGCTGATCCAATCCATTGACATTGATGAAATCGAGGAATCTCTGGGCATTCAGGTTTGGACTAGAGTAGGTTCTCCACTCTATGATTGTGTTGTTAAAGTCACCCAGGATCAGGGGTGAGGGTTGAATCTTGATGGATTCAAGTAAGTCCAGATAGGTGGAGTGGGCGTTCTGAGTCATGGTTGGGGGTCAGTAGCTAGCTATGATTTGAATAAGTGTTTTGTCAACAGTTAACTGCACTTGGAAGGTCTCCTCTGCGTCATACTGATTTACCAGCCTGGAGGTGTGTATGGCTTTGATAAATATTGAAACTCCACCTCCTTTGGTTTTGTATCCCTCCATTTGGGTTCTGAATTATGGTAGGATGAGCAACTTGGTAAGGCTAGGGTGCTCTACACAGCTTTGAACCAGGTTTCAGTGAGTGCACAAATCTCAGCATCCTGCAGGGTGAGAAATGCTTGCAATAAGTGCAGTTTCATGCTAAGCCTCCTAGCGGTTAGCAACATGACCTTTAAATTTCATTTAGAAGAATTTTTCACATTGGTAATTTTGTGCTCATGACTTTGTCTAAAAAGGCACTATGCAGGAGGCAAGAGGCTTTGTCAGAAGCCTAAAGTCCAGGGGAGAAAGATGAAGCCCATATCTGGTAAAGCATGGTGTTCTTTCCTTCATGTCCTCCCAGGACATCAGGTACTGGATCTTCTTGGAATACACCAGAAACTAAGCCAATTGTTAAATTCAATCATTTTCTGTTTGCATTAAGGCTTCATTCTGGGTGACAGTAGGATGCTACTTAAGGCTATGGACATACCTGCCTGGGGCACATATTCAGTGAGCTCAATCCTGTCTCTCTTCATATAGTCCAGAGAGGTACATCCCAAGTCATTTACACCAACATGGACTATGACAGAGTCATAACAGTACCTGTTGTTAAGACACTTGAGTGCATGCATGATATGGTGGATTCTAGCACATAACAAGCAACTTAGCATGAATTTCTCCTTGTCTTCTCTGGTGAGGGGCACAGCTGTGTGTCTCACAATAGAGTCTCCTATGACTAGTATGTTGGGTTTGTGGATGGGCCTTAGAGGCTGTGAGACACAGTCATGTGTACTGTGTGCAGTGCTTGGTGATGTGGGTTGCGATTTGCATGTGTGTTTTTACTTCAGAGGTCTCTTTTGTTTAGGTATGTTTTTATTGAAAACCTCTGCATATGTAGGAGTGTGTTTTACAAGTGTGGGTGGTGCTAGAGGTGTGGTGTTTCTAGTGTTTGAGCAGACAACCTTCTCAATAACAGATGTAGTGGTTTGTGACTGAGACAGTAAGGATTCTAGGTTCTTACTGTAATTACATCTCTCACATATTGTGTTCCTAGGTGATTGTAGTAGAGGGTTGTCCATGTACATGAGGCAGTTGCTACACTGCCTCAGGATGTGCATATCAACTAGACTAGCAGGAGAATCCATTAGAAATTGTCCATCCATGGCTGTCTGAATCTGTGTAAGAAAGATCAAGGATAGTATAGTGGGTACTATTTGAGGACAGTACCTATTGATGCGAGTAGGGATGGATAAAATCAATGCAGTAGCTGCAAGGGAGGGTCTCACTTATACAGGAGTGCTGGTAAGGGAATAAATTCAGCTGAGATAACTCACAAAGGGTTAAAACAGTGCAGAGGGGTGAGCAATGCACAAACAAGCAGAAACCCATACAAATGCAGGGTTTAAATGCCACAAAACTGAAAGTAAAATAGAAAAACTAGAATTGACCAATCAACCCTTGTCCCCAAGCTCTTAGTTAAACACCTTATGCCAGACCAGCTCCAACCAGTTCACTTCCTCCCACTAAGTGCAGGCTGGCTCAGCCAACACAAGATGGCATAGCAGGAAACACAGGAGTTACACAAATAGATCCGGATACAGCAAAACCTGTAGCCAGACTATGCTAAAGACATTTAAACTCTCTTTAGGTCTATTTAACACAGGAGAACAGATACACACTTTAATATAACAGTAACAAACAAGAGCAAACTAATTTAAACAGATTAACAATTAACCAATATAAAAGCTCAAATCTGAGCCCTGTTCCAGCAACTTTCAATCAGATGAGCTCTAACTGCACACTCCTGTCACTAGGGTGCAGGGGAACCCTATCCAACAAAAGATGGCCTTGTTCAGTGCTCAAGTTATACAAACAGAGCTAGATTCAGCAGGTCTGAATCTAGTCTATGCTACAGTAAACAAGGTACACCCATTTCAGAAAAATAAACGTTCAAATAAGCAGGCACAATAAGCCATCAACCAGCAATTCCCAGTTCAGAAGGGTAGAATCTATCCTCTCCTCCCACAAGAGTGTAGACCACTAACCTTCATAGTGTAATATAACTGGCTTGAAGCCCCAGTGCTTAAGCCATAACTAAGACACTTTTAGAATAACAGACACACTAAGCCTTCAACCAGCAATTCACAACTTAAAAGGATGTAAGCTACCTGTCCTGCCACAAGAGTGTAAACCACAAACCTTCCTAATGTAAACAACTGGCCTGAAGCCTAAGTGCTTAAACCAAAAGGCTTAGAATGACAGTTACAATTTAATCAGGCTACTAACACGCAACAATAAATGCAGTAGAATAAATGCAATTGAGTCATTTTAAGGAAAAACAGCAAAATCAAAATAAAGTAATAAAGTAGGAAGAAGCACACATACAGTAAAAGCAGATGAATAGAGTGCATTTTGTTTGGGTTAAGTGGGAACAGAGGAAGCATAATTCAACATTAAGAAACAAAGGGGGTGGGCCTTCTCAAATAATCTATCTCTACTCAGTAGAATAAGCTGATGAGATGATGTGATGGGACTTAGAGAAGTGTCCAAAATGAGATTTATAGTAGGGGCAGGCAACTCAAATGCCACCATATTTAAGAACACAACAAGAATGGGGTGGGAGGGGAAAATGCAGCCAGAGATCAGCAAAATTCAGAGCAAGCAGGCCAAAGTATTAGTGTTTCCCTTAAAATGAGTGTATTACTACTATTAAGTTTTAGGTGACTTCCATCTGTAATAATGTCAGTACATATAACATAAATGGTGTTAATCGGTGCTATCTATTCTATAACATACAGCTTTCTTTCCATGGTTCAATATGATTTTAGTAAAATTATAAGAATGAAATGTATGAAGTTACAAAATATACTAAGTCAAAATTGATTCTCAGTATGCCAAGGTCAAATGTGTCATGCTCACCTCCAAAAGATAGAGTAGGTGACAGTGTAAGGGCTGTCATGAGTTCTGATTGGTAAGCTGGTCCAATGTTGTGACCTTCTTGATGCTGGTGATCCTTCAGACACTGACCTGTAATTCCATCAGGATCCCACCCTTGAATGAGAGGTTTTGGTAGGTGTAGATTAACACTGATGTGGCCTGCATGACATCTGTTTTGCTTCTCCCCCACCTCTGATTAATTATGCATGTTCTTTTAAAGCACTTGTAATCTCATATGATCTTCCCCATGTATCATGACAGCACCCCATCCTCTTCCCGTTCCAAGACTGACTCATACTTGAGTCTGTTAAGTCCTACCTAGGTTACAAATATAGGTGGCCATGTATGCCTGGTGCACCATCATGCTACACATCAGAGTTCTTATGACATTATCCCTACACTTTGTTATTTCCATGTACTACTGAAAATCTTCATGTATTCCCCAGGAGGACTCACCATTTCCTACTGACTCTAAATGATGTAATTTCACATTTCCTTCTAGGCAGCCAAATATTTATGTGTTTCCTGGGGTAGCTATGAGAAATTCCTGTGACTGGCTCCCTTTTTAAAGGTGTTATTGCAGAAACTCTTATCTCTGATTGAATGCCATTATCTTGAAAGTGTTTTGTCGGAGTTTGGAGAAAAAGATGCACAAGTTCATGCGGTTTTCTCTATGTGCAGGCTGTAATGCAATGTCTGTATGTGGATGATTTGTGATAAGCTGTCACTTCCTGATGAGCCACTAACATGTTGTGAGGTGTGAGATCTGGCCATTAAACACGGGGATTGCATTCCACTTTCCTCAGACTGCCTCATAAATTTAACTATGTTATCATCATCACCATCTTCAACAGCAAAAAGAAAAGGACCCCATCTCATCCTTCCTGAAAAAAGAAAGCAAAAACATGAATTTTTTTATTGCATGAGGTTTAAATAAATGACATTTAGGTTTAATGTTCCAAAATAGGTAGCTTAGGCAATGCACAGCAGCATTAGCAATTGTAAGTAGTATAAATAAAAAATGCTAATTGCATACTGTTTTAATACACCAAAAAAATTAAATGTGAATGCATTCCTTAAAAAAAAACATGTATGTGACAAGCATGTTTAGTTAGATAAAACTTGGCAATAGTCAAAACCTGGTTTAATGCCCCTTCTGGCTAACTGTGTATACTTAAGGTGATGTCACATCCTTGAAGGATTGGTTCTAAACCTGTGAACCACAGCTCTGTCCACATTTCTGGTTCTGGTGCTTCAAATGATGACAGTTCCTATAAATACTCAAGGCAACACTCTGAGCTTGTCAGATAAGGAGATCAAAATTATGGTCTACCTTCTTAGTAAGTCATACCTAGATAAGAAGTCAGGCATACATAAGGATGTGTGTGGAAGACAAGTGATATCTAGCAGAAGTTGGGTGTGCACCTGTCATCACTGGCAGGGCTCACCCAGCTCTGGTTAACACTGTTGCCACAGGTATGACACCTACAGAAGAACAGATCTGACCAGATGGCCAAGTGGATTGATCATTTAGTGGCAAGAAGGCTAGAGATCTATAGTAAGAATAACTTCATTTTGTCATTTTTTTTTCTTGTTCACATTAAACATAGCTTTAAAGAATAAACTAAAAGAAGGTTGCATAACTGAAGATATTTGGTAGAAAAAATATGTATAACTGCAAATATGTATCAATAATGTTATTATAATAATGCAAAATAAAGCATAAATATATCTGTGCACTGATCTTTATCATAGAATGATTATGTAATAACATAATTATCTGTATAAATACAAATGTAGCATCTGCACAAGTGCACTAACATTTTTTCATATATACATATATATATATATATATATATATATATATATATATATATATATATATATATATATATATATATATATTTATGCACAAACCAAAAAAACATATCTGCATTGCTACATAATTTTATTTAATATTGAACTACCTTAGGTAGTAGTTAAACTACATGCAGACTGTTTTTTGTAAAGAAAGACTTTTGTTTGTATACACAAGAAAAATATCTATTAGTATAATATTTGTATAAGGTAATCATTTTGTCCACAATACTAACTACAAGTACAAGATGGCGGAACTCTGTCAATACATACATATATGCATACATACATACAAATATTTCAAGCACAGGCATTAATGCCCTTCTAGCTTGACAATATAATAAAACACTTGCTCCCATAATAAATATCCAGGCTGTTCTTAAAAATATCTAAACTAGTACTTGCATTAATATAATTTGGTAGTCTGTTCCATACATCAGCTACTCTGTCAGAGAACCAGTTAGTACACTTCTCATTCCTATAGAATCTTCTACATAGGTTATCTGATGATTCTCTAGCACTTTTTGTTAACCCCAAACATTCCCAGAGGTAGTTAGCACTAAATGCCCTACATACCTGAATATGATCTCTCTTAGTAAGCAACACTGTACAAGTTCAGATATTTAGGCAATCATAATAACTTAAATTTTCACATCCATGAATACCCTTGGTATATTTATGTTGTACTCTTTCCAGCTTACTCATGCTTGTTTTCTTATAGGGTTTCCACACTGTTATCCCATACTCAAGTTTGGGTCTAATGTAACTAACAATGACATCATTATTTTTGATTTCCTAGACTTTATAAATATTTTAGGCAACCTATAATTCTATAACTATTATTAAACCATTAGTACCATACCCTAGTCAGAGCAGTGGATGTGGGAGATTTGTAGGAGTCGCAGTGTCAAGTGAACGACAGCACGTCTTAGAGAGATATACATAGAGTTATTAGACAGAAAACTATCAAAGCACATATTTGGTGCAGCTGAAAAATGGAAAGCTTTCTTGAATTGCTACATTTTTCTGTGTGTGCATACTCTCTGCCTCAACCCATTTCATAACATTTAAAAAAACATCATTCCACTAAGCAATCTATGCATACATATACAAGTGTAACAACTAATTTATACCTTCCAATAAAGGGAAGATTGGTACAGTATGAGAATTCAGATAATAATAAATATTAAAACAGATGCATAGTAAGCAAGTACAGCAGTAAAAGCAATGCCTGGCATATTACTATAATTGATATTAGTAATATTAAGGGAAAAGATAAAATACAGCTAAACAACAATTGTCTTGTGGCTTCTTTTTCTAGACAATGATGAAATAAATCATAACTAGTATCAGCATGGTAAGAGAATAGTTAGGTTGGTCGAGATCACCGGTAAGCATGAAGAAACTAGTAAACAGTATTGTGTGTGTTTAATGAATTTCATTAATATATATGTATGTATGTGTGTATATATATATATATATATATATATATATATATATATATATATATATATATATATATATATGTGTGTGTGTGTGTGTGTGTGTGTGTGTGTACTCCCTTTAAATTGTTGAATTAACATAATGCCAACTCGCATAACAGTGAGATGCTGTCAGCGAACGTTTAAATGAACAAACTCCTAAATGGCGTATTTCACCTCTGGGGAACTAACCAGTTGGCCACCATGATAAACTTTGCCCTTTTCTACATTATATTGTGATCTCAAAGTTGGTATATCTAGCTGGGGGGGGTGTGGGGGTACAGCCTACCACATGGGGTTGGGTGAAGCCCTCCAATTTAGTGGGTTTAATTTGCTTCATATTTTGTTTTCCCTATTGGTGGCCAAGTGGTTAGCTTCCTGGAAGAGTTTGTTTTTTTAAACCTTCGCTTTCGTCTCCCTGGTATGCGAGTCAACATTATGTTGATTCGGTGACATGACTTAGATCCATATGTATATATATATATATATATATATATATATATATATATATATATATATATTTATATGGATCTAAGTCATGTCACCGATAAAGAATAATGAGGGAGTAGAGTGTGTTGAGCAGACGGAAAGAGTACTTTGAGGGGCTGATGAATGAAGATAATGAGAAGGGAGAGAAGGTTGCATGATGTGCAGACAGTGAATCATGAAATGCAGTGGATTAGCAAGGAAGAAGTAAGGATAGCTATGAAGAGGATGAAGAATGGAAAGGCTGTTAGTCCAGATGTCATACCTGTGGAAGCATGAAGGTGTTTAGGTGAAATGGCAGTGGAGTTTTTAACTAGATTGTTTAATAAAATCTTGGAAAGTGAGAGGTTGCCTGAGGAATAGAGAAAAAGTGCTTTTTTACCGATTTTTAAGAACAAGGGTGATGTGCAGAGCTGTAGTAATTACAGAGGGAATAAATTAATCAGTCACAGCATGAAGTTATGGGAAAGAGTAGTGGAAGCTAGGTTAAGAAGGGAGGTGATGATTAGTGATCAGCAGAATGGTTTCATCCTAGGAAAGAGCACTACAGATGCAATGTTTGCTCTGAGGGTGTTGATGGAGAAGTACAGAGAAGGTCAGAAGGAGTTGCATTGTGTCTTTGTGGTCTTAAAGAAAGCATATGATAGGGCGCCTAGAGAGGAGTTGTCGTATTGTATGAGGAAGTCAGGAGTATCAGAGAAGTATGTAAGAGTGGTACAGGATATGTACAAGGGTAGTGTGACAGCAGTAAGGTCTTCGGTGGGAGTGACTGACGCGTTTAAGGTGGAAGTGGGATTACATCAAGGATCAGCTCTGAGCCCTTTCTTATTTGCAATGGTGATGGACAGGTTGACAGACAAGATCAGACAGGAGTCCCCGTGGACTATGATGTTTGCAGATGACATTGTGATCTGTAGTGAGAGTAGGGAACAGGTGGATGAGACCCTGGAGAGGTGGAGATATGCTCTAGAGAGAAGAGGAATGAAGGTCAGCAGGACTAAGACAGAATATATGTGTGTGAATGAGATGGAGGATAGAGGAATGGTGAGGATGAAGGGAGTAGAGGTGGCGAAGGTGGATGAGTTTAAATACTTGGGATTAACAGTTCAGAGTAATGGTGAGTGTGGAAGAGAGGTGAAGAAGAGAGTACAGGCTTGCATTGAGTGGGTGGAGAAAAGTGTCAGGAGTGATTTGTGAGAGACGAGTACCAGTAAGAGGGAAAGGGAAGGTCTACAAGAGGGTAGTGAGACCAGCTATATTACATGGGTTGGAGACAGTGGCATTGACAAAAAGGCAGGAGTCAGAGCTGGACATGGCAGAGTTAAAGATGTTAAGATTTGCACTGGGTGTGACGAGGGTGGACAGGATTATTAATAAGTATATTAGAGGGTCAGCGCAGGTTGGAAGGTTTGAAGACAAAGCCAGAGAGGCAAGCTTATGCTGGTTTGGACATGTGATTAGGTGGGATGCAGAGTATATTGGGACAAAAATGCTAAGGATGAAAGTGCCAGGTAACAGGAAAAGAGGAAGGCCTAAGATAAGGTTTATGGATGTGGTGAGAGAGGACATGCAAGAGGTTGGTCTGACAGAGCAAGATGCAGAGGACAGGAAGAATTGGAAACAGATGATCCACTGTGGTGACCCCTAACGGGAGCAGCTGAAAGAAGATATATATGAATGTGATTGTCACTAAAGGGACAGATTTCACTTATTTGTAAAGAATGAATTACTTGTAACTACTTGACTTATCATAAATGAAATCATTGCATTATGCTAAACAAAAAATAATAATTATGAAACAATAGATTCCAGTGTTATTGTGCCTCTTTCCAAGAATACTTATTCATTTTCTCAAAGATTTGCTTGAAAAATGTTATACCAACTGCCATGAAATTGTGGAATAATTTGAAACACAAATGCATCATCTCTTCTAAAAGTACCTGAAATTGTAAACTACAAGTCAAAGTAAATTCACTCTAATGTTTGGTAAAACCCGAAGTGTGAAAGTTTACCACAGACGATTAAGGTTATAATTTTTATTTATATTTATTTATTTTATCTGACATTTGATTACTGGTGAAGTCTGATATGGAATAGATTCCATTTTAATTGGGGGCCTGGGGCGAAAAACTCCATAAGATGTAACACAAATTGAAAATATATGATCTTAGAAACACACAAGTAGTGAAAGGAGTCACAATAAATTCTAAAAATGAGATCAACAGAATTAATAATATGTTAATAAACATCATCATTCAGGTCTAGGCTTGATTATCCCAGTCTCATATTGATACTATGTTGCTTTGAGCTAGTCAATTATTCAGACACAGCTACTTATTCACTTATGTTAATTTACAGAAAGAAGAACTTGTGCCCAATTGCTTCAGCCAGATACATAACAAGAAATGTGTAAGTAAATAAATATGTAAATAAAAATAATAAAAAAAGATATAGAAACCAAAATGAAAATAAAGTAAATAAAATTAATTAAAAATGAAGTATTTACTCAATTTTGATTACAGTATTTTAATCTCTGTGCATCCACTTTAAACAGTGTTATAGCAAAGCTAGCAGCATCTATGAGTGAACTGCAAATCAAAGGTATGCTGTTCAGGTTACCAAACTAGTAAATACTGGGGTCTATATTCCTCTTGAATTAAAGCTTTCTTAGGAGATCCATGTAAATCCAGAGGTAATCCTACCATTGACAAGGATTTGTATGTTTTCTTCTTCCCTTGATGCCTGACACCCATCCCCTCCTGTGTCTGAGTGACCCTTTCATTTTCTGGTGCAGCAAGAGCAAATACTAGGAGGCAGTAATCCTTGTTCCGAGTAGAGTATTTTTTTATCACTATGGTACTAAATGCTCCTTAGTGGCAACTGTTCATGCACTTGCTTCTGATCTCAGGGACTTAGTATGCCTTTTTTCTGTAACTTACACACTCTGGCAGAGCCCATGACATATTTCTAGCTAATGTGCTGCATGCCATATTGTTTTTCTAAAATAGATGCCTGCATTAGATTGGACCTGGCTACATTCCTCCAGTAAGGATAAACAAGCTGACATCAGATACTCACTTATTAGTAACTCATAACTTCCCCAAGCTAATTTCTCCAGCACCTACACTTCTAGCCTCTCTCAGCTAACCTAAGTCGTAATCAAATGTCTGTCTCTCTGTACCACATAGCTAGGTAACAATTGTTGAAGATTTAAAGTTTAAAAATTGTTTGGGGTTGAAGCAGTGTTAACTTCCCCATTATTTGACAGAATTTCAGATTTATGTATTGTGTCAAAATGTAATCCATACTTTGTTAATTGTCAAACAACTTACAAAACTGCTATCTCTACTTACCAGGCTAAGTAGGTGTTAATTTATTTTATTACAAGTGGACTGGTGGGAGAATAAAGAATCAGCTAGACAATGGGTGAATCACAGATAATTTCCCTGTAATTGCTGTTTGGGCTGGAAAAAGGAGCAGTATGTACCCTTCTACCACAATCATGACAGGTCATGCATATCACTACTATATAACTGACAGGCCTCCTTTTATGCTACAAATTAAATATTCTTAGCCTTTATATTTATCAGCAAAATACTGCCACCATCCCAAAACATAAACTGCCTACATAAACAGTGTCCTTTAATAAAAAAAAATAAAATAAAAAATAAAAATGAGAAAATCTATTGCTTTAACTTATGATATACTGAGATTTGCTATGTGGAATGTTGGTGGTAGTAAGGTGTTTATGTAAGACTGACTAAAATAACAGTATAGAATGACTCTGTACATCAAAACAACATACACATTGTAAAGTGCAGCTAAGAAACATGTCTTTCTCTTTGTTTATTCATTCTCAGAACTGACATTTTAGAAAACATTGGTGACAAGGTAATAGAGTTATAGTGCAGTTAGAAAATGACCCATTTGGAAGAGTTTGAAAATTTAAGTAATCTGTCAAATTCTGGTCAACCTATCTAGGGAGAACTGATCTTTTTTTTTTTTTTTTTTTTTTTTTTTTTTTTTTCATGAAGAGCAATATTGCTGAAGACAAGCCTATGGTAACATTATTCAGTTTTTAGAGGTGATTCCATGTAAGGGCTACTTTGGAATTTTGTTCAGCTAATGAAGACAAAGGATAAAAAACACAAACAAACCACTAAAATATTAAAGAGACATTTAAATCCAAAATTGTTGATAATACTAGAAGGGATTCCTTTTACTAATTATAATCAGAAGGCAAATGAAATAGTGTTAGAGTGTCAACTGAAGTGATGTCAAGTAAACTCTGACTTTGTTTTAAACTTGGATGAAACACTATGTGATGGAATTTACTTGCAAAATTCAACATTAAGATTATTAGAGAAGATGTTATCTTAAATGAATTTAATGTTTCCAAGAGCATTTAGAAAAAGGATTTGACTACAAAATGTCAGAGAAAAATACAGTTGAGGAAACATAAAGTACATGATGACACAGTACCTAAAGCTAAAATTTATTCAAATAATGGGGAAGCTAATTCAATTATAATATAAATTACACCCCACAAGGCCAAAACCAATAAAGATGTAAAATTATATAATGGTGGGAACTTAGGATATATAAAAACATTGTCTTAGTAAACTGTAAAGAATATGAATAAAACTTTTTTATATATGCAGTACAAACTATGCTGTCAAAGTAGAATAGAATTAGAAAATTTTCATTGTTAAACAATGAAGGAAATTTTTTATGCCTCCTACAAAAAATAAAAAGTGGAGAATGGGGCAGAATCTGCAGAATGAATTATATCTAGGGAAATATTTAATTTAATGTTTCCAAAGAAATCATTGTAAGCCACACCAGGAAAACATATATACTGGAGCAATTTTGTTAGTACTGGGATGAACTAAGGCTGTAATTTCCTTTGAAAAACAAACAAAACATCTGCAATTATTTGTGATGAATATGATGGTCCTGCTGTCTATGGGAATAACATACTATTGAAGATTATTCTAAAATTCGAACACATAAAAATTGTTTAGTCACATAACCAACATAAAGATGGGAGTTCAAGTGTACCACATTACTTAAAAAATGAAGGTTGTAAGTTTAAGTGTGTCAAATGAGTTATAGTCTACCAGCAAACTACTGAAAATGGCACTCTTGTATTCTGCCCTCAGTGTGAAAGCCTCCATTTTGGTAAAGCCACATGCTTCTCCATTGTGTGAGATTCAGTCTCTGCCATTTTCATAGAGATGGAGAACTGATGGGAATAAAAAAGGTTAGAAAGAAAAAAAAAACATGCTCTGCCCTGTGAAGCAGAGCACTTGGACTGTGCCTGTTTTTCCGGCACTAAAGAATGTTAATTCAGTTTCAGTGTGTGGTAGCTACCAGATAAATTTAAACAAACTGCAAATACAAAAGTATATCCTATACCCAGAGAGGAAGAGTTACCATTCATTTTGAATGACAAATTTGTATTTTCAAAAACTGATATAGCCCGTAATTATGAACAAGTATTCCTTGGTAGTAATTTGAAGAATTATATAGCCTCTAATATTTACAGATGTGTGTTTGTGTATAAAAGGTTGATATATGGTTTGCGGTCTGCATGTTCCATTTTCTGTAACAGCAATGGAAAATCCACTGAAAGCCATGAATATCATAGTTCAGCTACAGACAGGACTTATTCAGGGAAAAGCAGAGAATGATCAGCTTAGACACTTTCAGAAATTGCTGAGATTGCAAGTCTGTTGTCTGAGAGTAAAAAAAATAAATATCATAATGTGAGTTTGAAAAGTCAAAAACTGATGATCTGAGCCATATGCTAGATAAAAAATAAATCTATCTTTCAGATGAGAAGGTGAAAGTAAATCATGACTCCTGTACCAAAAACATTTATACACATTCCTTGAAATTTAAATCTATTAATGGAAGCATATATGTCATCAGAATACACCACTGGTAATGGGCTTAAGTTCTTAACAATCAGATTCCATGGAAATGTAAATGTCAGGAGAAGAACGCATTAAGAATGTAAAAATTTATTAATGTCTAATAAATTGTTGGTACATTATGAACAAGACCTTCCAATTTGTATTAGATTGTGATGCTTCTGCCTGTGGTACTAGTGCTCTTCTCGTCATGAAATATTCTTAAACGAGGAAATACTTATTGCTTACCCATCTAGAAAACTATACACTGCAGAGAAACATATTCACAAACTGAAAATTAAGCTTTACCTTTTGATCTTAGTGAAAGAAATTTCACAGATGTCGTAGGGGTCGAATGTTTGAGTTAGCAACAGAGCACTAACACATTTTGGTATGTCCCTTAAAATAGAAAGTCTTAACAATTTACCTGTTGTTACTGGTTTACACTTGCTATTGTATAAGAGTATACTCTTATTATCTTTTGTTTTTTTTTACTATTTTTACTATTAGTTTCTGTGTTGATCTTTATACCTAATTTTAAAGTAAGTTATACCTCAGAAGGTGTTATAGTATTAGCATTCTTTGACTTGCAATGGCAAACAAACCATAATGTATTCAATTAATTCTTACATGTTGGAATACCTTCTTAAAAAAAAATCTCGTTGAATGTTGTTGCTCTGGGGTCTATATTAAATACTTATCACCTGAAATTATTCTCTACAGTAACTGTATTAACTTAAAGTAACTCTTTCATAATTTGAAGGATAATGCATTAAATGCTCAACCTTTTTTTTCTTGCAATTTCTAAGCAATAAGGAGTGTTTCTAAATGCATTAGCTTGTGGTATCCTTGCAGTTGGGGTGGTGCAAATTCACCTTACAAACCCAACTCCCTATACTCAACTAAGTCTAGTAGTTTTAGGAGAGGGCTAAATAACATAACACACATTATAATCAACTCATACATTTCTAAACAAACGAAAAATATAGTTAATAATTTAAATCGTAACAAGGAAAAAAACAGACAATATGAAGAAGCTATTAATGATGTAACTTTATGTCAATCAAACATGAAGGAAAACAAACATCCAAATGTAAATTGTATGGACACAGAGTCGCTTTTAAGCATGCATTCGGAAACTTGTGAAACTTGCAGTTTCAACCATTAGATTCATCACAACAGGCTGTCTCAGATTGTAAACAAACTTTATTTGAAAACGTGTAAGCAGAAGTAAGAGTACTAAAACCTATAGTTATGTTCAGTCATGAGAATATCAAAGTGTCAGACTCTTCCAACTCAGACAACATTAATAAAACTGATCAGGCTGGATTTCTGATGATATCACAACTTTAGATAGATACATTAGTCAGACTGACCAATGTGAGCATTTTAAAATTATATGATGGTACAATGGGTGACAATTGTCTATCTGCACAAGCCACAATTGATTCTTACCCTGAGCAAAATATTAGTAATACTGCTGCTGAAGACAATGATGTGATTTGCATTTTGCTAAACAAAAAATACAAAAGATGCACATTGTGGAAAAATTCTAGAAATTTAAATACTGCCCTTTCAGCTTCATCTAACCTATCTATTACCGAAGAAGTATTAGTCTCTTCTGAGTCTGTGCTTAATCTTGCAAATAGATGTAAAAGCTACCTAAACAAGTCCTGAATTACTATGAGTCCTCTAGCTTATTTAAAATTATCAGATGTAAAATATATTTTATGAAAATCTGCTTCACAAAAAGATACATTGCAATCTAATCTTAGTCAACGCAGGAACCAATGACCCAAGGTCAATACCACTTAACCATATGAAGAATGCCATTCTGGAAAAAATTGAAATATTTGAAGAGGCTCCAATTAACTTTATACTAAGTAGAATAGTATAATCTCCACAATGGAATAACTACTTGTTTACCAAAGCCAACATCTTCAATAGTTGGAAAAGGCAACTCTGTACAGTATGCAACATGAAACTTATTCACTATTGGGAAGACTATAGATATAATACTCTTGTTTTCAAAACATGGTTAGTCCATATGAGACTGTTTTTGCAGCAGAGAAAATTAAGGAATACCTGATAACTTATTAGACAATACTATACACTATCTTGCAGAAACACAGTCTTATGCAGTTGCACAAAGCCAGGGCAACAAGTTTGAAGAATTCATCAGTATAGCCCCATGAACATAACTGTGCAGTATTAGCAATTGTATAATCTTGGAATCTGTCAGCAGTATAGAATCCAAATTACACAAAATATGAATGTTTCTAGAAGAAATTCATGGGCAGGTGAGTAACCATATGGATTCATAACAATGTTTCATCTTCATATGTGAATTCAGCTAATGAGATTGAATGCATAATTTTTCAGGTTTTTGATCCTTTATCAAGTAAATTCTTTAGAATTGTTCTTTGTTATCATAGCCTCAGTATGGATGCACTTAAAATGGGATTTCTTTACCTGTTTAAACCATAAATTACCAAACAGCATGAAAGACATTATACCAATAGGTATCTTCAGCTACCAGGGTATTTCATGGGCAAATCTTTTCACAAAAAAGTACTTAGGAAAGATAATTTATCTATATCATATTGCAAAGAAGACTGACTCAATTTGTCACTGAAGGCAAGTGTTAGACTATTTTTTCATCTGTTTCTGAAAGACAACATTTGTATTATTGACGGCATAATAATCGGGAAGCCCCCTGCAATTTCAGATCAAAACTCACTGAAGTTTCAATTAAAACTAGTCTCCTGCAATAAGAGTTCATATAAAATACAATTATGAAAGTACTGATTATAGGACTTTAATAGACAATTAATTGGCAGTCATGCTTATTAAATCACACGGAAAATATTGGATTCAACACTTTATTTTTTGATTGCCTTGAATCTACTGTTCTTTATAAGCACAGCTGATATAAAAATAAATTTCCTCCTTAGTGGGATTTGGATATTCATAAATAATATAAGAAAAAGTGAAAGAAATACAAAGTTTCCAAGAAACACCTAACAATAGCAAACAGCAGCATTTTAATAATATCAGTAGTTCCCATAACAGGAATGTTTAAATGGCAAATATAAGTATTGAAAACAAACATGCTATCGACATTAATAATAAATAAATACTTTATATGTATATTAACAGTATCAGCAATCCATACCAGCCAGTAAATTCTATACAATTATGATCATTTGAAGATGTCTCACCTGTTCAACCAACACTATGCAACAATGCTGACTGCTAGATCTAGTTTTGACAGATTATCAAATAACATTATAATTCCTTACAGTTCAACTTACCTTATTATACTTCAAGGGATGATAACACTTTTAATAAAATAATTAAGTTTCTATTGGTTCTTGATTCAATCCTCTCCATGAAGTTAGTAAAAATTAAAAATCACTTACTACCAATATTAAACCTGATATTTAACAAGCTAGTACAAACAGGTGGTGTCTGAACTCATAAAAAAGTCAACTGCAGTACCAATATATAAAAAAAGTAACAAAAGTGATGTTAACAACTATAGATCTATTAGTATCACTTAAATTCAGAGCAAATGTTTCAAATAATGCATTACTAAAATAACGGGGAACAATAACACAAATGTCACCATTTTAGACTTTCAGAAACATGTTTTTGTAAAGGATATATCTTTAATGATGGGTTTATTACATTTTTAAGATCAAGTTATTAAAGTCCTGCATTTAGGTATCTCATGTGAATTAATTTTCTTAGACCTAGCCAAGGTCATTGACTCTATTCTTCACTATGTAATTTATCAAAGCCTCATCAAAACTAATGTCAAACTGTATTATGTTGTGGTTATCTGATAGATCCCAATGTGTAACCATACAGGGCATAAGCTCCAACTCTCTTTATTCATCTTGAAGTTCCACAAAGCTCTGTTTTTGGACCAATATTTAATATTGCATTTGCCTGCACTTCTAAATCTAAGACTTGTTGGACAAATAAGCATACAAGTGATTGTACGACTGGATTTATTACACAAAATGAATCTGCTATTGAATATTTAAATTCTTATATGAGACAGATTGGTGATTAGGCACAGAACATTGGTATACATTTTATTATGACAAATGCAATATGCATTTTCAAAAGACCATTAATGGAAGTAATCCAATATAAAAACTGAAAAAACATGGCCATTTATATTTCCTTTGACATACATGCTCTACTAATATGTAATAAATATATGCTTCAAATGGGACACGTCTAAAAAATTACTATATAAGACATATATTAGGCCAGTCTTCATGTACAATGACATTTTTGTCTATACCATGCAGGTCAGTTAAATTATCTTGAGATAGTGCAAAATAATTGCTAAAAGTATTTTATTTCACAAAGATTAAAGTTACAATAATAGAATCAAACATCTCAATTTTTTTTCTAGTCATTATTATTATTATAATACCAGTGATAAATATTTGCTTAGAAAGTATTTTACTACTCTAGTTTACAAGCGATCTTGGACATAAAAATTTACATCTGTAGTTTAACATGGAGACATCAGGCTGTGAGGTTTATTTTAGGTACTATAAGGGGACAACTGTGTCACTCTTACTTAACTCAAGGATTGGTGATATGATGGATTAAATTACTGCTTCATATTAAAGACAGTAAGAACTTAGAATCTTTTAAGAGACAACTGGATTTGTGGGCTGTGGATAAAGTATTTGATTCAGAAATTCTGGTGTCAGCATTACTAGACAGTCATGTGGCCTTGATGCCGTTACATAACTTATGAACTACAAACCAATGTTAACATTGTTTGCAGAGTACAGGACTCTGACTATCAAAAGAGCACAGCTATCCACCCATAGGCCACCAGGTTGTGTGAATACCAGACTTATCACGGAATTTGTAGAGAACATGACTGTAGATATCAAGAATTTTATATCAAAAATTGCTGAAGTAGCACAGAGATGGAAGAATGCATACATGGTATGTATGAATAATTTCAAGAAATTCAAGAAAACCTAAGGCAATAGTTAAAGTGACAGAGAAAAAAGAATATATATATATATATATATATATATATATATATATATATATATATATATATATATATATATATATCTATATATATAGGTTCATAGGTTCATAGGTAGGTACTAGGCTATCAGCCCTAGGGCCTATACAAGTCTAGCCAAAAAGGTACCCTGGCTTTTGCCACCCAAGAAAATTATTTTCCTTTGCCCTTGTCGAGCAGAGCCACAGAGGTGATCCCCGGGAAAAATTTCCTATTCTCCATCCAATCATCAAGATTTTTCTTGAAGAGTGCTAATGAGGAGCTTTGTTTGATATAGATAGGTACTTTGTTCCAGAGTGTGGGAAGTCTCTGGGACAGGATATATATATGTGTGTGTGTGTGTGTGTGTGTGTGTGTGTGTGTGTGTGTGTGTGTGTGTGTGTGTGTGTGTGTGTGTGTGTGTGTGTGTCAGTGTGTTTCTTTTTTATCAAAACTCAACTTACTGAATCTCAGCTTATCAAAATTCAAGTTATCTAAAGCAGCAATAAAAAAAAAAAAAAATAGAACAAATGTTTTTGAAGGCTTTAAGTCCCTGCACCCCACATGTGGAGGGCTCAGCCCGCAACAACCCATTAATATACATACATAAGGATCGACTTTTTTAATTTCGAAAGCCGAAAATCTCGACTTTCAAAATACCAATCCCAGAAGGTCAAGATTTTGGAATCTCAAAATTAAAAAGTGAAAAAATAAATAAATAAAACAGCTAAAAGAATGTTTTTGCAGGGGGGCAAGCCCCCCTGCATCCCCCACACCCCCTGCAACTTAAATATACCATCTCCGAGATCGCGCTACAGTGAAGAGAACAGTAATGCTCCTGTTCAACTTACCATTCATGTAGCGTGATCTTGGAGATGGTATATTTAAGTTGCAGGGGGTGTGGGGGGTGCAGGGGGCTTGCCTTCCTGCAAAAACATTGTTTTAGTTGTTTTTTTTTTTTTTTCCACTTTTTAATTTTGAGATTCCAAAATCTCGAAGTTTTGAGTTTAGTATTTCAAAAATTTTGGGCTTTCATAATTAAAATGTGGACCTATATATATATATATATATATATATATATATATATATATATATATATATATATATATATATATATATATCGATAGATACCTACAGATAGATATATTTATATATTAACTTCACAGCTGCACAACAGTGACAGAAAGGGAAAAAACACTGGAAGCATACCAGCAAATTATAGAATTCCACATACTGTAATAAAGCAAACTGCAATATTACTTATACATCTTTAAGAAAACTTGTACCAGCCATCCACAAATCATTTTATACTGTACACATCATTTGTTCTTTTTTTCTCAGGTTTCCTGGTTTAGATAAGTTGAATTGAGATTCAATAAACTGAGTTTCAATAATATATTCCTATATATATAAATATATATAAATATATGGATCTACTTTTAGTGAATGAAAGTACGATCCACTGAATGTGACTTACCCAATCGTTATCCACTGAAACTTCATTTAAACGAAACAACAAACTGCCGAATTCCTTTCCCAGGGGAAGGAACCACTTGACCACCAAGGTGAACTCTGCCCTCTCCCCATGTAATGCGATCTTGGAGTTGATATATTTAAGTAGGGTGGGGTAGGGGGATTTGCCTTTGATGGGCTATGTTGCTTTCCATCATGTTTCACTTGAATGGTGGTCCATTGGTTCCTTTCTCTGTGAAAGGAATTTGGCAGTTCGTTGTTTTGTTTAAATGAAGTTTCGGTGGATAACAATCAGGCAAGTCAGATTTGGTGGATCGTACTTTCAT
>NC_056741.1:1128732597-1128887597 GCF_019279795.1 Protopterus annectens | reverse complement strand
AGTTTGAGTTGCTTAACAGAAGGGAAGAAGTGTGCATTTGTTAACATGGACTGTCATTGTTATGCTGGTCATGTGACTAAATTAGGCATTAAGTTAGACTATAACTGGAAATCTACATGATACACTGAAAAGAAGGATAATTGTGTGTGGCATGTACAGTAATCATAAGAAAAGCAAATTTGTTGGTGGAAAATGATTTGGCAGTAGAAAAGGCAATAGATATAAGGCAATAGTAAGTAATTTGACATACATGCAGTCTTATGAGGTTGCAATATGCAGCATAAATTCAAAAAAGGCATAGGTTGTTGTTGTTGTTGTTGTGTCTTTCAGCTTTTCCCGGTTAGTGGTCGCCACAGCGGAACTCCTTTCCGCTAATGATTGGCAGTAGATTTTTACATGCCGGGTTGCCAGCTCGGACGCACAACCTTCAACGAAGATACGCCCATTCATGCATGTCTCCAGACAGAAGATGCTCTAGCTGAGAATCAAACAGGACAACATCGTACTGCATAGGAATGAGCATAAAACAAGAATATAAAAAGAATGAGAATTTTAATATAAACGCATTAAACAGACAAGACAAGACAAATTAAAAAGTCATTGTAGTTTGTCATACCAGGATGAAACAGTTAATAAAAATAAAAAAAATAAAAGCTAATGTCAGCCAACATTCATCCTATGTGTGACGTGAGGATATAATCACAATCATAAAGATTACCAGATTTATGTATAAACCTGCAGAAACTGTGGAAATATTGTCCATTTTGCTAAAATGTGCACATCTAAAACTGTCTTTAGCAGATGTAACGTTTTACAAGTAACTGACAAAAATGCTCTAATGATTTCTTGTAAAAAATAAACTTTGAAATAAACTGTTTAGAAAAGTTCTGAGGCAAAATTATCAAGTTAAATTATACAGTGGAACAGACTATAATTTTAAATGACTTTAAAGCTTTAGGGCTAAAGAGCAGCCTGTGTAGTTCCATACTCATATTGTTGTCCTCATCAGTTCAAAATTTCATTCCTGAGAGAAAATGGAACTTCAGTGTGCACAATAAAGCAAATCATATCAAGTATTCATTCAAGTGGCAGCATGTCAACAAACTAACATTTTTTGGGTTGATCAGTATTCAGTGTTTGGGATGGTAAAAAAATAATTCATAGTGTCTAAACAAAAGTGTATAGTTATAATGCCAGTACATTGCTTAACCTTAAGCTAAAACTTTGCATGGTATGTGGTGTGTAATGTGCTTAATTTGAGGTTCATGGAGTATAAAGTATAATTCAATGATAACCTCACTGTGCATGTTTTAGAACAAAATATGCTGAATCATAGCAATAAAGTTATGTGGTGGCTAGAAATAATGGCCCCCTATTGAAATGTTGTTACTCAAAATACAGAGTGCCGAAAAGCTGAAAAAAGAAAGACCAAAAACCCAGAGAAGAGCAAATCTCAAAAATCGCTTTTCTCCTTAAAACTTCTTTTTTGGGGGTTGGGAGCACTGGGCACTCCCCCATGTGAGGGGTTATCCCCTCATACCTACCAAACTTATATATGCCATCTCTGAGATCAGCATACCTCAGAGAAAATGGAATATTCAGAGAAATGGCTTCTTGGACTCTATTTCAGAACTTGGTATAGCTGGTCTTGAAATTTCAAGTGCTTACTGGAGTAATGCCAGAGAAAACAAATGTTATGATGGAGAAAATATAACAACTTCTTCTCAGACCTCAGCTGTATGCCAGAGCAGTATATCATTAAGATGAATCCTAGCATTCCCCATATTGTGCATCCCCTGAGATTTAAGTCAGTGGCCACGATTCAAAGGAATGACTTAAAAAGCAAATGCTATGAAGAAGTTTGGATCATTACCAGACAAAACTGAACCAAAATACTGAGATAGCATTACACTAACAGATGTAAAGCTGAATAAGAATATCACATGAATTGACTGCAATACTTAATTAGATCAGTTAAGAAGGAACACTTTCTATGTATCACTTTTGAAGAAGTTACTGAAATTATAACATTGATACCTATACCAAACTGTTTGCATTGGTGGATGCCAGTCGTGTTTTGGCAAGTAAAGTTGGATTAAGAATGCTCAAAACTGTGTACATTTAACACCATTCCTAAGAGCATATCACTTTTTACAGAAGATGTTTGGTGAAGCATTTGTCCAAGAAGTCTTCCAAGGAGCCAATGCAAATGCAGTAGAGGGCCTGGATGGGTTAGATACTATCATTGCTGATATACTGGTTTGGGTGAATCAAAGACAGAGCATGACCTCATACTGGCAAAGATACTAGAATAACTGTAACATGATGAAGTGAGACTGAATACAGACAAACACCAAAGAGGTATAGACTCTATAAAGTACATGGGGATATGCTTAGACTGCTTGGAATAAAACCTATACCCAAAACAAAAAGCCATGGTTGAGATGTATACCAAAACCAAGTCTGCTTTGCAGGCATTTTTATGAATGTTTCAGTAACGTGCAAAGTATTGAAACTATTCTAAAAATTGCTTCACGAGAATGTTGAATGGTGTTGAAAACACTGGCAGAATAGAACATCTTTGGAATCTTGAAGAAGATGCTCGTACTTGGACATTAAAGCCCATAGTTGTAAAAGTGGATGATTGGCTTAGGAGCAATATTACTACAGAAGGGACTCCCTGTGGTATAGAGATCTCAGCATTAACACACTCATAAGTGTTACAAATCCACAGATGTGTGCAGAAAAAAACTAAGAACCAGTATCAACGCACCAGAGGAGTAGCCAAATAAGGTCATGAGACAGCAGTACAGTCCAACAAGTTTAATAGTAAAAACTCCAGCCAACACAGTACAGTCAAGCACATAAGCACATAAAAGCGAAAAATCCCCAGAGCGTTTTCCTAAAATGTTCATCAGATTGTGCATCCCCATATACTAAGAACAATTATATTTACACACTAAACAAATAAAACTAACCAATCAATTCAAGCCAACACTTCAAGGTTGTATTCAGGAGTTAAAGCAATATATATATATATATATATATATATATATATATATATATATATATATATATATAATGAGCTGTGCAAATATATATATAATTAAAACATATGAATATGCCATTAAAAACTGTATATATTTTAAGTTTTAAAAATGATAAAATATTAAAATATTGGAGTCATCTCACTTAATTTACATAATATTAAGTCTTATTGAAATACAAATCCAACACAAAACTAATGAAAGAGTCAAGCTATCATGCATCGTAAAATAATAATGATGAAGCCCACTTGTGGTCAAGCAAGCAAATTAAAGCTTCAAAGCTCTAAGTTTTAATACTGGAACAATAGATATAACCTCATTCAAATGAGGATTTTTTATAGCGTCAAGAAAAAATTGCCAAAATAACTCTATGTACTCTAATTTTGCTTTCCAATGACCACCTCTAATGTCCATGGGAACCACTTCTAACATGAAAAATTGGAAAGAGGCTGTATCACAGAGTATGCCCTTGCAACTCCCACTCTAATATCACCCACCCCATCCAACCACTACCTTTCTTTCCACTCCACTATCTACCTTGATTATAGCAAGCTCAGATGCTCATAAGCCTAGTACTTATACAGCAGGAACTTCTTATTTTAACATTTGTTAATGTCTGTTATGTACTTCACAGATAAAGATTCTAGTTTTCTACTGATGTACTATGTTCTTCATCTGTAAATATGTTGTAAGTAATTGCTATGTAAATTGTTAATCGCTATGTAATCCAATGTAACTACTGTCTGTTTATTTTAACTGTGGAGCTTTTCTCCCCAGGCCTCCACTGAAAATGGACCTACGTCCAGTCGGACACTCCCGGTTAACAAATATAAATAAATAAATAAATAAATACACGAATAAATAAATAAATAAATAAATAAGACTATGTTTAAAAAGAGCATTTTTAGTATTTTCTTTTTTAATTTCGTACATGTGCTCATAAATTCCATTCTTCAGCTTTCTTTCCATTTTCCATATGTAAAGTGATTTGCAAGCTTCACAAGAGGCCAAATAAATCACTCTACTTGTGTTACAATTTGCAAATTTGTTACTACTGACACATCTCGATCTAGCCTCAATAAAAATTGAATGTCCAGTGTGGATAAAAGGGCATTGGGAACATGTTCCACATTTATATGTCCCACTTTTTTTATTGTTATTTTCGCCCCCATCTTCTGTCAAACTACTTCCCTCCAAAATGTTTTTAATGTTGCAGTCCCTTCTGAAAATAAATTTAAGGGGTTTAATGAACAGACACTCTAGATCTGAAATTTCTTTAAATCTATTCCATTCCCTTTCCACAATGTTCTTAATAATTCCTACATCTCCTGTGTAGTCCATGTTTAATGCTTCATCATAATGTGTACTAGGTCCTTGGGTGGCATTATCGTAAGAAATAACATCAACAACTAGGGGGTCACCACTCAGGATAGGTGAAAGCCTACCTTTTCTTCCATTTGTTACTTCCTGTATAACATCACTAATAATCTGCTCAGGGTACCTTCTCTTTTTAAACATATTACCAATGAAAATACATTCATTTAAAAAATCCAACTCATTGGATGTCATACGACTGGCCCTTACAACCTGCCCTTTTACTAAGTTTTTCTTTTGATGAAATGGATGTCCACTGGTAAAATAAAGGTACGAGTTGGAAAAGGTACTTTTCCTATGAATCTTTGAGAGGAATTTACCTGAATCTTTCCTAATATTAATGTCAAGGTAATTCAATTCATTGTGGTCCAGGTTATAAGTAAAATCAAGGAATCCAGTTGTCTGTTTCAAGTACTGTAAAAACTCCACAGTTTGTCTTCCCCTTCATTAAAAAAAATCACTATGTCATCCAGGTATCGCTTACAGAAGGACCAACATTTAGAAAAAATCACAATTTAATGCAAACTTCTTTTCCCACCAAGAGAGTATGATGTTGGCATATGTGGGGACACATATAGCCCCCATTGCTACCCCTTTCAGCTGTTTGAAGAACTCAGCTTCATAAAAAATAAAATTATAATAAAAAACTACTTCCATCAATGTTAAACAGGTTCTAAAAGTATTATTGTTCAACTGGTCAAATTCTACCAAAGCTTCTTCAAACCATTGCAAACCTTCCTGGTGGGGAGTAGAACCAAATAAATCAACAATATCAGTTGTAACAAAAATAACATAATTGTTAAAATCCTTATTTTTCACCTGCTTTAACAAATCCCAAGAATCCTTCAAAACAGTACTACCCTGTAAGGAAATCTGTTTAAGGTTTTCATCCAGGTATTTAGCCAAGGGAGCCATTACCGAACCTTCCGATGCCACAATAGGTTGCAAGAGAGGGTCAGAGGCGTCTTTGTGTACCTTTGGGATCCCAAATATCAAAGAAACTCTTGTTTTTTTGTTTTGTAAATAATTAAATGTATCAAAATTAATGAGTCCTTCTAACAATAAATCATTCAATAGGACTCTCATTTTTTGATAGGCAATATTAATCTCATTCACCGATAACCTCATGTACTTTTTTTCATCATTAAGTAACTCATTCATTTTAGATTCGTACATAATTGCATCCATCAGCACCGTACCCCTTCCCTTGTCAGGTTTCATAATCCTAATGGTCTTATCACATTTTAAAAGATCCACCAAGTCCCTTTCATCTTGAGTTAAATTAGAAAACACCTTATTACTTTTAATCCCCTTTCTTATTTTTCTTTCCATAATCATTTCTAAATTATTTAACTGGGGATGAATGGGGGGGGGGGGTTAAAGGTGCTTTTTCTCTGTAAAGCATATTGCTTTATCTCTTTTTTCTGACCGTTAAAAAATAATTCCATGACGTTAGAGGTGGTCATTGGGAAGCAAAATTAGAGTATAGAGAGTTATTTTGGCAAATTTTTCTTGAAGCTACAAAACATCCTGGTTTGAATGAGGCTATATCTATTTTTCCAGTATTAAAACTTAAAGCTCTGAAGCTTTAATTTGCTTGCTTGACCACAAGAGGGCTTCATCATTAGTATTTTACGATGCATGATAGCTTGACTCTTTCATTAGTTTTGTGTTGGATTTGTATTTTAATAAGATATAATATTATGTAAATTAAGTGAGTTGGCTCCAATATTTTAATATTTTATCATTTTTAAAACTTAAAATATATACAGTTTTTAATGGCATATTCATATGTTTTAATTATATATTATGCACAGCTCATTAGATATATATATATATATATATATATATATATATATATATATATATATATATATATATATATATATATATATATTGCTTTAAGTCCTGACCACAACCTTGAAGTGTAGGTTTGAATTGATTGGTTAGTTTTAATTAAGTGTATAAATGTAATTGTTCTTAGTATATGGGGTTGCATACATCTGATGAAGATTTTACAAAAACGCTCTGGGGATTTTTAGCATTTATGTGCTTATATGCTTGACTGTACTGTGTTGGCTGGATTTTTTACTACTAAACTTATTGAACTGTACTGCTGCCTCATGCCCTTATTTGGCTACTTCTCTGGTGCGTTGACACCCTTAAGTGTGATATGCACAAGTATTGTTTGAGAAAATATTTATGATGATAAAGGTAGATAGATGGATGGATAGATAGATAGATAGATAGATAGATAGATAGATAGATAGATAGATAGACAGACAGATAGATAGATAGATAGATAGATAGACAGACAGATAGATAGATAGATAGATAGATAGATAGATAGATAGATAGATAGATAGATAGATAGATAGATAGATAGATAGATAGATAGATAGATCAATGTGGGAACAGACTTTGTCACTGATGAGTTCCTTCATTGGGAAGTGAAAAAAGCCATTGAAAATCAGTTGATTGAAAATTGCTGGCTTTTTCACTGTCAGACTGCAGAGCAGTGGGGATCAGGGGAATTGTATTTTCCTTACTTTTGTTTGATCTAGGAGCTTGCTAAATACATTTCTTCATCTGTCCCGCAGTGGGCATCCTATTGCCTGTCTCAGGCATGTCATCATCATCACATCTAGCTTAATCAACTGCTCTGCTTTCACTGCTAAAGTTTTTTTACCATACAATAGTTCTGGTCATACCACTGTTTTTGTGCTACTTATATTTCAGTTTCTCTGGCATTTTTCTGTCACATACTGTACTATACCTGACACTCTGTGCCAGTTGGCTGCAGCCTGTCAAGTTCTAGCTTTGACCTTCTCACATAGACTTTTGTTCTCTTCAAACACTCTTCCCAGGTAAATGGACATATACCTAACCTCTGTTTAGCTTGCATACTTTTTTCTCTAAGATTTGGATAGCATCACTTTTGCGTAAGATTTTTCTTATTTTTAAAAGCATAGTACAGCATGTTACCTATAATTTTCCCCATCTCTGTAAAGATAGCAAGAATTAACTAATTTCAATTAAATGTAATTACTACAAGTACAAATTAATAGAGGAGGTAAAAAACATTTTAGTAGTATAGACCCTTATTACTCTCTGAACATAATAATAGTTCTGCACCACAACCCCTTGGCATGAAGGCTTCATTTTTCATTTTCTGGACTTCAGACTCTGATAAACCTCATTGTAGAAAATCATGAGATAAGCTTTCAAACTCTTGAGGCATGATATATTCATTTATTTTAAGTGTGATACATTATAAATCTGATCCTTAACTACTAACATTACTCGGGTATGCATTTTTTCAATGCAAATATGTTTTTACCTTGACAGGTTTCTTGTAAACACCCATCTCAATGTTAACATTTTTTTAACTCTTCATGATTTTATCATCTAAATAATTTATAGATTTGTTGCGGCATTCCATGCTAAATCTTAAATATCATGAACCAGTATTCTGCACTTCCAAATAATGTGCGTATTCTGACAGTATCTCAATTCAGAATTTAAAAAAAAATGTCAACTAAAAAAATGTACATATATTAATATATACTCTGCATACGTATATGCTCACCATATATGTTTATATTCTTAGAGTCTGTCATAGTCATGTTAGCTGCAGAGTTAGCAAATGAAGTTCTTATAACTACTCCACTATGTCAGTGGTAATATATTCACTGTGTTTGAATGAATATGACCGTGCTTAAAAGGGAATATTACACTTGGGAGATGATAACCCCACCCGTGAAAGCATCAAAACAAAGCAAACTTTCTCATATCACTTCTGTTAAAGAGGTCAATCTTTCACTGTAAAAACAGATTTTGTATCCAATGTTAGAAATACAAATTAGCATGCATAACTATGTTCAAGTCATTGTCTTGGATTACATATAAAGCTATTAGTTTCTCCTATAGTACACACAACTTCGACTAGAAATGGTTTAATTTTCTCCTCTAAATATATTCAGCCTCATTTTGAAACAATAGATTTCATAGGTGGCTAAGCTAAACTTTTTTATATTTCAGGCAAGTCATACGTTAAAGAAACTACAGGTACAAGGACACTAAAATAATTTAAAAGTGAGTGAGCAAGAAGCATCATGTTTTAGCTGAGAATGTCCACTCACATAAAAAAAAATGCTCGTATCGCATTCCATATGTAATGTGTTTCAGATACAAAGCCTAATCAACATGCCCTACTTGAAATGAATCAAAGCCCTTGCACTAAGCTTAATATCCTTACAGACTGTTAATAGACTATCTGTGCTTGGCATTCAAAGCATCCTCCAACCTAGTATTGTTGGATTTATTGTACATCAGTAAGTCATATGGCATCAGAAATTTTCAGTCTGGGTATGTAAACCTCTTCTGTAATATCAACAGAATGGTTTAGTGGGGCAGATATATCCCAAAGCGGATACTGCTGCTGTGGAACCAACTTGCCATCCACATGAAACAAACAGAGCTCATCCCGGTCCATACTGAAGTGTAGCTTGGCTCTATGGATGGAACACAAAAAACTAACCCCAGAATTGCCACCCCCCAGTACTGCTAATGAACAGTGGCAGCTCAGATCCCATCCTATTGTCTATGTTGTGATTCCAGTTATTCTCGCTAGGGGCAGTATATTATTATTGACCAAGGAATGGATAAGCCGATCTCACACCAAAATAAATAAGTTAATTGAAGCATCAGAAATTGTCTAGGCTTAAAATTGCTTGCAAGGGCAGCTAGCCTAGTATATTCCTATGAAGCTCAGAACCTATGTGTTACAAAATAGCGTGCCTTGAGTGGAAATTATTCCGTGTGAAATATTATTATGCCCATAGGTAGGAGCTGTGGCAGATCTGATCCAGTATCAAGACAAGCAAAGCTTACAATGCATTTTTCTACTATTCAAAATATCTTGAGGGATTTAAACTGCTGAGATGGCAGTCATGCCAGTTAGTAGTGTTATGAATGGATTGTTATTATTATTTCATTTATTTTTTTCACACATATAATCTCAGATAGCTATTATCTCTGATGATGGCCAATAATTTAAGAAACTGGAATTCCAAAAGTTTTCCTTGAAATATGACTTCTGTCACAACACCATAAGCCTAAAACATATACAAATCAATGGTCATGATAGAGGACCATCCAAACAGTAAGAAATACATAATGAAAAAAAAATACATACTTAGCAAATAAGATTAACGCCTTGCATTGTTGGAAATATGGAATACTCCTGTACAGACAGTGGGGATATTAACGTTTCATATTATGATGGGACTCAAACTAAGAGCTTCTCCTGATCTCATCAATGTTACTGCAGCAAAAATACAACTAGGACAAGCCTGCATGAAAGGAAGCAGTCTGTCATCCTGTAGTTACTTTAAGATCTCTAGATCCATTAGACAAAAAGCTGAATGCATTAAGATATCATTGAACTAAGGGCATCTGAAGCATTACTCTCATCCTCTGTTGAGACAGAACATGGTATTCTGTTTAGATAGAGCATATGCCATTTATATAAGATGACCTAAAGAGGGATATGGGATTCATCAGAAGTATTCCAAAGAAGAAAAGAAGAAAGGAAAGCTCAAAATAAAGACAGCTTGTCAGAGAGTGGCTATGGCAGGACACTGTCAATTGAAAGAATACTTATCAAGTTGTAGGCATAAGATGGTGAACCTGTTTCATGGACCCAAACACCAGAAATCAAAACATCTTGCTATAAGCAAGCAGTGATATCTTTTCTCAGTTCCTTTCCAAAGATCAGTTTATGGCAGATCGGTTAAAATTACCAGGAGGCACTTGTGGAAAATATCAGAAGATATTCAGCAGTCTGAATTCTGCACCAAAAAACATTATTTAATTATTGTATTTTTAGCCAATGTTGATAGTAAAAAGTATTTCTTGCAGATGAGAATAATTCTTAATATTGTTCTGAAAAGCTGTTTCATCATAAAAGCTTTGGTTACTGTGGATAACTATAACTTTTCCAGCCTTTGGGAATTGATATCAATAGCTTTGCATGTATCTTTTTCTTTTATATTTCAGTTCTGATGCAACATATGTCATAAATATTAATTGGGGCATTATCTCTTTAACAAACTCAGTATTGCTGAAGGTAGACCAACTGAAAGCTGTACTTCTCTCCCACTCTGGTGAAGTAACTTTGAAATGAATATCTCCTCAGCTGACATGTATCTTCATTACGGTTACTGGAACACACAACAGGCCCAATACTGCATTGGCACTTGAATCAGTGCCTAAACTGAGACAGTCATAGAGAGTTGGCAAACCACCTCAGCATTTGTCATTTCAATGGGGCATTTCCAGTGGATCTATGTTTAAAAATCTAGTAGCACATTCATCAAACCGCTGTTCATCGAACACTAATCATTGAAGCATCTTTTAATCGAAAGGCCATATCATTGTAAACATTTACATACTACTTACTTTCGCTATAAAAAAAACTCTGCCCTTTCCTCACTGTAGTGCGACCGCTGAGTTGGTATATATAATTAACAGGAGGTGTGGGGGGTACAGCTTCCCACAAGAGGAGGATTTGGTGAACACCGGACACTACTTAGGTGGGGAGGGGGGATGCCCCTGTGAAGGAAACCAGTGTTCTTATAATGAAGTATTCTTTCTCCATATAATTGGCTTCCTAACAAGCTCTTTCCTTATGCAACATAAAAATGAATAAATATAATTTATTGTCATTGACAAAATTTAAAAAACTTCAAAATCACATTCAAAAAGGGATCATTATAATATTTTTTGAAAAGTATTCAAAAAATAAAATAGGTCATCAATGTGTCTATATACAAGACCGAATAAAAATATAATGGAGAACACAGACTTTTATGGAGGAAAAGATGTTTCCTCACAGGGAGACACAACAAAACTAGCTATAGGTTATATTACTAATAGCACATTGTCTAAGCAAGATGATGTGCCATAGCCTTGTAAAACATTTCTGCTACTGAGTATATAAAGACAGACTCAAGCATGTATGTCACTAGATGATTGCCTCAGTAAAGCTATGAACAACAAAAAAATAAAAGCATACTGTTGCCTTTTTGAAAGACTTTTAAAGGTGGATATCAAAACGAAGTATTACAGACATAGACATAATGACTGTGCTTCTCTGAAAACTGTAAGAACACAAAGTGTGGGAACTCTGACCTTATCTGAAAATATTCTTAACATACTTCAGTAGACTTTCATAACAAACATTCCAGATAGTACAAAAGACAAAACACTTCATTAGTCATAGAAAGAGATGAACAAAATCTATTCTTATATCATTCTCTCTGTGCAGATATATAGATGCACATCTATCTATAATTGTTTATATATATATATATATATATATATATATATATATATATATATATATATGCACAGCTATCTGTAATTATCTATCTATCTATATATATATATATATATATATATATATATAGAGAGAGAGAGAGAGAGAGATAGATTATATATAGATACAGATATAGATATAGAGGTATATATAGAGGTATAGATATATAGATATATAGATATAGATATAGATATAGGAGAGCTCTGTGTGGTACTGATATTTGTATTGAATGAAACAGGAACTCTTGCACATTCTAAAGTTTATTTCAATGGGTTTATTTATTATTTATTTATTTGTTTATTTATTTATTTATTCTGCTAACATAAATGTGCAAATATAATTGGGTTGCACTTTTGTGGAGCTTAGATGACTTACTGGTGCTAGAAGCTGTGGGGTTATATAGTCTTTCAAGAGTGGTTACAGAAAGTGTTGCACTGGGTATCATTTTGTGAGAATGGGGAATAGTATGGTAAGGTTGATTTTATTTACCAGCATTAATATAAGAGAGAGTATACATTAAGTTGGAGTGCTAGGTAGGTAATAAGCAGGCTTGCATTATTGCAGAGAGAGTATATATTAAGTTGGAGTGAAGTGAAGGGTAATAAGTGGGCTTCCATCACACATACATGGGGATAAATCACAGTTGTCTCATACAGGGAATGCTTGAACAGCCACCACCAAATGTAGGGTTTACAAGGCAATGGAGAAAAAGAAGTGGATATACCTCATATCTCTGTAATGTGGGAGGAAGCAGAAGTGCTTGGAGAAAATGCATGGAAACACAGAGAGCTGCTCCCCACAAAAATGTGTATTCTATAGAATTTGATAAAATGGAAGCTGATGCATATTTTTCAGTGCTGCAACTCCTGAAAAGCATGACAGTCGATACTATGACAGGCACTCATTTTACACACATACATACACACACACATACACACACACACACACACACACACACACACACACACACACACACACACGTATATATATATATATATATATATATATATATATATATATATATATATAGATAGATATAACTACAAAAATAGAGGAGACAATACTTATACTCTGATTCTACAGCTTTTGTTTTGTTGTCATAAATGTGTTGTGTGCCCCTGCGTCTAGTTATGCTCCATTTATAAGTTCCAACACTGCAACTATACTGTCACTTTTTCTAGACAGTTTAATTGTCACTCATCTTCTGTTTTATATGCTGGTATTTGCTCTTCATGCAGCAGCTTTTATGTAGGGAAAACCTCTAGAAGACTGTCAGACAGAATTAAAGAGCATTTGGGGGCTATTAGGTCCAGGAACATGAAAAATGCTATTGCTAAACATAGTATGATGTGCTAATTTTGTTAAGTTTCAGTTTTTAGTGTTGGAACAGGCTGCTGTTTTCTTTGGTAATACAGATAACTACCTGGAACTAAGGGAACTTAAGTGGCAGCTACTGTTGAACTCTGAAGCTTCCCCTAGATTAAATGAAAATATAAACATAAAATGTTCTCTGAGATGGTTTAACTGATTAATTTGCATATATTCAGTTTTACAAGTGTTCGATGGTTCAGTTTGAATGTATACTGCTAGTTCATTGGTTAATGTATATAAGCATTAATAAGATTCTAATGTTCTCTCACATGGTATGTATAAAGAAGTTATGTACCTACCATAACGTTCCATGTTAGTTGTCTTCATCTCGCCTTCCTTCTTTCTGTTTGGGATCGGAGCTGATCCTCGCCTCTGACTCGGCCATCTTCAATAGCTCGAGAGCTGTTTACTGGCTCAAGGCTACCCCTTATCCCATGATGCCTAGCAAAAGCTACCCAGATCTCATTTGTAATAGCTAATCCTAGACATAAGTTGAGAAAACCAGCTATCTAAAAACTGGTTGTTCAATACATCTAATTATAGAATAGGTTACGAAAAACTTGGCCAGAAGAACAATAAGGAAAAAAATACTCAGCCAGTGAAAACAAGAACTCCTCTCAGTCCACTAGGATGGGGGAAGGAGGGAGGGACGCAAGAAGGAAGGCGAAATGAAGACAACTAACATGGAACATTATGGTAGATACATAACTTCTTTATGTTAAGTTGTCTATCTCGCCTTCATTCTTGCTGTTTAGGACAGCATCCCTAGCACCTAACATCCTGGGTGGTTCATTGGAACAGACTCTTCAGAATAGTGGAACCAAAGTCAGCTCTGCTATGGGAGACCATATCCACCTTGTAATTTGATATAAAGGTATGAGGGTTTGCCAATGTGGCAGCTGCACAGATTGAATCTATGGGCAACCTAGACTGAAAAGCTATGGAGGTGGCTAATGCCCTGGTAGATTGACCTTTTGGTTTTGCTGGTAACTCTTTATTCCATAACTGGTAAATAAAGGTAATAGTATTGGGTAACCATCTGGATAATGTCACCTTGGAAACTGGGAAGCCTTTCTTTGTTGAAGGCATAAGAGAGAAATAACTGGTCTGACTTCCTTAGTTCTTTAGTTCTATGAAGGTAAAAATGCAATTGTCTATGAACACCCAGCTGTTGAAGCTTGTATTTTGCCTTGTTGCTGTGATTGGGAAAGAACACTGGGTGATCTATGGATTGATTTAAATTGTTCTCTGAGCAGACTTTAGGAAGAAAGGATGGATTGGTCCTCAGAGAAACTCTGTCCTTGTGAAACATCAGGTAAGGAGGGCGAACACATAGTGCTTGAAGTTTTGAGACACGCCTAGCTGAAGTGAAAGCAACCAGAAAAAGTGTCTTCCAAGACAGAAACTTAAGGGAATATGATGCTGCCGGTTCAAAAGGAGGCAAATTTAAGGCAGTTAAGACTAAATTAAGATCCCAAGGAGGAGGGGGATCTCTCACTGGAGGTCTAAGAAGAGATGTTCCTCTCAAAAAAGCCTTACAGAGTTTATGAGACATGATGTTAGAATTCAACAATCCAATATGAAAATTTGAAATGGCCGCTATCTTAATAGTAGCGGAAGCAGCACCAGACTGAAAAAGCTGTGCTAGAAATTCAAGAATTTCATGGACTGGGGCTGAGAAAGGATCCACATTTCCAGAAACTGCCCAGTAAGAAAACCGTTTCCATTTACTAGCATACGTTTTTCTCATAGTAGACTTATGTGAAGAAACAATGATATCACGGACTGCTGGGGAGATACCGGGAAGCCTGGCTAAGGTTGGAATTGGAGTAACCAAGCTGTAAGCTGGAGTGTTTGGAGGGATTGGTGCAACCCGCCTGATTGATGAATCAGAAGATCTGAAATCGGGTCCAGAATCTAGGGCTGATCGACAAGGTAGGGGTGTAGGAACGGAAACCATATCTGTTGAGGCCAATAAGGGGCAATGAGGATCATTTTGCAACCCAACAATTTTGCTTTCTGTATGAGTCTTGGTATTAGGGGAAACGGGGGAAAAGCATAAAGGAGTCCCTGAGGCAAATCGTGGACTACAGCATCTCTGGGTATGTGACCTGGAAGCGGAAGAAGGGAGAAGTAGTTGCTGCATTTGCTGTTGAGAAGGGTGGCAAACAGGTTGCAGCAAGGCTGTCCTCATTTGTGGAAGATGAGATCCTCAACTTCCTGATTCAGAGACCACTAGTAAGGCATGAAAATAGCTCTGCTGAGCCTGTCCGCTATGACGTTGGATCTCCCAGGGATGTGCATCGCAATCAGAAAATGTTGGGAGGAAATCTCCCATTGCCACAGTCTGAGTGCCTCTCGACACAGGGGGTAGGACCTGGTTCTGCCTTGTTCGTTGATGTACCACACCACTGACATGTTGTTTGTTTGAATTGCAATGGTCCCAGAAGGAAGAGAGTTTTGAAGGGCTTGCAATGCCAGAAGCACGACTCTCATTTCTAGGACATTGATATGCAGATGGTACTCGTGAGGTTGCCAAGTTCCTTGGACTGTCCTGCCCAGATAATGCCCCCCCCACCCTATTAGGGAGGCGTCCGTGGTCACTGTGGCTACTGGTGGAGGCTGTATGAAATATCTGCCCTGAGACACCAATGGGGAGTCCATCCGCCAAGACAGGTGCCTTTTGCATGTTTCTGCAATCAGGATCATGTGCTCCTGAAATGACCACTGCGTGAAAAGAAGCCACTGAAGAATTCTCATGTGGAAATGCGCTAATGGAACTAGAAGAATGGCAACTGCCATGGAGCCCAGAGCTTGAAGGACATATCTGACTTGAATCCTGTTGCTCTGCATTAGGATTAACACTTGTTGATGAATTGTGGAAACTCTTTCCAGTGGTAATCTTGCAAACATTTCCCTTGTGTTTAATTCTGCTCCTATGTAAGTGATAGACTGACAGGGCAACAAGGCAGATTTTTCAAAATTTATTGCGATGCTTATTTAAGTGCATGACATGATTGTATAATCCTGTGCTTGTAAGAGTTGATGCCTGGTGGTAGCACTGAGGAGCCAGTCAATAAGATATGGAAACACCTGGAATCCTTGACGCCTCAGGTCAGCTGTGACTACTGCCATACACTTGGTGAACACCCTGGGGGCTAAGGTGAGACCAAAGGGCAGAGCTCTGAACTGGTAATGACTGGCCCCTACCCGGAAGCAAAGAAATCTCCTGGAACGTCTGTCCATCTTGATATGGTAGTACGCATCCCGAAGATCTATCAAGCACATCCAATTGTCCTGACCAAGAAAGGGTAGAATGGACTGTAGCGTGACCATCCAAAACTTTTCTCTTTGTACAGATTTGTTTAGTCTGCTGCGATCCAGATTCGGTCTCCAGTCCCCTGTCTTTTTTGGTACCAAAAAGAATCTTGAGTAAGTTCTGGATCCGAGCTGGTCTGCAGGAACTTCCTGAATGGCTCGTTTTTTTTAGCAGTTTTGAAACTTCTATGACTGCTTGCTCCCTCAGATTGGGTGGAACATCTGGAAGGGCCTTTTTTGACTGTAAGGGGGATTGATGGAAGGGAATTTTGTAACCTCCGGATATAATGGATAGTACCCATCTGTCTCTTGTTAAATTTTGCCAGGCTTTTGGGTACAGCAAAAGTCTTCCCCTAACTGCCTCCAGAGGTGAGCAGCTGGGCAACCCTTCAGGGATGCTGGAAGGGCTTGCCATGGAAGGATTCTCTGTCACCCTGGTTTTGCGGACCCCCTCTGCCATGAAGGCGGCATCTGTTATTGTTGTTTTCCCCTCTGGAGGAAAAATCACCACATGTGTCAGGCAAGGATCCCTGGGATTTCTGGAACCACATCTTCCCACTCTTCTGACCCCTGGGGTAAGGTCTAGAGGGAGTGGAAAAATGGACTCCCATGGCAGAGAGAGTCTTGCCTTCTTGCTCACACCTGGTCAACTTGTCTTTCAGCTGAGACCCAAAGAGAAAGGAGCAATCAAAGGAAGTGTTGGTGAAGGGTGCTTGAAAGGGTTCTGCAAATTGACACAGCCGCATCCAAGCATGTCCCCTGAGGGCCACACCTGTGCCAGCAGCTCTGCTCGCTCCATCGGCTGCATAGGAAATCAGCCTCATGGAGGAGTTGACTATGGAATTAAGAGTCGCCAGCTGGGAAGCTACCTTGGCTTGTACTCCTTCAGCTGTAGGATCTTGAACGGCATCACCAAGCTCTTTCAGGAGATCCCTTTGAAGATGAGTAAAATGACATAGATAGTTCAGGGACCTCATCGAGAAGGTCACTGAAGCAAACATTCGCTTTTCGTATCTGTCCATCGTCTGAGACTCTTTGTTAGGGGGATGAACAGATGAAGAGGGTTCTGCTAACTCTTTCTTAGTGGCTGCTGCTACCACCATGGCATCAATGGGCACACCTTTGGAAAGGAATTGCTTATCCTGGGGGGCTGTAATAAACTTGTTAGGTCTCCTTAGAGTTGGTTCCACAGTGTCTGGAGCTGACCAAGCCTTTCAAACCACCACAGACATGAGTGGGTCAAAAGGAGGAGAAACTCAGGAGGTGGAAGGTCAGGAACCAAATGCATCCAGGAATACAGACTCATCCGTGGTAGTGCCTAGGGAAGTCCAGTTCCCCCTCTGCCTAAGCATTTCAAGGATGTCTGAAAAGGAATCATCTTTAAAGGAGGACCTCAGGGACCCTTCCCATTCATCTAAGTCTGTATCTGAAGTGACAGATTCAGGGGAGTCAATGTGCTTCCTCTTGCACTTCTTCTTCTGAGGGGGCTCCTCTGAGTGATCAGGGGAGGCCTCAGAAGAAGAAGGAACACCCAGTGGGGTGTCCTGGGGCATCGGTTCCCTACACTTGGGGTCTGGAGGAGGAGGAGCAGAGGTTGGCACAGACATCATCGGGGATGGAGCCGATGGAGATGGTAGTGGAGCTGTTTCAGGGGACAGCACACTCCGCATGACCTCGAAGGCATCCCAACCTCGAGGCAGAGAAAGCTCTGGTTTTGAAGAAATAGGAATCTTTCTCTGCACCGAGGGCGACGGCTCCGAGGCTGATGTTGGAGCCTAGCTTACCTGTGCCGAAGCTCCGAGTGGGAGAATGGGGTCAGACAAGGTTCTGATGCCGCTCCCCCCCTCAGAACCAACAAGAGAGCCCTGGCATCTAGATTCCTAGCTAGAAGGAACAATTGAGGTAATCGGAGACGAAGTCAGAGCCGAAGGAGAGATGATGATCGGAGTCAACGGTTCAACTACCTGCACACCAATGAACTCCGGCTCTGAACTCAATTGAGTTAAAGGAGGAATGGAAATAGAGGCGGTTGGAGCTGATACCTGTTGAGGTGGGATGGATAGTAATTCAGCTAGTGCCTGTGACTTAAGCAACCTACTTACTACTCTCTCCACATCATGATCCTAAAGCCTAGAGGGTCAAGAGGAGTGTGAAGAATGGTGGCTATGTTCACTTTGTAATAATGGTGACCAAGGCGCCAAGTGGATGGACTCTAAAGAAGGGGACCACAGTCTCTTATGGCTCTGTGATGGCTCCGAAACATCTGATGGAGCTGACGGAGGAGTTGTCTTGTTGGTGCTAGCCGGAACCTACATACTCGCTTGTTCCAGTACAGGAGTTGGCTCCGAAGGTGCAGCCGACGGTTTGACAGATTTAAGGGATTTCACTGGCTAAGAACTCTTTGCCGGTGAATCCTAAGGCTTCAATAAACTCCGAAGGATTAATTTGTTTTTGCACTCCTGCAGGACCCTTGGACTAAAGGCGTGGCAAATAGAACAAGAGTCCTGCAGGTGAACAGCGCCCAAACAATAAATGCAACTAGTGTGCCCATCTGTCAGAGACATTTTCTGACAGCATGAGTCACACTTTTTGAAGCTAGAAACTTTCGTATCCTTGGACATAACTCTACCACTAAACACAATCCAAGTACCACAATGCAGACAGACAAAAAATCTCTACACTACTAAACAAACTCAATAGATTTTTATTTCTTTTTATATATAGTAAAAAAAAAGGAAGGGAAGGAGAGCCTCTAAGTTAAACGGCTGTCCTAAGGGAGGGGGAGGGGAGAACTCTCTAATTTAAATGAGTTCTTAAGAAAAAAAGGAACTGTGGAAAGAAGCGACGTCCACAAATAACACCCACAGAGAATAAAGCTATAAGGGGAAGTATACCATTTTTAAGAAGTTTAAACAAATATAATTATATAAATATACAAAAGTATACAAGCCTGAGCCAGAAACGACACACCTCGTACCTGAAACAGCAAACAAGATCTGGGTAGCTTTTGCTAGGCATCATGGGATAAGGGGTAGCCTTGAGCCAGTAAACAGCTCTCGAGCTATTGAAGATGGCCAAGTCAGAGCCGAGGATCGACTCCGATCCCAAACAGCAAGAACGAAGGTGAGATAGACAACTTAACATCTTAGTTTTTATTATACTGTCATTCAAATGTATTGCATTCTGAAGAATTTCTACCACCTATAAAGAACGAAAGCTTAATTATTTGTTCTTAGTCTGTGTATTTTTATTTATTTAAATATTTAAAAGTTTATCTGTTGTTGTAGCCGCTTTTCATTTTATTTATTTTTTTTTATATTTAGAGGTTCAAAGTGTATAAATATATATATATATATATATATATATATATAGCTATAATCCAAACAAAAACTGTAAAGTGAACCCCCAACAAAAATCTGTTATCTGTGTAACTATATATAGCTATATTTAGGTATGCATATCGATAGATACAGTAGATACATAGATATATTGATATATATATTATGTAAAACACATGCACACATAGACACACACAGACACACCCAAAAAGGAAAAGGCACATACAGTTATAGAGTCTTAATTAGGTATATCTGACTTCCATTTTCAACGGTTCTATTCTATTTTCTGAAAAACTATTATTATAGAGAGGTAGTTCCCTTGCTCAGCAGGTATCCTTTAATGAGATATTTGAAGCATTATTAATATAAGAAACTGTTTCTGTACTGTTTCTACACTGATTTTGATGTGTATATGTTGTTATTATGTAGCTGCACAATTTGAATGTAAATTATTTTACTAATAATGTTTTTAATTCCTGTAATGAGCTATATCAATTGATATCACTAAACAATTTCAACAGATGTATCTTTCCCTCTCTCTCTTTTTCTCTCTGTCACGTGTGCTTAAATAATGTTATTCTCTCTGCAATTTGCACAGAATTCTCAGAATTCTCAGAGTTTCCATATTTTTTCTTTATGCTTTTTTGACGTACTTTTTTATCTTTTGGGAGAGATTATTTGATAGTTGTGTTCTTGGACATGAAATAACTACTTTAATATAAATAGCAAATATGAAAAGTGCATGTATTGTCTGCATATGCACAGTGATGCAGAGAAAGTATAGTGCCTTAAGACAAACATTATTACTTTTTCTGACAGATGATTTGATGCAGTTCATGTAAACAAAAGGATATTTTTTTCAGTGTCAGATCAAGCAAAGTCCTAACACATTTTCTTCTACTCTTCTCAGGTCTATCCAAGTAGACATGCAAAAAGCAATTACATGTAGCTTACAAAGCTACTCATTACATCTGAGTCTGTGAAAAAGAAGGATAAAAAACTCTGTATCATTTCCAGTCATGGAAAAATCTAATTCCCCTGCTGTGATTAGCTCCCTGAATCCCTCAAGAAATTGGTTTTGCTTTAGAAGTCCCTGAATTGAAGAGCAAGCCGGGAAATGTGGACTGCTATTTTTTACCGCAATGCAAATACAAATTCATAACATTTCTAAGCAAACATTTCTAAGCAAAGCAGAAACATCACTGTGTAAGTTGTTAGGGTGACTGACGAGTGCAGAACATGGAAGTTATTGTTTCTCTGACTCATTGATTGGCAGAGTAATTGATTCAAGGATTGGTTGACTGATCTGCTACTGACACATTGGCAAACTGAGTCAACAATGGCTCAAGTTCATGTAAAGATTGAGCCCATAATAAGAAAATACTGAAAATGGATGCATATTTTACAAGTGAAGGACTGAAATGCATAGACACCACCCAACATATGCAGCATAACAATAGCTCAGACTGCAGCTGGTTCAAGACAAGATCTGGTAAAGTAATGCTGCAAAGGTGACATATTTTAATGGAAACTATGATGGGCAGTGTAACTTTATTTTGCTATGCCGACCCCATGCAATGGACAGCATAATTTGTGGAGTTCATACAAATGGGTCCTCTACAGATGGCTGAGGTGAAATTCTTCGAGTTTCATTTGCCTGGAGAAAAAATGTCAACACACAGAACATTGTGTTTTCATAGGAAATCATTTTCAGTGTAATTCCAAAGTGTCTGTCAGAAATGATAGGACATCACTCCCTTTTTTTAAATTGATTTGACTATGGAGTTGGTATATATAAGTTTGGGGGAAATGGGGGGGGTGCTTGCTTCCATATTGGCTTGGGGGTACATGGAGGATTAATACCACCCAAAAAAAATGCTTAAAATTATATGTTTCACCCTTCTGTGTTTTGGACATTATTTTTCAGTATTTTGTAGCACTGGCTTTCTGGAAGTCAGCAATTCATAATAGAAGCCTTTACATCATATGTCACTACAAACATCATAACAGCATGCCAATTACAGAAGCCAAATTGCAGCAATGATGCACAATAAACTCTCTGTTTGAAAGCGACCAGATTCAGAAAATATTTTGAACATTTTCAGTAACATTTCATCTTACCAGAATAACTAAAGTGAACTATAGCAATAATTTGTAAGTTAAACTGTTAGCAGAGCCATAACGATGCACACTAATGAATAGCATATGAAGAGTATTTGACAAAAAAGAACATCTGGAATTAATGAAATAATTAATTCATTAATTTATGTTTGCCTTTGTTTACCAGGAAAGTCGGAATGGGCATAACCCCTTTTTACCAATGGGCTGGGGAAGAAAATTCGGATTCATGTCAAGCAGTCGAAGGCAGTTTCAACAAATGCAAATAAACTGAAACCAATTTGCTGAAACTGCCTTCAGTGAACATTGAAACATTTTTTTTTTGCAGAGTTAAAGCTCCTCTGCACCCCCATGTAGAGAGAAACTGCCACACCCCCTGGAATTATATATGCTAACTCTGGGGTTGCACAACACTGGAGAAAAAAGACAATCTCCACTTTAGTCAAAGGTGGTTTTGGCGACCTGGCTTTAGTTTCATTGCATTGACCGAAATCACCTTCAGTAGATTATCATTGCACAGACAGTTAATGTGATCAGTTAAAATAGTGCAACATAACACTGAAATGAATGTAGTAACAGTTAATCAACATATAATGAACCCTGCATAGTTCATAAATCCCATTAAGCTCATGTGTACTTCTACTGAACATTGTACATTATTTTACAATGAATAGATATTGTCACATTTTAAATATAATGCACAGACAACAACTGAGAGATGTGCATGTTTTATGCAAGCAGTTAAAATTAGCTTGAAAACTTCAACTGAGAAGTTATTATAGAAAAAGTGTGCATATTGTTATAATATCTGCTTGGTTTGATTGCATAAGAAGGGGACTTCATAATAGAACCAGTGCAAGAGCAGGGCTGTTTTATTGAAATAAGTTTTTTCGGTATGATTTTAAATTAATAATGAGATGAAATTGTGAATAATTATGTTCATAACCTCAGGGGAAATGCTCAGCAATGTGCAAAGTTAATCATGAATGGCAACAATTACACCCAGCCTGAAACTATAGCAAACCTGCTGGGTGACAGGTCCACTTCAGACCTATCCCCTCCATCACCTCCTACAAAATCCATAGAAATACTGGCAATGATCTCCCTACCAGTCATTATGAGGGAACAGGTCTTTACTGAGCTCAATAAAACCAAAAACACGATTTGCATGGGTCCTGACAACATTCCAGAATGCTTCTTAAATAGCTTAAAACAGAATCTATCAGGGCCACTAGAAACTATCTTTAGTCACGGCCTCTGGATAGCCTTTGTCCTAGTAGAAAGAAGGATTGCAACAGTCAACCCTCTGCACATCAACTGTCCCAGTGAACTACAGACCCATAAGACTGACTAGTCTTACCTGCTGGGTTATGGAGAGAATTGTCATGGACCTGATCAATAATGACATAAGAACTCTCCAAAAACTGGACCAGACCCAATTTGGCTTTGTCAAAGGGATGTCTTGCCTGCTCAGTCTGGTAGACTTCTTTGAGAAAGTCACCAGGGCCATGGATGAGATTAAAATGGTACACACCACTTATCTATACCTGGCCAAAACTTGCTACACAATTCCCCATTTTGGAATCATAGATAAACCTACTGAGTTAGGCATAAACCCCTACATCATCAGATGGATATCCAAGTAGCTGAGTGACAGAACACGTTTTCCAGATAGGTGAATCCACTTCTGATAAGAAACCTGTTACAAGTGGCAACCCACAGGGCTCACTGTCAGGACCCTTCCTGTTTGGTATATACTTCTCTGAAGTGAAGGCCAATGTTGGGGGTCTCTGACTCACCAACTTCGCTGATGACTGTAAGCTAGGAGAAGTCACTAATTCCACAAATTATGTCAACTTTCTACAAACAGGTCTAAAAATGACAAATAACTGGTGCCAAAACCATGATCTGAGAATAAATGCTAAAAAATATGTAATCCTACCCTTCAGTAAATCAGATATCCCTACAATTTATAATATTGATAGAACATTCCTAAAAGTAGACCCAGTGATGAGAGACCTAGGAACAAAGATAGATTATAATCAAAACTTTAACCAGCAGGTAGCTACAGCAGTAAGAACATTCTTCTGTGTGGTTCAACTTATAAATTAAGGCGTGGCATCAAAATTAAAAGAAGTCATAGTACCATTGTACTTGGCCCACAACAGGCCTATAATTGTGTAGAATGCTCCCTTTTGCATGTACCTAACCAGGTACTTATTGATTTGGAGTGGCCCCAGAGGTTTCTCCCTAAAACAGACTGACTAAATGCAGTATCCCTTTACTCTCATTTATTGAGAGGGGAATTATGCCTGACCTACAAGGCATTCTGTGATCCAGCCCTAATGAAAATGTTACATGTTCACAAGAAAAATTATACAATGGTTATGTTTTCCATGGACCTGAACCTTATTTGTTACTCTAACAGAACTTGCTGGCGAGACAGATTTGTATCTCAAAGGCTACCTCATCTATGGAATAAACTTCCCATCTTCATAAAACAAAGCCTGTTTCTCACTCTCTTCAAAAAGAACTTGGATAAATGGATGGAGAACTGTAAATTCACTCCTGGGATACTGCCCATGTCCCTTATGGACAGTGGCAGCTGTAAAGTTACTCATGGCTCCAGCACCCAAAGACCTACTACCCTGATACTACCCCATCCCATATCTGGGGAATTAAGATATAATATTGTCATATCCTGGGTATTATTAGCTTAGGCTTGTAAAGCCTGTTGTGCCATTATCCTTGTAATCACCTAGGAATCTATAGACCTATGAACCTATAAGAATAGACTTATCTGGGGATTCAGTAAACTCCATGTAGGCTTACAGCGAAGCCTACATGAAGTTTATGAGTTTGTGAGGAGAGCAGCAGCACTAATTATATATTCATACTGTGCACAATGTTTAAACATAAACAAATGTGGTTTTGGGGCTAGAAACAGTGTTGCGGGTCAGGAAACCATATAAAGCAACATGGACAGCAGCAGACATGTAAACCTGTTTGCTTATGGGCAAACTTGATCAGGGTGTTTACACAAAATGCCACAGTGATTACCAGGATTAATACAACAATGTATACATTTCCAACACATTACATGACAGTGTATACAGTGCAGAGTATTGTGGAAACCTGTTTCAGGCATACTGAAGAAAAGAGTTTGTAACTGACCAGTAAGGGTGCATATACTGCATCATAAATAAAAGTCTTGGGAAATGTATGCATTGAATAGGGACACACAGATGCCTTGTAGGAATGAACATATTGAATGAGGACAGATGAAGCATGGTAATGTATAGCAGCTGAGGGCATATCAATGAAGACAGTTTTAGCATGGACATTAATCACATATCAACATGATACAGTATGGACTGCACAGTGAATGTATACATAGAATGTACCATCACCAAGGATGATGCCACAATATAAAAAAGAAATGACTGACATCAACAATTGGCTTATCTTCTGGTGTCAATCCAGGGGGATCCAGCATCTCTCAACCTGGAATAAGATGTCTGACAAGCCATGCTGCTTTGCCAGAGATGATCTGCCCCTATGTCTTCAAGGCTGCAGGATACTGGCAAAGGCACTTGCCTCCCCCATAGTGCCTTTTTTAGGCAATGCCAAAGCAGCAGAAATTCTGATGTAAAAAAAACCCAGTGGAGGCAAACTCAGGGTTCTTCTGCTTAATGCTAGGAGTCTAAACATGAAGCTGCACCGAAGGAAATTTCCAACCTGCTAGCAGACAGAATTGGTGGAAACCGCACCCCCTGGACTCACATGCTATACCCCAAAGCATACCTGACAACAGTCCTCTGCCAGGTCATATCTGTGCTCTCCAAGGGGAAAAACAGCCTCAGTGGTACCAGATAACAGCAATCTGAAACAGGACCTAGTGGACCCACTTAGCATTCTGTTTAACCATAGCCTGAGAATTGCCTTTGTACCAGCAGAGTGAAAGACAGCAACAGTAATCCCCTTGTACAAAAGGGGACCATCATCCAACCATGGTAACTATAAACACATAAGTCTACTCAGTCTCATCTGCAAGGCCATGAAAATAATCATCATGGATATTATCAACAAGGATATATGTGACCTTCAAACTCCACATCCCAGCCAATTTGGCTTTGATAAGGGTAAATCATGGCAGTAAGAACAGAACTTGTACCTAAGTACACAGACTAGGAAATCAGTACTTAACACAAGTGCACCATGGCACAAGTCTGACTTTTAGAAATCTGCAGGACAATTTATAGTGGATGACATCATCAATGGATGTTGGGAGGCCTGAATGAAATGTTTGTGTAGGCATGTCCAACTGTCAAAATATTAGTACCCCAGGGGATTGTAGTGATGACTGCAGGATACACAGCTATGGTCTTCTGAATAGACAGACATACACCATCTGATTATAGTGATATTAAAACCCTTACCTAAATACATACATTAGAAAACTCAGTACTTAACACAAGTGCCACAGCACACGTCTGGGTTTTTTAAGGCTGCAGGACAATTTATAGTGGATGACATCATCATTGGATGTTACATAGAAGAGGTTTGGAGGCATGTCTGAAAAGGATAGCTAACCATGTACGACTGTCAAGATATTAATAATTTGCATGTTACCACACTGATGAGTGTGCAAAGTGTAGCATTTATTGTTGTGTTACCAATGTGCAGGTATACCTTAAAAAATAGTTTTGCAAACTATTTGCAAACAGCTGTCCACAGTACTAGAAATATTGGAAAATGTGAATGTGTATTGTCATTATAAAGATGTGTATGGTATAAAACAAGTGCTGTTATTTATTTTTGTAGTGTAGTTGATATATTTGTGAACAAGTACTGATAAACTAAGTTTGAAGTGCATGGGCGGAGGTAACAGTTAGCTACAGTGTAAATATGTGTTTTTTCCTTAAAAGTGCCTACTCTTAGTTTGTGTTTTAACATGTATTTTCATGGGATGAAGAGTAAATAGGTAGTAAACATTAGTAATACATGCTATTGCATACTTTCCGTAACACAACACTAAGCGGGGGGGGGGGGGGGGGTTGTGTCAGCATACCTCTCAACTGTACAGATTTTCACAGAATGTCCAGATTTTTGCCTTATGTTTTTGGTCTGTTTTTTTTTTAAACAAAATTGTTGTTTTCTGGCAAATTACTGGCAAATCATTACAGACTGAAGTTAGAAAATAATGACAAAGATTTGAGTTTCAGACTTTATACCCTTCAAAAAAAATATGCCAATGCAAAACCTGTTATACTATCAACTTCCTAAGTTTGTAACAGCAATATTTAAAAATTGTCACTATTGTTGTGTCTTTGTCCCACGTTTATTTATGACTTTGTTCAGATTTCTTGCTCTAAGAGGTTGAGAGGTATGTCTGTGTGATTGATGGCAAAGTGTTTCCACATGTGAGATACACATTTATACTGCTTTCCCTGTTTGGGCATAGTTAAGCGGCAAGCAGATGTAAGCATTATTTGTAAAATTATGAGAGCTATGAGCACTGAGTATATGAAACACAGCTGCAGCTTAATTGACTCTGTGGCAGCAGGTGTAAATAAGTTGACACATTTCTTTTGGAGACCAGATTACATAGGGTTTGAATTCAGGTGTGTTAATAGTTTTAAATAAGTGTTTATAGTACAATGAAATAATTCTTTCCTCTACATTCACTGAGTGTTACCTTAGTGCAGCATGTTTAAGTGGCATTGGGTGAAGGTAACTGCACCATTAAAGAGCGGTTCACCATTGTTTGCCATTGGAGTGTGATGTCAAACTCTGCACAAATACAGAAGCCAAAACATGAAGGGCTTCATTCCTTTTTTTTTTTTTCACTTATGTGTGTTGTGTGTGTGTGATTCTATTTTTTAACCATATTAAAGGTATTAAAATGGGGTAGATAGGAAAGTGGTGAAATGGGGGCAAGCAGGGGGAGAATAAAGGGAAAGCAATATAGGAATGTGCATGAGGGAGGTAGGAAATAACCATATTTGTCCACTTCTGCAACAGTGTAAAATGAAATGAGTGCAAGACCTCTTTAGTAACAGGCATATTTTAGTAAGATTTTAGACTGTAGATTAGATGAAATAATAGTGATATGACTGGGACTGATATCCAGAGTTTAGCAACATATTCAGAGTATATTTTTGAGTGACTACTAGATGTTGTTTTAGTGGTCTCAATTCTCTGGTGGTACTAGTTTAATAACTGGCTGGTGGCAGGACATCATTCTTGGGTATACAAAATGTTGCTAGCATTTCTAAGGTGAGTGTAGACTAGTAGATTAGGTAGCTTTAAGTTAAGAGATGGAAGTACAAAACAGTTATGTGTTTGCTTAATGTTGTTTCTTGGAAACTGCAATTTTGTTATGAAATTTCTCCAGTTGGGCTAACACAGTAGGTCAATGAAAATTGCTAAGGTATGTAAGCGACTAGGGAGTCAATATTTTTATCTATAGCCTTATGTAGATTTTCTGTTATTTTCTGTTAGAAAAGGCTGGACCTTATAATAAAGAGTCATACTTTGTGGTTGGTTTATTTAAATTTTGTGTTAGATATGCTTATAGATATTCCTGTTAGTGTGTTTGTACATGCTCAATTCTAGTATTACTGACTAATAATAATAGGGTCATAGGGTCATAGATTAGTACTAAGCTAACTGCCCTTGCGAGCCATTTTAAGCCTAGCCAATTATCCCTTGTGAGACTCAAACCCTGCACCTTGTGTTTGTAAGGCAAACACCTTAACCCTTAGGCCACCCTCCCAACCCTAATGTCAGTTGTGATTGTTTGATTGTTGGGTTGGAGGTAAAAATGTCATTCATTTAGTTTTATTTGGCTTCAGGAGTAGTTTAGATTACTCAGTTTGGTTTGCTGTATTTGTAAACGAATACCATAGGTCAGTTTTGAACCTGTTTCATTGAGGATGCTGCACATAATGCTAATGAGTCATCTGTGTATTGAATTAGATTTGCTGAATGAGAGACTGTATGCATTTTATTTATGCATATGTTAAACAAAAAAGGCTCTAATATTGAAACATTTGATATACCTACTGTTATTTGCAGAGAGATTGGCAGCTTTTCATCACAGAATATAAGCTGTCCCTACGATTCAATAATATTATCGATGCCAAGATTAATTTACAGTGTGAGAGTGTTCAGTAGAGTGTCAGCAATAATATGGGGTTCAGAGACATAGCAAAGCTGCACTGTGAAACACCTCATTAGTGAGTTATTATATCTCATATCTCTTAATTGAACATTGTGCTGTTAGACCTGACAAAATTAGTATTTGTCCTATCTGCCCATGCCTTGAGGATGTACAGGCACCTTCCAATATGCACACACATGCACGCATGCATGCAGACACCCATGCACACTACCATATACTCCTATACATGCACAGGTGCACACACACACACACACACACACACACACACACACACACACACACACACACACACACACACACACACACACACACACACACACACACACACAAACACATATACACCCTCAACTGATATGGATGCTCACACTTAAACACACACATACACACACACACACACACACACACACACACACACACACACACACACACACACACACACACACACACACACACACTCACACACAGATGGCACAGAGTAGCCATCCAGATATAGTCACCCAGACACAGGCAGTTGCATTCACTTCTTAAAAAGATACACGCATGCAGTAATTCTTTCCGAGTACCAATGCATTTTTGGTTGTTAAGATCACTTTTTAACTAATTGATTGTCTTGTTCATGAGACCCAGTTCCTTAACAATTTAAAAATGATTTTACCACTTGTAACACTTTTTTAAAGCAAAGTGTGATATTTTCAGATATTGACAGCTGTTTTTTTTCATCCTGGTATTACTTTATATGAATTAAAATGTTGTGGAATGCTTCATCTGATGTCTTTCTGTATCAGCCCATCCACATATAATCATCAATACATGAAACACTCATAGGTTGTTATATACTGTACATAACTTTAAATGCAGATTTACCACAGAGCAGTAGGCATTAATGCTATTCGTAAAACTCCATAAGGTTTTGAGGATTGTTAGATGTTTTTCAGTATTGTCTGTATTTCTTTGATTTTGAAATTCATTCATATGCATACTTCTGATCATTTTTATGTCAGTCACTCTCAGAACTTTTTATAATAAACAGCAAGGTTTCAGCATAGCAATGAGTTTCTATCTCAGTGGAATCTATTTTTGACTAAAGTGATGGATCATTTAATGAAATGTACTATGGGACTGTAGGCATTGCTGGGATAAATAAACACAAAGGGAATATAGTAACAGTTATAGTTTTGGAAAGAGCAATAGATTCCATATTTATTGAATGAAGATATATTGGAAAAACTGAAGGGTATTTATTTTGTCAACAGTGTGTTATATTTTAACCTATACGCTGATATATAAATGTTGTTGTTCTATGCCATCAGTGATTGGGGGTTGATTAGCATGTGCAGATTTACAGGGACAGACAAGAATGGTACAACTGAGGTTTACCCATACTGACATATTCATTATTTCGTCACTGGGGAATGATCACTGACCTTATTGTACAATCATTTTAAGGATTGCACCTATGCATAAACGATTGGTCAGTATGTGATGTTTTTAAACAAACTGTGCCTTCTTTCTGTGCTATATATTTTACAAACTCTGTCTCTCACATGCACTACTCATTTGAGATGCACAGATATGCTGTAAAGTAGCATAAATGACAAATGAGGTGCTTGAAATGATCTTTAAAAATATCTAGTTTCTATGCCGTTCTGACTTTGTTATTGTGAAGTCCTGTGAATCAATAAAATGTCTTTCACTTTATTTTTTAATGGTGGGAGTGCGACTTGGATGGTGGGACTCACTTTCTATTTTAAAATGAGTAACATATTACTTATAAAAAGCTAAGCCTCAAGCTGAATACATAATCCATCATCATCCACTTTGGGGAGAGAGATGTCCCCACAAAGTATCACATAAATAACAACGTTCTAAGCATGCAGTCAGTCATCAGGGATTTGGGCACATAGATTGATAGCTGCCTGACTTTTGACCACCATGTTGCTTCCATTGTACAGAAAGCTTTCTACATGGCCCTCTTTATAAGTAAGGGTATCTCATCCAGGGAAAGGAGGTCATAACATTCTTGTATTCTTCCCATATAAGGCCCATTACTGAGTACAATGCCCCATTCAGCATGCACCTCGCAAAGCACATTCAGCAGCTGGAAAGACCACAGAGGTTCCTCACCATGAGACTTGAGGGCTTCAAAAATCTACCATACACAGATAGGCTAAAAGCCCTATGCCTGTACCCTCAGATGTGACCTCTGTCTGGCATACAAGGCAATCTTGGACGCCGTCTTGATGGAACTGCTGCATATTCGCAAGTCAAGCTCCACTCGAGTAACCCACATACATGGTCTCAACATGGTCTGTGAAATCAATAGGACTTGCTCGCGGGACAGATTTGTGTCACAGAGACTCCCCCATGTATGGAATAGACTCCCTCTCCACATCAAGCAGAGTACCTCTTTACCCTTTTTAAGTGCAATCTGGATAACTAGATGGGAAACAGAAAATACATCACTGGGATTCCACCCGTGTCCCTGATGGACAGGGGCATTGGGTACTGATTTGTCTATGCATGGGCTAAACTCTTAGCTCAGGGCCAACAGCCTAGTAATGTCCTATGATCCTATGATCCTATGTCTTTCTTTACTGGTGCAGCTTATCCCACATTTTCAGAGATGTTTAGTACTAAATCTTTCCAATCCTCTCTAATGCTGAGGTTTTTCCCTAACAGGGACCCTCACTAGAGAAAGCAGTCCTGCAGGCAAAACTGCATGCTAATGCAGCAGTCTGGAAGAAGGGCTAGTGGTATTTAGCCATTTGCTCCCTTCTGACATATCTGTGGCTCCAGATTTACTCTAGGAGGAAAAAGTTCACTATGACAAAACATGGTACTCGCCCATTCACTTCTATGTGAGTACTTGCTGTGCAGGTAAGTTCAGTGAAGACTTAGATGTGAATGGGTGTTATTATGTGTGCATGTGAGTGAATGTGTATGTGTGTATATGTGTATGTCTGTGTGTGTGTGTGAGTAAGTGTGTTTCTGCCATGGTGGTCATGCTCTTGGGATTAGGTAGGGATGCTGATGTGATACATGTGCCAGTATGAGAACACTAGCGGAATCAGGTATAACAGTGTCAGTATTCAGTTTAGAGACATAGTGATGAGCCAATGATGAGGTCATGCTCATTGTGGCTATATCTCTCTCTGTGAAACACATTTTTCCTTCTCATGTTAATTGACCAATCAGTTTGGCTATTGACACTAGCTATGAAGATTTTCCTAAATCCTGAGGAATGAATATATATATTCTATGAGATTAAGTATATTTAAATGCTAATATATATTCTGGGTTAACTATATTTTCTAGGATTAGTGAAACTGCCATAGAAATTAATCAGTGCATCCCATATTTAGTTTTAGTAAGAAAATTGCCAGCACAACTGAGTGGAATCTTTGTTAAGTTACTTTGGGGTATAATGTAACTTACTGATAGTGTACTAGTTGATATATACCATATTTATTCATAAATAAGACCTAGTCAGAGAATAAGGCCTAACATGATTTTCCAGTGTGGTCATGATATAAGCCCTACCCCAAAAATAAGCACCAGTTAAGATTGTCAATAACACACGACGGACATGTTGAATTTTAAAATAATATTACTGACACCTGTTGACTGAGGTTATCATACTCTGCTCGCCATTTTTGGACCATTTGGACACCCAGCTTCTTCTCTTTGCAGAAAGTCATAATATTCTTTCACTGGGAGGCCTCCACGTTTCTTACTGTAACCCTAATCATCACTCACACTTGATGATTGAGATCCTTGGCCCATAAACACTGGCAGGTGTACTTTGATCGGTCAAAGTACAGACAATGGGCATAAAGAGCGTGCACTTGATAACGAACGGCTGTGGTTGTGTCTTCTTAACCGTCACCATTTTGTGTTAGCTACTCCGGTCTTGTAAGTATTTAATTAACCCCCCCAAGACCAGATGAATACAAAAAGAAAGAGCTATTCTGTCGAGTACAAGAAAGGAATTGTGGAGGACTCCCAGGGAAAGAATTTGATGGCTTTCTGCAAAGAGAAGTTAGATCTCAGAATGGTCCAAAAATGGCATGCAGCATATGATAACCTTAGTCAACAGGCCAACAAGGGAAATGCTAAGAAGTGCAAGCGTGGAGCAAGTCGACAACTATTATTTCCTGAGCTGGAAGACATCATCTGTGAATGCGCAGTGCTAATATTCAAGCATTTGCCCTTGCAATGGCACCACAGTTAGAAATATCCCCAGAAGAATTCAAAGCATCACAAAATTGGCTGGATGGCTTCCTTCAGTGATGTGAACTGTCTCTAAGAAGATCAACAACACTGTTCAAGCTGGAAGATACTGAAGTTATTAAATGTGCACTTGCGTTCAAGTCCTTTGTTGATGGCATCGACTTTTCTAAATACCAACTCTCCAACATGATTGCTATGGATGAAACTGCAGTGTTTATGGGCCAAGGATCTCAAAAAACAATTGATCAGAGAGGTGCCTTGTCAATCTACATTCCCTCTGCTGGTTACGAGAGTGCACGTGTTACCTGCATTTTGGCATTTTGTCTCGATGGATGGAAAACCCCATCTCTAATCGTTAGTAAGGGCAAGAAAGATAAGATTGAACGTGTTTGTGGCATTTACATTCTTGAAACCGAAAAAGCCTGGTGCACACAAGCAGTTATAAGGAAGTGGGTTGATGTTATGCTGCCACTTGTTTTGCAAGGTGTAGAAGGAGGTCTGCAAGTCTGGGATTCAGCCAGCACTCAGTGTGCTAAAGACATGAATAAATTCCTTGCACGGAGAAGAATAGATCAAATAATGATTCCTGCAGGAATGACTGCCTATTTTCAGATTCTTGATATTGCAATAAACAAGCCATTCAAAGACCATTTGCGCATGGAACTCAATGACTAGATTGAAAATAGAATGGAGAGAAATCAACATGGAAACTTTGTGAAGCCTAGCCTGCAAGACGTCATGACTTGGATGAAAAATTCATGGGATAAAACGACTGACAGCTGTGTTGCCAATGCACTACAAGTAGGCTACTTGGACAAGCTGTGCTCATTTAAGGAGAGCTCTATTGCTAGGCATGACAGATTGGGGCCAATGGTTCTACAGGAAGTAGAGTTGCAAGAAATTCAGGCCAGAATATGGAGGTTGTAGACTTATTACAATGTTCCAGAAGAAGATGACATGACTGTATTTGAATAACATTTCCATTATCGGGGCAATAGAATGGATTGCTTCTGCTTTCAGTTTTATTCCCTACTCCAATACACAGGTATTGAGATTTTTCTACACTTTCTGTTAAGCATGAAATATTGCACTGTGAAAGCCAAGGTGTAGATATTCTGAAGCTGAAATGTTTATCGCACTGTTTATGTAGAATTCTCACACAACTGCTAACGCGTTACTTAGAACTGTTGCCCAATAACAGAAACGTACCAAATAAATGTCAATTTGTGTACATGAATAAATGTAAATTTTTGTACATGAATAAATGTCTTTGTGTACATGAATAAATGTCGATCTTTGTACATGAATAAATTAATAAATGTAGATTGTTGTACAGGGGGGGTGTAAATAAGGCATCCCCTGATAATAAGCCCTAATGTGTATTTCGGCGTGGGAAAGAGTATAAGACCCGGACTTATTTTTGGGGAAATATGGTACTAGGAATACCAATTCATACTTTTGCAATGTATTATACTTGTGAACAATCATATTAATGTGCATAAATCCTGCAAATGAGAGCTGACCCAGTCTGAATAAGTTATGCTATATTAAAAATTTAAATGTTATACATACATTTAGGCAACAAATATAGTTTTTCGGATGGGAAAAAATATAATGGTACCATATTAGAGATGAGGGGCTGACAGGAAGGGCTGGTGGTTGAGGAATAATGTGATAAACAATTACTTTTTCCATATGTTTGTAATAGAGAGTTAGTAGCTGAGGTTGCCCAACAGTGACTTTGACCCATCTTGTCTGGAGTCCCCTTGTGTGCTCTTGCGGCATGCCAAAAGTATAGATCCTAAGCAGCAGGGAGTAGGTCAGGGAAAAGAAAAGCAGGATGTTTGAAGGTTTGAAGGGTGAATGACCCAATACAGAGAGAGGAAAGCCTAGGTATAATATGCTTACAGGAACTAATACTGTCAAAAAGGAGATGGAAGATGAAGAAATGCAAAAAATGCTTGTGTATGCGTTGTATTACAAAAGAAGTGAAAAAAGGACAGCAATACAAGTAAAAGAAGGAGGATGAAGGTGGTGGGAAGAGTGGATGTTATTGAATAATGATAGATGGGTGGTGTGAAGATGCACTTTTGAAGACAGGTGAATAGTAACAGGATCCTATTGTAGCCTGAAGGGACATTATAGGATGTGAAGAGGCAATTGAAAGGGTGAACTATGGTAGACATGGACAGATACTGGTAGGTAAAAACAATGGTGGCATGGCTTGGTGTTACTGTCAGTAATCTACATGCTGTGACATATGCAGATTAATCCAGTGGTGGCATGGCTCGGTGTACATGCGGAGGCATATGCAGATTAAACTGATGGTGGCATGGCTTGATGTTACTGTCAGATATCTACATGCAGAGGGACGTGCAGATCAAACTGATGGTGACATGGCTTGGTGTTATTGTTAGTAATCTACATGTTGAGGCATGTGCAGATTAAACTGATGATGGCATGGCTTGATGTTACTGTCAGATATCTACATGCAGAGGGCGTGCAGATCGAACTGATGGTGGCATAGCTTGGTGTTATTGTTAGTAATCTACATGTTGAGGCATGTACAGATTAAACTGATGATGGCATTGCTTGGTGTTATTGTTAGTAATCTACATGTTGAGGCATGTACAGATTAAACTGATGATGGCATGGCCCAGAGTTACTGTCAGTAATCTACATCTTGAGGCATGTGCAGATTAAACAAATGCTGGCATGGCTTGGTGTTATTGTCAATAATCTACATGTTGATACATGTGCAGATTAAACTGATGATGGCATGGCTCGGAGTTACTGTCAGTAATCTACATCTTGAGGCATGTGCATATTAAACAAATGCTGGCATTGCTTGGTGTTATTGTGAATAATCTACATGCTGAGGCATGTGCAGATTAAACTAGTGGTGGCATGACTTGTTGTTATTGTCAATAATCTACATGTTGAGGTATGTGCAGATTAAACTAGTGGTGGCATGACTTGGAGTCACTGTCAGTAATCTACATGCTGAGGAATGTGCAGATTAAATCAGTGATGGCATAGCTCAGAGTTACTGTCAGTAATCTACATGCTGAGGTATGTGCAGATTAAACCAATGCTGGCATGGCTTGTTGTTATTGTCAGTAATCTACATGCTGAGGTATGTGCAGATTAAACCAGTGGTGGCATGACTTGCAGTCACTGTCAGTAATCTACATGCTGAGGAATGTGCAGATTAAATCAGTGATGGCATAGCTCAGAGTTACTGTCAGTAATCTACATGCTGAGGTATGTGCAGATTAAACCAATGCTGGCATGGCTTGTTGTTATTGTCAGTAATCTACATGCTGAGGTATGTGCAGATTAAACCAGTGGTGGCATGACCTGGAGTCACTGTCAGTAATCTACATGCTGAGGCATGTGCAGATTAAATCAGTGATGGCTTAGCTCGGAGTCACTGTCAGTAATCTACATGCTGAGGCATGTGCAGATTAAATCAGTGATGGCATAGCTCAGAGTTGCTGTCAGTAATCTACATGCTGAGGCATGTGCAGATTAAATCAGTGATGGTATAGCTCGGAGTTACTGTCAGTAATCTACATGCTGAGGTATGTGCAGATTAAACCAATGCTGGCATGGCTTGTTGTTATCGTCAATAATCTACATGCTGAGGCATATGCAGATTAAACTGATTGTGGCATTGCTTAGGGAAATACATACGTCTGTGGAAGACTTGTATGTAGAAGAAGGAAAAGGAAAAAAAGTAGGCAAATTATGAGGTCCAAAAAGTCAGTTGGAGTGTCAGGCTTGCCAGAGTATAAACGGTACAGTGAAATGATAAATTTAGTCTAGAATAATATGATACTATGTAGAGGCAGTGGGTGGGAAATAATGGGCAGGGAGGAAGAACTATTTTTAGGGAAATCCAGAAAGCAACTAAGGATGGAATAAGGAAGATTATGAAGGAGAGGTAAGAGTGAGATGACCATAAAGTACTAGATTCAGGGGCATGTTGAGTGAGAGGCAGTATAGTTAGGAGTGCATTGTGGGATGGGGATGATAATAAGAAGATATGCCTGAATACGGGACAGTAGAGCAATGTATATCCTTTGAGCAGGAGAAGGGAGCATTTGGCTTGAGGTTACAAAACTGTTTAATTTATAGGGAACCAGATAGGTAGAATGTAAAGAAGAATGATGGCGAGAGAAAGGATGATAATAAAGGAAAGGTAATTGACTGCAGGGGGCTTTAAAGGGGAGGATAAGGACAGGTATATATTTATTCGAGAGAGGATAAAGGAGCAGTAGGCTTTAATAAGCTTAAGAAGATATGGGCATAGAGAAGTATGATACTGGAGAGTAAATAGTGCTGAGTAGAAGTATGGGAAATGGGGATGTTTATAAAAGTATCAGGATCCATGACAGATCAGCATATGAAGATGTTCATATTACTCCAGATATATTACGATACACAGAGCAATGGGAAATCCCAGATTGCTGAAGAAGTTGGGAAAAAGAAGTAGATTACATCTGTATGAGATGGGGTGTAAAGTTCTGCAGAAACAACAGACAGAAATTAAAGCAATATGCAGCGGGATGTTTAAAAGAGACATTAAAGAAGGAAGCGTGCTATGTTTATTACTGGTATATGAAGAGCAGCAAGTATAGAGGACCGAAGAAAGGATGGAGATTAATGGCATGGTGTTTGATAAAACAAGTTGTGAAGGGATGGATGGGCGGTATTTCTAGTGTTAAAGAAAGGAAGACAGCACAGTGGATAAGGCATGCAGATGTGAGAGAAATCCACAAGATTTGGATAAAATAAATATATGGCAAATAGGATATACTCTGGTTAGATAAGAAGATGAGAATAAGGACAAACTGAAGACGATGGGAGAAAAAGGGGATGAGAATCATAATTTGAAGGGAGAAAATGCTTATAGATGACAGCGCTTACAGTATATTTCATATTCCATGTTTTGACCTCTGTCCCCACTAGTGAAGAAGGGTGGGATGGTACCACCTCAAATAACTGCATCAGTGCTAGTACTGCTTATCAGAACAAGTGACACCACTAGCATCCTCACCATTCTGGCAAGCTCGTGCCAGGCTTCCATCTTTGTCACTGGGCTATTATTCTAACCCTGCAGGTCTTGCCTAAATATCATATAAAGGAAGAACAAAAAAATCCTGCTCTCCCTATCACATCACACTAGAGTTTTACATTACACAGTGCCATGTCTGAGGCAGGCACTGACAAAATTAATTTCCACTCAGGTAGCAAAATGGCAAATCCATGCACATCAGCGGATATAAAAAGGGCACACACCCCTGTTAAAATGCAAGGTTTTTGTGATATAAAAAAATGAGACCACAATAAATAATTTCAAAACTTTTCCCACCGTTAATGTGACCTATAACCTGTACAATTCAATTGAAAAACAAACAAATCTGTTAGGGAAAAAATATAAAGAAATAAAAAATGTACAATGAGCTAGTTGCATAAGTGTGCACACTCTTAAACAAATACTTTGTTGAAGCACCTTTTGATTTAATTACAACATTCAGTCTTCTTGGTAGGACTCTATCGGCATGACACAGCTTGACTTGGCAATATTTACCCACTCTTCCTTGCAAAAGTACTCCAAATTTGTAAGATTGTGCACAGCCCTGTTCAGGTCACCCCACAGATTTTCTATTGGATTTAAGTTTGGGCTCTGGCTGGGTCATTACAAAACTTTAATTTTCTTCTAGTGAAGCCATTCTTTTGTTGATTTGGCTGTATGCTTGGGGTCATTGCCATGTTGAAAGGTGAAATTCCTCTTCATCTCCAGCTTTCTAGCAGACACCTGAATGTTTTCGGCCAAAAGTAACTGGTATTTGGAACTGTTCATAATTCCCTACACCTTGACTAAATCCCCAGTTCCAGCTGAAGAAAAGCAACTCCAAAGCATGATACTGCAACCATCATGCTTCACCATGGGGATGGTGCTCTTTTGGTGATGAGAAGTGTTGTTTTTGCGCCAAACGTACCTTTTGGAATTGTGGCCAAAAAGTTCAGCCTTGGTCTCATCAGACCATAACACATTTTGCTGCATGCTTTTGGGAGACTTGATATATTGTTTTGCAAATTTTAGCTGGGTCTGGATATTTTTCTGTGTAAGAAAGTCTTCCGCCTTGCAACCCTACCCCATAGTCCAGACATATGGAGAATATGGGAGACTGTTGTCACATGTAGTATACAACCAGTACTTCCCAGAATTTCTTGCAGCTTCTTCAGTGTTGCTGTAGGTCTCTTGGCAGCCTCCCTGACCAGTTTTTGTCTTGTCTTTTCGTCAATTTTGGAGGGGTGTCCAGTTCTTTGCAACATCACTGTTATCCCATATTTTCTCCACTTTTTTATGAATGTCTTCACTGTGTTCCATGGTATAGCTAATGCTGTGGACATTTTGTATACCCTTCTCCTGACTGATACCTTTCAAAAATGAGATCCCTTTGATACTTTGTAAGCTCTCTGTGAACCATGGCTTTTGCTGTAGCAGGCAACTGAGTAAATGTCAGAAAAATACTATGAAGACAGATGAACTTTACTTGGGGTTTATCAGAGTCTCTTTAATTGATGGCAGGTGTGTACCCAAGAAGACTGAATGCTGTAATTAAATCAAAAGGTGCTTCAACAAAGTATTAGTTTGAGTGTGCACACTTATGCAACCAGCTTATTGTACATTTTTTATTTTTTATATTTTTCCCCCTAACAAATTTTTTATATCCACTGTAAATCATATTTGTTACATGTGACTAGTAGACTTGCACATATGGCATTATATGCCAGTAGTGCCATGTTACACTGTGGTGGTATGGCATGGCTACTAAATTGGTGCATCATGGCACTACTGGTGGACATATGCCATATGCACAATCATATTACTGTCATGCTTCAGAGAGCACTTTGATATGTAGAGATAGTGCTGATATGTTTGGGAAGTGCATTGCAAATTGGCAGTGATTCACTGGCAGTGGCACTAGGAAAATTAATTAAACATGCCTGTCAATGTCTGGGCAAATCTTAAAATAATGGGAGAACAAAGATCCAAAATAGTGACAGATATTAAATATTGCTCTTAAAATTTAGAAAGCTATTAGAATAAAAGGATTTTGTTAGCTTGCATTTTCTGAACGACATAAACTCTGAAACTCAAATGTATGTCATTATTTAGTGACTTCAGTCCCGAATGATTTACCAGAAAACCACACAATTTTAAGGCTCAGACCAAACATATGAGATGAAAATCTGGACATTACACATAAATTAGGACAGTTGATGGGCATGTCGTTAACATAGCTACCACTCTGTGGCTTTTGTCAGCATGATCTAAAGTAACTAACATTTTTCACAGAATTGCTTATTATTGTATGATTGTGGAATAGAGGAATTTCAGAAAGATTCCACAGAATAGGCGCTTCACATTATTAATGAAATATTCCCATCTGCTAGTGTCTCAGTAAGAGCAACAAATCAATTGGTAGATATCAATGATAGTGAATCAGATGTTATGACTTATATGTAACTGGAAATCCATTGCAATGAAATGGCACTGTACTACCTGCCTGCGGGATTGTGGGGGCAAATTAGTACATTTGAAATCTTGCTGAAAATAAGCCCCAGAGAGTAAGGCAATCTAGGGCCACATACTGAGGCATGGCTACAGTATGCAATCGAGCAAGTGGGAGGATATAGCAATATTCATAGGCACATAAAGAGCAGACTGTATCCATTGATTAAATTACATAAAAAAGAGGGTGTGCATGGTATTAACTGCAAGATACCAGGTACATAAAGAGCAGACTGTATCCATTGATTAAATTTCATAAAAAAGAGGATGTGCATGGTATTAACTGCAAATGACAGCAAGAAAAATAAATGAGTTGGCAATATCAATAGATATGAGCATCCCAAAACATAACATACACACCCATTGACTGACACATTTTGCCCACAGGTGTACACAATGCAAGAGAGGCAATGTACACCCTGAGAAAGGTGCCAAAGACATGTATTATCAGAACCAGATTTGGCAGGGACTGTTGCAGGATATGAATGCTGTGGCCATCAATAATATGTCTTGACAGGATGTCAAATGATGTGCAATGAAGAGTTACTAATATGATACATTGTGAAAAACATGTGCAGCACAAAGGATAGACCACCAGCACTGAAGTGCCTCCCTGAAGTAGAGAAGACCTCCCTGATTATGTATTGCACGCCTTCTGAAGCAGTGGGGGCCTTTATGCCAAAGTGAATGCAATGTATGGTTTCTAGGACCTCAGTCAAATGAGATATGTCATAAAATTCCTATATGGTGCCTAGCTCTCTCCTCTGCAGACATGAAGAATCAAATTCTGTATTGTAATGTGCAGGAAATGGTTTTGGACTCAAAGAGTCTGACACCTGTGTGATCTCTAATTTGTCCCCAGTAGGTCTCTGGAAATTCCCTGCTACTAAGATGGTTAACTGATGCTTTTAACGGTTTACCTTTACAATGCTGGATCACAGTGGTGTGATTGCTCATATGAGCGAATTGTAACCATGAAAATCAAAACAGCAGCAGTGTTATATGTTTGAAAATCAGCAAATCAAAAAGCAGATTAGCTGATTTTTTAACATAAATGTCAGAAAACGAATGTAATGAAGTATAAAGCAGGAGAGGCAAGACCCCATGCATCCCAATGTGGGGAATGTGTCCCCCTACACCCCTTTACTTTAATATTCTAACTCCGAGATTGCACTACAGTGGGGGAAAGGGACCATTTTCCGATCCCCACTATAGTGCAATCTGCCCCAAAATGCCGAATCTGCAATGAGTGAATGTCAATGTGCATCCGCTCATTGCACATTCAAACCTTTTTTTGTTCAGGGTTTGCAAACTTTGCAAATGGCCTTTCGGATAATTGCTGTTTGCACTTGTGCAATACGTTACATGAAGGTAAACCATTTTTAACATCCACCCCCACTTGATTCCTTTTGAAGGAAGCACAGTTTAAATCAGGTCATTTACAGTCTACCTATCCACATAGATATTATCAGTCTGCTGTTTTTTGAGGTTGTGGCATAGCATGTTGTTAAATAAAAACAAAGATAACAACACAGGAGGCTCAGATGCAAAAGTTTACTAGTGTACACTAGGAGGCAAAAAACCATACAAGTGCAGAGTTTTGTCTGACATGATGCAGGAAGTACAGAATATTTTATAGTATTTTCATTCAGGTTTTGCCCACCTTACTGACGTGGTTAGTCACAGTGCATCTACTTCACTTTTACTAACAGTATTCTATTCATAAAGATTGCTGATGTTATATTTTTAAAAAAAGCGTTCCCTTGGGAATAATACAGCCTTGCAAAGCACCTGGTCAGTTATAATGTCTTTCTGTAAATGTTACTCCTTCAAGGTTTCAGGCCTGCTCGAATACAATAGTTGGTTCAGTCTTGTAATACACTTCTTTGTTCTTCTTGCAATATTTTCTCAGCAGCTGTGTCTTATCTTGGTAACATTCACAAGGCCAATTGTCCCAGAGGAAGGAGAAGAAGATTTTCAATGCTTTATACATTTAATTTCCTGACCCAGCAGATAATCATTAGTGAAAAACATAAGCTTGCTGAGCTGGCTACTGCCAGGGTCAGAGTTCAAATACACTGCAGTTCCAAATCTTCAAGCAATTACATGTAAAATCATTCTTATTGCCATATTATTAATAGAATAAAATGCATTATATACTATTTGCTTTTAGACTAGCACTTTATATATGTTCAAATGGGTCTACTTCTAATGCCCGAAACGCCGATTCGCCGACAGGGAAATAACCGACGCCAGAAACCCGACAACACACAAACCCGACAACGCGAAACACCGAACACCATAACACCGACACACTACACGTCAACAACACAGTACACTACAACACATATCCACTAGCCCTAACCCAAACCCTAACCCTAAGGTCCGACACTACCGCACACACTCCCTACCTGCACCCTAACCCTAACTCACTTACACACCCCAAACCCCAAGCTCCGACACTACCGCACACACTCCCTACCTGCACCCTAACCCTAACTCACTTACACACCCCAAACCCCAAGCTCCGACACTACCGCACACTCTACCTGCACCTAACCCTAACTCACTTACACACCCCAAACCCCAAGCTCCGACACTACCGCACACACTCCCTACCTGCACCCTAACCCTAACTCACTTACACACCCCAAACCCCAAGCTCCGACACTACCGCACACTCACCTATCACACACCCTAACCCTACATCCCTGAGTATTGCACACTTACCTGTCCGCTCCCTACTCCTAAATCCCTCACTATCGCATACTTACCAGGTCGCGCTTACACATTCCCCTTGTCGGTCTTCCGTCTGTCGGGATTCGAGCGTGTCGGTCAACTGCGTTGTCGGGTTTCTGGCGTCGGTTATTTCCCTGTCGGCGAAACGGCGTTTCGGGCATTAGAAGGAGACCCGTTCAAATACATATTTTTCTAACATTTTCCTCCCTTTTAATACTTTTATTCTATTCTGAAATATAAACAATGTCATTTCATCCCCTGGCCTTCTCTTTTAAGGACTTTCAACCAGGTAAGTCATTTAGTTTATACTTCGGAAAGAATTTCATCTGAAATTAATTTTTCTAACTCAATGTCTTGGTACAAAGTTTCAGTTACAGAAATATCAATAAAATCTTTGATCAATCTTTTCATGCAGGGAATCCCACAACAGACACATGCTCCTAATAGGAGCAGACCAACACAAATAGCAATCAAGATGTTCATTAGGATAGAACCCCACCCACCAAACAGACTCTGGAAAAAGTTCGTCAGTGGGTCTGGGCCTGGTTCAGTCATGGCCGATACCTGCTGTATTACCTCTAGGTGGTCAATAATTTCATGTCGATTGTCTGGTATAAATGCACAGCATTCTTCTTTGATAAGTGCGCACGTACCACCTCTCGCCGCTAGGGTGAAGTCAAGAGCCATTCGATTTTGTAGCACGACAGTTCTCATTGCATTCAGTTCATCAGTCACTAGTTCGAGAGCAGAAAAAGTTGCATTACTCATCACTTCGAGAAGTTTTGACAGCTTTCTCAACTCCCAGATCGATTTGACTGCTCCATATGCTGGAAGTATTCCAGCCCAGGATATTACACTGTCACTCAAGTCCATATGAGTCAATTTTTCTTTGTTTTTTACGGAATGATGATCTTTCCAACCAGCTTCGATTTGTCCCACTGGATTTACAGGTTTTCCGATTGGACCTTCAGGTTTCCAGGCTACATCTCTCACATTTCGTATCTTACCTAGAGGTAATTCTGCAGTATGTCTTATGGCCGGAACCAGATAACCCAAAAAATAACTGCCGGACCAATTCTCAGGTAGCCATTTGTATGCCTTTTTCCCACAAACAAAATAACAGTTTTCTACTTTAGTACTGATGCGGGTTAATTCTGAATGAAACATTTTCTTGTCTATAATAGACAGTTGTTTATGCAAAACAGGATTTCTCTGCACATCACTTAATGTTGTTTTCATTAAACTCAAATATGAATCATAATTCATATTACAAACAGTGACTCTATCTTTAACTTTAATGTAGCATTTATAAGATATGGTTATATTACAGTTATTCCAACCCACTTGAAGTGTATCATCCTTATAAAAACATACAATTCCCTTCTGTGTAATAGGCAAATACAATGCAATTTTGTCCTGTGATCTTACAGATCCTGTATCAAAAAGTAAATTCTCCCAAGTCTCATTTATCCCCAAGGGGACAGCGGACATTAACAGTCCTCCATATGCTGTTGGTATAGCAGTACAAACCCAGCAATTTGAAATGTTCATAGTCTCTACATATACACGCTTCATAGCTAGGTATGTGTTAAAGTTTGGATACCAGTCTACAGACAGTTCATCACGTCTCTCCACTTTCACTTGTGTGGTTACATGTAGGAAAAACCACAACAAAAGGAAGGTCATCTCAATCATAGTCAATAAATGCATAGTCAACAAGATGATTAAGCAACATCTTTGGGGTTGATCTGTATTTTTACTCGTTTTGCTCTTGGCCATCCTGCCTTTGTTGTGTATCAGTCCCAAAATGTTTATCAAGTTGAAAATTCTTTACCGGTTTATAGTGCGTCAGATGGACCCAGGACGACCTCTCAGCAACTTTGACTGCAGTAGGCATTGCCAACAGTATCTGGTACGGTCCTTCCCACTTTGGACTCTCCCAATTCTTCCTCTTCGTAACCTTCAACCACACCCAGGTCCCCGGAGTCAGCACTGCTTCTAACGGTGTCTTTTATCTGAAAAAGAGTTCAACTGCAAAACAGTTTTATTTGTTAACAGTTTTCTCATGTAGCTAGCTAATGAGCTGTCAGCCTCTAGTTCTGCAGGCATGAGAGCTTTCCACTGTGGCACATAATATGCCCTTCCAAATATCATTTCAAAGGGAGTCAAACCCTTTACATTTGGAACTGTTCTCATGCTCAGCAGTGCCAAAGGCAAACAGCAAATCCAGTTTTTCTGTGTCTCACTCACTAGCTTCCTCAATTTGTTTTTTAGAATTCCATTGTACCTTTCTACCAGTCCTGCAGACTGTGGGTGGTAAGCACAATGATTCTTCAAGGAGATTCCAACGAATCTCCCAAGCTGGTGAATCATCTGATTAACAAAATGTGTCCCATTGTCACTATAAATCCTTTCCGGTATGCCAAATCTAGGAATTATTTCTTTTACTAGGGCTTTTGCCACGGTTGCTGCATCCAGCTTTTTAGTTGGAAATGCTTCTACCCATTTGGAAAACATATCTATAATTACTAAACAGTATTTTTTCCCTTCACATTTATTCAATTCTATGAAATCCATACAAATAGTGTGGAATGGATATGGTGGTGTAGGAAAACTCCCTTGCTTGGGTTTGAATGCCCCTTGTGCATGATGTTTGTTACAAATATGGCATGCTGCACAAAATTTTTTTGTATAATTTATGAATCCGTATGTTTGGAATATTTGATTTACTAACTGTACCATCCCCCCTGTTGAGACATGGCACTGCCCATGGCTCAACAAAGCTGCATATCTAAATAAATTAGACAGTAATATTGGTTTCTTCTCTTTGGAGACATACAGTCCATTTTCGAGGATTGCACCTCGTTTCTCCCATTTTTGTTTCTCTGCTTTCGTAGTTAGTGTCTGCATTGTTTTTAACATTTCTAGATCTAAAATCTCAGAGGGTTGTAATTCCTCGGTTAAAAGTAAAGTTTCTGAGTCTGAGGCTGCTTGCTTTGCAGCTGCATCAGCTTTTGCATTTCCTTTTGAAATTCTATCCTGTTGTTTTGTATGAGCTAAACATTTACAAATAGCTACTTTAGTAGGTAACTGAATGGAATCTAATAAGTTCAAAATAAGTTGCACATGATTAATCGGTTTGCCATTAGATGTTATCATTCCCCTATTTTTCCATTGTTGTGCAAAAACATGCACTGTAGAGAAAGCATACTGACTGTCAGTATATATGTTCACACATTTATCTTTCGCTAGAGTGCAAGCCCGTGTTAAGGCTATCAGTTCTGCTGCTTGAGCAGATAGGTTATGCTGTAAAGGTTGGGCTTCTAAGATCTCTGTATCTGTAACCACTGCATATCCTACTAGATTTTTCCCTGTAGGACCCTTTCTGCATGAGCCATCCACGTAAAATGTCACCTCGGCATCATCCAAGGGCATATCAGTGAGGGCTTGTCTGGGCAAAGTTATTTGCTCAATTTCCTGCAGGCAGCTGTGCGGTGTGCCATCCACAGGAGTCGGAAGTAACGTTGATGGGTTTAATGTTGTACAACGTTCAATTACCATATGAGGTTGGCTCAGCAGTATGGTCATACATGAAAGATGTCTAGCAGGAGATAAATATGCTATTTTTTCTTGTAGTAAAATTATCGCGACTGCATGAGGCACTCTCAATGTGAGAGGGTGGAATAACACCACTGAGGCCGAAGCCTGTACTGCCATTGCAGCTGTGACCACTGCTTGCACACAGTGAGGCAACGACCGTGCCACTGGGTCTAACTGTGATGAATAGTAAGCTATGGGGCGTTGCTTATCCACATGCTGTTGCGTCAGAACTGACGTCATATATCCCTGTTTACAATCTACGGTCTGAAAGAATCTTTTGTGGTAATTCGGAAGTCCTAAAACTAATGAAGAAGCTATCAATTGTTTTAGTCTGCAGAAAACTGTTTCTGCTTCAGGTGTCCATTGTAATATATCTTGTGCTGCCATTGGTGTTTTATATATTAAATCAGCCAGTGGAGCAGATTCTAAAGCATAGTTTGATATCCAGCTTCGACAAAAATTAGTTGTTCCCAAGAAGGACATCATCTCCTTCTTGGTCGCTGGTTTAGGTGCTTGTAAAATTGCTGTTTTTCTGTCTTCGTCTAATATTCTACCTTCATTGGATATTACATATCCTAGGTATCTAACCTGTTTTCTCCACAGTTGTAACTTACTTTTGTTTACTTTGTGTCCCTGTGCTGCTAAAAATTTCAATAATGCTATCGTATCCTCCCTGCATTGATGCTGGGTGGGGGCTGCTAGCAAAATGTCATCTACATAAAGTAGAATCTGACTACCTCCTGGTGGGGTAAACCCTGCCAGGTTGCTTGCCATTTCTTGTGCAAATATCGTTGGACTTTCACAATATCCCTGTGGTAGCCGAGTATAGGTATATCTTTTACCCTGAAATGTAAATGCAAACCAATACTGGCTATCAGGATGTATAGGTATTGAAAAGAAAGCATTGCTTATGTCTACTACAGTAAAATATTTTTGTTACGGCTTTAAATCGTTCAACAAGGTGTGTGGGTCTGGCACCGTAGGTGCTCTAGATATTATTGCATTGTTTACAGCTTGTAAATCCTGTACCATCCGCCATTCCCCGTTTGCCTTTTTAACAGGAAATAGAGGGGTATTACATGGTGAATCAAGAGATTCTACCAGTACTCCTTCCTTGAGTAATGCTGCTATTATAGGCTTGATTCCTTGCTCTGCATCTTTCCTCAAGGGGTATTGTCTTTTCTGTGGTCTAAATGCTGATTTTGGTGTAATAGTAACTGGTCCTGCAGTTTGAATAAGTCCTACATCTGATTTGCCTGTTGACCAAAGAATCTTTGGTATGTCACACAAGGCTATTTCTTCTTCTTCTAATAAGAACGCTAATCAGCTGTCTTCACTAGTTTGTAAGTGTACAGCTGGATGTGTCTGTGTTAGCCAATTCAATTTCTGTTTTTGTATTCCCTGCTCTGATAATTCTAAATCAGTTTGTTTTTCCCATCTTGTTACTTTTTCTCCTAAGTCTGCCCATTTCATATTCTTGTTTTTCTTCAAGCTGACATGTGGTAGTCGATTAGATTTATGCAGTGTCATGAATTCCTGAGGTAATGAACAGCTTACCACACTGTTTCCCTCAGTATCCCAATACAAGGTTTGTAATACTAACCTGTTAGCAGGATTTTTGAATAATTCTTGCTCATATTCTTTATCAGGTCCTGGCATGGTACAGTAGTATAGAGTACAGTGTAACAAATGCTGCTGGTCAGTGTCAAGGGAGGGGGCCTTACTGATGGCTACATTCATCAGTTCCTCGGTTACTGCCCCTGGACCAGTCGTAACTAGGTCCTGGCTGTACCAGTAAAAAGTCTCACCCTCCGGTCGCACCACAAAAGTATCCATTTGTCTTTGTGCCTCAATACCCTGCATCGTGGGAACTACCGCTATGCCAAATATCTGCATAAGATCTCTTCCCAGTAAGTTTACTGGACATTTTGCAGAAACTACAATTTTACTTTTCTGAGTCATACCTGAGACAGGGTCAGTTATTGCTATATCATGGGAGAGTGGTTCCCTATATAGCTGTCCATTTGCTGCTTTTACTAATATATAATCAGGTGATTCGGAATATTCTGGTAACTTGGAGGGGTGTATCAAAGTTCGTGATGCTCCTGAGTCACACAGGAATTTTACTTCCCTTCCCTCCACCAGAAGTGTAACTTCCGGTTTTGTGTCTGCCAGATAGAGCTCCAAGCTCAGTAATGCCAAATCTAAAATTTCACTTTCTTCATCCTCTACATCTGCTTGCACTTCCTCTGTTCCTTCTACTACATTTACATTTGTCCTTTGTTTGTTAGCCTTTCCTGATGATGTCTGACTTTCATCACTATCATATAGTCAGTCCTCATCACCCTTACTTTCTGTAGTCACCTTTTTATTTAGCCTGCAATCCCTTGCTAAATGTCCTTTCTTTCCGCACTTAAAGCACTCACCTTTCTTTTTTCTCTCTTCAAAATCTTCTGACCGTTTGTCAGATTGTCTAATTCCCTGGGCATTCTTCTTACCCTTTTTACCGGACTGTACTACAAAAACCTCAGCTCTGTCTTCAGCAGTGAAGACTTGTGTCTTCTTTTTCTTTTTACTAATAAAGTGTCTTTCAGCATGTCTAGCATATTCAAGTAAGGCTTGTAGCCTACTTGTTCGATGATCTATCATATGCTTTGTAATAAAGCTACTGATAGGTGCAATGCAACCTTTTAAAATGCATTTTTCAGTTGCTGTTCATACGAGGTATCATGTGTCTGATTTTCAGGAATAGCCATACCACTATGGTTAATGAAACATTCCAATAATCTACCATAGTACCCATCTACAGTTTCATTCTCTTGTTGTATGCATTGGTTAATGCAAGTCCAATCTGCTCTGTGTTTCCATTTTTCGGAAATTCGGTCTGTAAGACCTTTTACTCTGTTGTCTAGATCTGCGTCACTATGTGGGAGTGGTTTAAGCTCTGCATTACGAGGATTCCAGGTGACACAAATCATGTGCCAGTCTGGACCCACAATTTGTCTAACTACCTTTTCTAGTGGTAACTTAGTCTCATACCTTGTAAATCTTGTAAAAACTTTGTGTAATTAACTTTTGGATGAGGGATTCCCTCTGTAGCTTTCCGAATATCTTCCAGTGTCTATGGTCTATATACTAGAAGAGTTGGGTCCTGCCCTTCCTGTCCTGCCTGAGGATTTGGTACCTCGATTAGTGGACAGATTTCTTCCTCACACTCCTCTAGTGTGTTTCTCCCTACTTGATACAGGTCTGAGTCCCCAAGTGTTTTACGTGTCCGGGACCTAGTTTCAATAGGATCTCTAACAAATGGTTTTAGTGTTCTTGTGACATCAGGATAACGTGGAGGTGGACCAGCTTGTCCTCCTGCTTCATATCCTGAAAAAGGCATCGGAGGGGGCGGGGGAGGAGGAGCCGTCGCTATTACCATATTATTATCCTCTTTATCTAAAAATAACATCTTAGAATTTTTAGTTTTTTGTTCCCTTTGGTTTACTTCCTCAATCCACCTGTGTGCCTGAGGAATGCCTAATCGTTGTTGTTTTTTTGCCTGACCTTCTGTGTCAGATTTAAGTTGTTTTAAAAGTTTAACTAATGAAATTTTATCTAATTTACCATCAAATCCGTATTTATTAACCCATTTTGTATAATACCTTACATTATCAGCCGGTTGTAATTGCATATATTTTGCGTCTTCAGTTAGGGCCGGATCTCGCGATGTTTTAGTGCACTGATTTCCCATACTAAAAGAAAATGTTACGTAACCCTTTTCACCACGTGGTATTTCAGTTCCTTACACACTTTATCTAGAATGACTGCCTACCTTATTCTGTTTCCCTGATCTCTGACAAAATATACAGTAATTTCCTTTTGTCCCTGATCTGTATAACAAATCTTCTGACAATAGTATTTACTGCAACCTAGTCCCTGATCTAAAACAGAAAAAAGGCAAATATCTTCCTACCTGAGCCTCCTGAGTCGACCAGTTCGAGATCGCTCTTCGGCCGCAGATCAGAAAGTGGCCAGCCTCTCAAAACGACAATTCAGTCAGAGGTCTTTGTATTTCAAGAAGAACCATTTCGGTAGCTTCTCCCGCGTAGTGTTCGACCACCGGTACACTCTGATCTGTAGCTGTCTGAGGGTTTCCGATTCAAGAAGGACCAAACTGCTAAATAAAAACAAAGATAACAACACAGGAGGCTCAGATGCAAAAGTTTACTAGTGTACACCAGGAGGCAAAAAAACATACAAGTACAGAGTTTTGTCTGACATGATGCAGGAAGTACAGAATATTTTATAGTATTTTCATTCAGGTTTTGCCCACCTTACTGACGTGGTTAGTCACAGGGCATCTACATCACTTTTACTAACAGTATTCTATTCATAAAGATTGCTGATGTTATATTTTTAAAAAATGCTTTCTCTTGGGAATAATACAGCCTTCCAAAGCACCTGGTCAGTTATAATGTCTTTCTGTAAATGTTACTCCTTCAAGGTTTCAGGCCTGCTCGAATACAATAGTTGGTTCAGTCTTGTAATACACTTCTTTGTTCTTCTTGCAACATTTTCTCAGCAGCTGTGTCTTATCTTGGTAACATTCACAAGGCCAATTGTCCCAGAGGAAGGAGAAGAAGATTTTCAATGCTTTATACATTTAATTTCCTGACCCAGCAGATAATCATTAGTGAAAAACATAAGCTTGCTGAGCTGGCTACTGCCAGGGTCAGAGTTCAAATACACTGCAGTTCCAAAGCTTCAAGCAATTACATGTAAAATCATTCTTATTGCCATATTATTAATAGAATAAAATGCATTATATACTATTTGCTTTTAGACTAGCACTTTATATATGTTAAAATACATATTTTTCTAACACATGTTCTGTCTCAACCTCTTTCACTCCCTCAGATAGACATAAAATGGAGCATTGTGTGTGCAGTCTCTGATGGTGTTTGCTAATACTTGTTGCTGAGCTACTGCTCCATCTACTAAGAGCATGCCTATAATTTATACCATCAAACTCCAATTGAATATGTACCATGAAAATGAGTGCCTATTTGTACACTTCTGAATCAGTCCACTATCTTGGATGCCATTATTTCCATACTCTGTGCGGCATTCTAGTGCCAGTGTACAAGAACAAAAGAGCCCTTCTCAATTGTGGGCAGTCTGGAGATATCAAACTCCTGTAACACTCTTCGAAAGTGCCGGAGAGGGCGACTAATAAATAAATAAATATGCAGAGTACTAGAAAGTACACTGGAGAATGAGCAGTTTGGATTCATCAAAATGACCCAAGTAGAAGGCAGTGAGAAAGATTGCTGAGAAAAAGCTAGAGATGAGGAAAGAGTCCAAATGGGCATTCCTGTACTTGGAGTAAGTATATAACAAGGTCTCAAGAAAGCTGACTTGGGAAGTCTTGCAGTTGTTTGAAGTCCCAGAAACATTGATAGAATTAGTGCAGGCTATGTACAAAGATTCAGTGACACAATATTGAACAGTGTTCAGTCTAACAGAAAAGTTCCCAGTGGGAGTGGGTGTGCATCAGTGTTTGGCTCTGAGCCCACTGTTGTTCATCCCGCTGACTGACTACATCAGCAAACATGTTGGAGGGGACAGATGAACTAAGTTCCTGCATGCAGACGATGTGGCATTACAGCTAGATGCTAAACAAGAACTTCAGCAAATAATAGGAGAATGTAATGCAAAATTGAAGGCACATGGGATGAAACCGAGTACAGATAAGACAGTTGGCAGGAAATTGGAGAAACCAGATGAAGCAGAAAATTTAGATATGTGGAGAAATATTAGAACAGTTCAAGTATTTGGGAGGGATGATTGAGGAGAAATGGAAGTCTGAATGAGGAGGTCTAAGCTAGAATCAAAGAGTCTGCAGCTAACCGGCACAGAGTGTCAGGGGTAGTGTGTGACAGAAAAATGCCAAAGAAGCCAAAAGGTAAGATGTACAAAATAGTTGTGTGACCCATACTACTGCATGGTACAGAAACCTGGGCAGTGAAGTCAAAGTAGTTGAGAAACACAGAAGTGATAGGAATGGAATATCTGGGTTGGGTGGGAGGATGCACACTATGGGATAGATGAAGAAATAAGGACATCAGAGCAGAGGCCAAAGTAGCTACAATTTCAGAGAAGGTCAAGGAGAAGAGATTACAGTGGTTTGCATACATGTGCAGGAAAGCAGAAGACAATCTATAAAGTAGATTTATGACAGGCAGGAGGAAGACAAGAGGAAATAAGGATGTTCTGCAAAAAGATTATGTGAAAGAAGTCCTGTAATGGTCAAGCATAACTGTCAACGAAGGTAGGACAGGGGCATTAAATTGAGAGAGATGGTTGCAGTTGACTTGCTAATCCTGACCTCGTGTCAAAAAAATGGGAAAAAGGGGGTCAATGATGGTGAGGATGATGACGACGATGATGATGATGATGATGATGTTGATGATGATGATGATGATGTGTGGCTTATTTGTAATGGTTTCATTTCCACATCATTATGTACTCATTAGCTTGCACTGTGTACTATTTTGACTCTTCTGTGACCATGTTATCTGTGTCTCAGAATCCCTCACACCCTGCAAGTTGCAGATAACTATGATAATTTGCACTCACAATGCACTTCATATCTGTCAGTCCCAGCAGTGATTAGTTAAACAACTTGCTAAATGGTGACTTTATTTTCAGAATACCAATAAGAATACATGGAAACATTTTTTTTAAGCCTGTAATTTCTTTCTTTTTATCAGTACTGAAAGAGTATGCCGTCTTGAAAGGACCACATTGTGGTGGGGAGAGGTGGAACAGAAGCAATGTGGTGGATGCTACTCTGCAGTTCTAGAAGCACTATGTATACCCTACTTTTGCAAAGCTGTCCATTTTAGACAAACACTTTTCTCATGAATACACACAATCTGCCTTCTTTCTCATCACAAGATTTCCTTATCCCTGCTGCAATGTATAGCATTGTTTTCAACATTCTGACTGAATTGTGCTTCTTAGCACAATAGGAAATGGTTGCAATCTGTGACAGCTTGAGCTCCATTTTTCTCTATATTTTCTCAACATTATATTGTGTATGTGCAATCAGATCTGCTGCTACTGTAAATGTACATGTACATATCTGACCAGTTCATAGTCACTTGGTAATTCAATAACTATACTTGGCTGAAATACACTTTCATTGATTAATATAATTGGTGACAGAACATTAGTACTAAAGAGTGAGCCATTTATTACCTTTTGATGAACTCAGTTTCCTGAGGACAGGGTGTCTGTGAACTCAGATAGAGTCACCTATAACACCATTAGTTACTGCTGCAAAAATACAATATCAGTTCCATTAATGAACTCAAATACATGAACCTTAGCATGCATGTACCAGCATATCAGTGGGGGTATTCAAAAAAATTAACAACACTGTGGTCATTATTTTATTTATTTATTTATTTATTTTATTTTACATTTGTTGACCGGGATAGTCCGACTGGATACATGTCCATTTTCAGCGGAGGCCCGGGGAGAAAAGCTCCACAGAGAAAAAACAGAAAACACATAGGTTTACAGGTACATAAATGAAAGGCATAACAAATTAACATTCTTTATGCTTTCCTTGGCATGATTATTGTATCAACAAGACAGTAAAGAATCCAGCTCAAAATTGCAAGTACAATACAAATTCAAGAGACAAATTCAAGAGACAATAATGTTACTATGTTCAAAAAGTTCTACACCATTGCAGGGTTCCAAGTGATCATGGAGAAACTGATTACATGATGCCAAAAAAGAGGAGAACCCCAGTTAGCTAGTTCAAGTAGGATAGGATATGCTGTAGTTCAATTAGCAACTAGTCTGGATTTGCACATGAGCATAGCCAATGTGCCTTAAAGAATTGTATAAGATGTTTTTTAAATTGAGAGAGGGAGTTAGTGAGTCTTAAGTAGTTAGGGAGGGAGTTCCAAACCTTTCCTATTGTATTGGCGAAGAGAGCATCGCTGCCCATATTATTGGATTTGATGGTTTGGACCAGAGATCTGTTGGAGGAGCGAAGACTACTTAGGTTAGAGTAGGGGGTCAGTAAGTTATTCAGTGAAGGGGTTTTGTCAGGTTCCTTAATGATTTTAAATGCTACAGAGAGTTGGTTTAGTTTGAGAAGATTGGATAGTTCCAACCAGTCAAGTTTCTTTAGATTGTGGCAGTGGTGAGTTCTATAAGGAGCCCCTGTTATAAATCTGGCAATGTGATTGTAAGTCACGGATAGTTTATTAATATTGCATATGTTGAGGAAAGAGAATACAGGTGAGGCATAGAGAAGTGTGGAGAGGAGATGGAGTGCAGGCGATAGTTAGTTTAGCATTGGGAGTTAGGAAGTTCTTGATTCTATACAAGGATCCGAGTTTCTTATTTACAGCTTTTATGGTCTGGCTGATATGCAAGTCAAATTTAAGTTTGTTGTCAATAGTCACCCCTAGTAGTTTAGTGTTGGTATCGGGTTCAATTATGGTCCCGTTTTAGACTGAACGGAGAAGGTAGTATTGTTAGCTTGTGTATTGTGTTGCACTAGAGGACGAGCTGAGGTGGGAAAGAATAGTAGTAACTTAGTTTTTTTTGGGTTTAGGATGAGATTCCTCTCAAAGAGCCATTTTTCTACTGTAGCAAAGCAGTGTTGGGTTGTTACTTCTAAAGCAGGAGAGTGACATCTGAACAGATAAGGGTTGAGTCGTCTGCATATTGGATGCATATGGCTTTGGGGATGACTGAATAGAGTTCGTTTATGAAGACGGAAAAGAGAAGGGGACCTAGTATGGAGCCTTGGGGAACACCTATGGTATTGGGTAGTAGTTGAGAGAGCTTATTTTGCCATTGGACTGCCTGTTGCCTTCCAGAGAGATAAGCAAGGAACCATTTGAGGGCTGAAGTGTCAAAGTGGAAGGTTTCTAGCGTGTGGAGAAGTAGTTGGTGATTGACCATATCAAAGGCTTTTGACAAGTCAAGAAAGAGAGCGGAAGATATTTTTCTGTTATTACGATTTGTATTAATTGAGTCAGTAAAAGAAAGGAGGGCGGTGGTAGTACTATGGTGGGGTCTGAAACCATGTTGGGATTTGGTCAATAGGTTATTTAGGGTGAGGTAATGGAGAAATTGTTTATGAACACATCTTTCCATGATTTTGGCTATTGGAGACAAAATTGCTATGGGTCTGTAGTTGGATGGTTCGGTAGAAGAGCCACCCTTATGGAGTGGTATGACGTAGGATATTTTCCAGATCGAGGGGATAGTGGCCTCGGTAATAGTTCGATTAATCAGGATAGAGATAGGATAGGCTATCGCATCTGCTGCTATTTGTAAGTATTCCGCTGGGAGTTGGTCTGCCGAGAGGGTGGTTGGTTTGAGTTTCTTCAGTAAGATTCTGATGTAAGAGGTGGGGATAGGCTGTAATTTAAAGAGGGGGAATGTATCCTCAGAAATGTTAGCTAGGGGAGAGGAAGGAGGGGGTAGTTGATTGGCTAGTGACTGGATAGTTTCAGTAAAGAAGGAGTTAAAAGTATTAGCTATGTCTTCTGGGTTTTTGCCAATAAGTGTCTCAGGGGTAGGGGTACCTGATTTACTGGGATGGAGGAGATTATTTAAGCCAGCCCAGAACTTTTTTGGGTTGTTCTGGTGTTTCTCTTGGAGGTGACAGAAAAAGTTCTTTTTGTCCAATTTACTGGCTTTTTTCATTTCGTTTCTAAGCTGCTGGAATTTAATACGGTCTAGGGGTGCCTTGGTGGATCGCCATTTGTCCCAAGCTTTATCTCTAAGTTTAAATTTGGATTTAGTTTCCCTGGTTAGCCAAGGAGCTATCCGCACCTTAGTTCTGGTAAGTCGGTTAGGTGCATGAGTGTCCAGAATCTTTAGGAATGTGTCAGTAAAGAATGTCACACTCTCATCAAGGGGCAAAGTTTTTAGCTTAGACCAGTTACAGGATTTGAGTTCAGCTACAAATTGGGTTGATACAAATTTCTTCTTATTTCTAACAAGTTTGTGTATGGGAAGGTTATTGTTAGAAAATTTGTGTTTTATTATGAAAGTGACGAGATGGTCACTAAGATCGTTGGGAAGGGTCCCAGTGGTATATTTATGGGTGGGATTATTGGTAAGAATCCAGTCAAGTATACTCTCTTTTTGGTGGGCATTTCCTACTCTTGTTGTAGAGATTATATTTTGGGAGAATCCATACAGGTTAATGGGTATGGGGTTAGTCTGTGCGGAGCACTGGGTCCAATCAATGTTGACATCGCCTAGTACAAAGGTTTCTTGAGGATAGCTAGTGGCTAACCAGTTTAATGTTTGTTCCATAGTTTCTACATTGTTCGCAGGTGGGATATAAATTACAAAAAGGTTAATACTTTTTTGGTTGTTTAAACATATTTTTAGGGCTATTGACTCTGCATTAGCAATTTTAGGTGGTTTGATAGGATGCATTATGATATTAAGTGAACTTTTGTATAAAACAGCTATACCGCCACCCCTTTTGTTTGCTCGATCAACCCTTAAGATATTATATCCAGGTGGAAGAATTTCTTCATCTTTGGTGACTGGTTTGAGCCATGTTTCGGTTAGACACATAATATCAGGGAAATGAGTGGCTAGCATGGTATGGAGGTTATGGAGTTTATTGTTGATGCTTCTTATGTTGAGATGGAAGATAAGAAGGGAGGTAGTTGACCTTTGGGCTAAAGTTGGGGTGACAGAGTTGGGGTGAGGGGTTGGGCCTGGGTTTGGGTGTATATCACCATCTTTAGCAATACATTTTATTAGTTGATCTAAGAGTTTTTGAAGTTTATATAGTATCTTTTGCCCGTGTTTTGTTGTTGGGCCCTTTGGGTGTAGTTGGGTGAGGTAGGTACTGTAAGTACTTGGGGTCCTTAAAGGGCGATAAAGAGGAGAAGGTTTGTTAGGGAGCAGATTTGTGGCAATACAAGTTTGTCCCTTTGGGTAGTGAAATCCTATGAGTTCAAGGTTTTCATAGCTAGATAGTAAGTAAGGGATGATTATAAGTGGTAGTGTAAGAGGAATAAAAAGATTCTTTGTTTTTGACATATTAGGAGGCAGGATAGTATACTAAGATAGGTGGGTCCAAGAATTTGGATGATAAGTGTTAATTGAATATTGGGATTATGGGAGGAGATTTAGTTAATGGGTGGACTAGTTTGATAGGTTCTAAGGCTGATGAGGTGTGGTTGTTGAGCTGTTAAATGTAGGGATAGTGGGGGTGGGTGGGATAAGGGGGCAGGGTGGGGAGCGGAGCGAGCCCGAGCACAGCGAGGGCGAAGCGGGTTACCACCAGGAGCTTTCTGGGTCTCAATGGTAAAATACTGCAGGTAAGTGCAGGAGGCCACTAATGCTAGTTACTAGACCTGATAGAGTCTATCTTACCTGGCAAGAACTAAGGTTGTAGTCTAGGTATTATCTGACTAGGGTAGGCAGCAGCCTGAGTTAGATGCTGTTTGGTTGCCTGCCCAGGTATTCTGTCCTGAGGTAGTAAGTTAATTCAAGACTTATACAGCAAGTTAAAGTTATTAACCTTGTCTTAGTGAAATCTTAATTGTGGGATTGAAGGCTAGGACCTGTCTGTGCAGTCGCACTGTGATAAGAGTGTTCCTGTAAACAACTTTTAACTCTTGGTAGCCACGCAGTTAGAATGTACGGGCAAGTACCTAGGGAAAGACAGAATATGCACATTTATTGAAATGTAACAAAACCCATGCAGCAATAAAGTAAACTTGTAAGCGTTGTGAAAACTACACAAGCAACAGAGTTCTAGTATTAGCGTCTAACACAATCCCTCAGTATTCTGTTGTAATACAATTAAACAATAGGCAAGACGAGCGTAATTACATGATTCATCTGAAAAGTACATTGAGTCATACTGTACTGGCAAGGCAGAACACCGGCTATGATTTGTCGTTTGGTGTGTTTGCGACACCCCCACTTATTAGACTACTCTACAGAGTACGCCAGATAAGGTTTGGCGTTGTATTTATTTAAAAGCGTGCTTGCTAGGACAAACAAATTACAGAGTACAACAGATACGTTTATGGCGTTTAGAATATTAACACGCACCAGGTGTCTCTACCCTAGTTTAATGCTTTACACATACAAGACGTCTAGGCAACAAAGTATCACAGGCCACATGTATCCATACGCACTTGCATATTATCTGAGAGTTTGTTTAACAGTGCTAACATTAATAACAAAGCAGTTTAGGTAAAAGCATACTATTTCTGAATTGTGAGCGTAAGAACAGTACGCCAATTCACTTGCAGTTGTCGGCAAACACAGAGAAAGTTAAAGCACTGTAAAATCAGTAATAATCATAGGTACATACCTCAGGACAGAAGCAAGCGACCAGGCAGAAAAACTCAGCAGTACCCTTTGAAATTATGGCGGGCACTAGTAGGTGCTTTAAAATCTTTCCTACGTCAGAGGAATGAGGGAGGGATAAGGACACACCACCCAGGAGCTTTCTGGGTCTCAATGGTAAAATACTGCAGGTAAGTGCAGGAGGCCACTAATGCTAGTTACTAGACCTGATAGAGTCTATCTTACCTGGCAAGAACTAAGGTTGTAGTCTAGGTATTATCTGACTAGGGTAGGCAGCAGCCTGAGTTAGATGCTGTTTGGTTGCCTGCCCAGGTATTCTGTCCTGAGGTAGTAAGTTAATTCAAGACTTATACAGCAAGTTAAAGTTATTAACCTTGTCTTAGTGAAATCTTAATTGTGGGATTGAAGGCTAGGACCTGTCTGTGCAGTCGCACTGTGATAAGAGTGTTCCTGTAAACAACTTTTAACTCTTGGTAGCCACGCGGTTAGAATGTACGGGGCAAGTACCTTGTCTTAGTGAAATCTTAATTGTGGGATTGAAGGCTAGGACCTGTCTGTGCAGTCGCACTGTGATAAGAGTGTTCCTGTAAACAACTTTTAACTCTTGGTAGCCACGCGGTTAGAATGTACGGGGCAAGTACCTTGTCTTAGTGAAATCTTAATTGTGGGATTGAAGGCTAGGACCTGTCTGTGCAGTCGCACTGTGATAAGAGTGTTCCTGTAAACAACTTTTAACTCTTGGTAGCCACGCGGTTAGAATGTGCGGGGCAAGTACCTCAGGACAGAAGCAAGCGACCAGGCAGAAAAACCAGGCAGAAAACAATTATGAAAATAAACATAGCGAGATACAGCCTAATAATGTTTAGGAATGTACTAGGACCAACATAATATTGGTAGACAAAGAAAAGGGCAGCATATTAAACTAGAGCAGCAATGTTACTTGCGGAAGTCATTCTACTCATACTATAGTGAAGTTTCTGCACTATTGGTAGTGATATAATGAGTGTAAAAAACAGTAAGGCATCATGCATAAGGCCATGTGCATTCACATGCACAATGAAGCACTTCATAGATACAACTTGAACAGTGGAGCAGGCCAGTTGAGGCCAGGAAAACAAGTGCTAAGTTCTTAATATAAATGTGGAGGAAACTGGAGAGAAAGAGACACAGAAATGAGACAAGAACAAACATAAGAAAAAAACAGAAAGGTAACCTTGAGGAACAGTAGCAGAGGCTGGCATATATTTTTGTGGGACAGGTGACAATTTTATATTGTAACTGAAGAAGGGTAGATGGCGATGCTACAGAGGAGTACATGTGAGAATTAATGTGGGTGTAAGAAAAGTAGCAGGAGCAGACAACAAACAAATATACATACAGAGACCGAGAAGGGTGGTATTTACACAATACTGGGAAAAACAGTGGAGTGATGTAGACAGACCGAGGGAGAGCAATTGGTGATGGGGAAAACTGTACTAAAAACAGGGCATGGGAAGTGATACATAAGGAAGGGGATATCATAATAAAAGATATGAAAGGATACAGAGGTCTGTATGACCATCCCAGAGGAGAATCCCTCCCAATGTCAGTCACTACTGTGTCTGGCATCTTGGACGAGCTCTGCCCCAGCAGACTCAATGGTAAGAGATTTGCACTCCAATGAATCAATAGGCCACACCATGAGGTGATCCATGACTCAAATGCAGGAGTCCAGATTTTCATGTACCAAAGATATGCCTAGCCACCACACCTGATACCACGTGACCAAAGAGGACCACTATTACATGAGCAGCCAGACCCCATTCCTAAGATGTGGCCATGGAAATCAAAGTAAGCCCTCCTGGTCACCTTTAGAAAAGTGAATGTCATCCATCAATGGAGACACAGGCCCAGTGGTCTTTGGAGATTCAGCACCAGGCACATCATTTGGAACATGGCCTGGTGTCCACTGCCACTTTACATCCTTTACCATGGTGGAATCTTTAGAAGGAGTAGATAAAAAAAAGACAGAGAAAATACACATATTGGCACAGGTGCAAGTGAAAAACTGGATGCCAATTGTACATAATAGAAATGGGCTGGGCATACTATACGTAACCAACCACCTGATGGTCTGTCAGACATCCTTAGACAGTCTTCCCTGTTAAAGGTGAAATACTTGACTGATGCAAAAGAAGACAAAGACTATTCATTACAAGGGCCTCTGAAAACAGAAGGCCAGGAAAGCAACACACGATAGCCAGAAAGTCCAGTTAAAAAAATATATGGAAGATTTGTTATAAAATGCTAGCAACTTTGGCCTTGCACTAGTAGAGCAGATCAGGGTGGTGCCTCTGAGTGTGACTTCACCAATACCTGTACTATTTACTAGAGTAGGTGATACCAGCGACATAATTCTTTCCCTGGTAAGATGGTGTCAAGCATCAGTCTTATTCAGGGGTGCCATCATAATTATCCAGGAGGCACTCTTGATAGTGCCTGTGCAGCAAATATAAAACTATCTTAGTCTCCTGACTGCAGCTGGCACGAGCACTGGTAAAACTGGCAGCTGAAGAGGCAAGCAGTGGTCATCAGCATATTTCTGCAAGAGGTGGACAGGAATAACATGCCCATTGCTGCTGCTCATGTGGCTCAGGATGTGAATCGTCAATGCGCAATAGCAGACAGGCATGTGGCCACCAAACAGAGGTAGGAGGACAGAGAGGCAATGCTGATACTTAAAATTCACACTCAGACTCATAATGAACCACATGTGCATACTATAGGTGAGCATGTCTTGTTAGAGACCCTTGAGAATGGCAGTGGCTGGAAAACTTCATCAAGCAGTAGGCAGACACACACACACACACACACACACACACACACACACACACACACACACACACACACACACATAACACACACACACACACACACCATGTATATCCTTGAAAAAAGGTAACATGGACAAGGCTTTCTAGGGTCTCCTGTGGCAGGCAATGGTGCAAGGAATCAGTGCTGTTGGAGGTAATAACAGGACAGCAGTTCACTTGCATCATCAGATCACTGGTATGATACTATATGTCAAGACCAAGACATAGGTCATTATCAGAGACAGGTCCATCACAAGAGTTGAACCATCCACACAGAAGTGGATCACAGAGCTTGACAGTTCATGGCAACCCTGTCTGGAGCAGGTGAGTGAATCCCACCACCTCCACCCTTTACCAGGCTGTGGCTTGGATGTGGGTTCTAAGCTGGTGATAACTGCCTAAGTGTCTATAAAAGATGCAATCAGGAAGTAAATGCATGCACATTTCAAGTTGTACAATAATGTAAATTTGTGAAAGAATTATTCAAAAAAAAAAAAAACACACACAAATACATGTCTGCTCACCAGGTGCATTAGGCCCACATCTATGACAAGTTTCATAACAAGGTATACATATACCCATATTTAATTCCCATACTTGGTCTGGACCAATCTGTATGTCAAAGGTTGTGTGAGTGAGGGATATTTCCCAGCTCATCAACAGTTATGTTATTTCATTAGCTACACAGAGACCAGCACAACAGATCGGTACATGCCTGAGGTCAGTGGGTCACTTGTGGCACTCAGTGATGACGGCATGTACGTGACACAGTGAGATGACACAGACAAACTCTCAGCAGTCCTATCACTGGGTGGCTCTCAAGCACACTCACAGACACACACACACACACACACACACACACACACACACACACACACACACACACACACACACACACACACACACACACATATACACACGAGATGACAGTCCAGACCTCCAGCATCAATTGCACTTATTGGTTGATGTCCTGTCCATCTGAGTCCCATCCAAGCTACACTGATGTCAATACCATATATTGCGTCTGTCAGCTGCACTACCGCTGATGTGAGCACACTGACCATATAGGAGAGCCATGTAGGCAGACAGCACCACCATGATTCCAAGTCATTTCCAGACCTGTTATCATAATTAGTATCAATGAATGGATGTGCATGTCAGATACACAGACAGAGATAGCTGATATGCACAACATGTTGGAGGTTGGTGAGTGTGCTGCGTGGCCTGCATGAGGCTGTGCAACTACTGCAAGTTAAATTGTTGTGTATGTAGAGTGACATGGCATATAGGAACCTGGAGTAAATATGTTTCCTGAGGGCACTGGTGGCCCAGATAGCATCTACTAGTGAATCCAGGAAGATACTGGCAATTGCACAATAAAGGGTCATTAATATTCAAAAATATGGATGATGATTGGACAGTTGAGTTAGTGTGCCCATTCTAAATTAATCATATTGCAGTAGAAAAAATCTAGCAGACCATTCTGTTTTTCATCATATTTTTGCTTTGTCCATTAAAGAATGTCTAATTTTCTGGCTAATCACAGAATATTACAGTCACTCAAGCCAATATCAGTCAAGTTTCATACTTCCTGTTGTTCTGAAAATGAATGTAGATTCAAAACCTCTTCTTTTGTCAACTTTTAAATTGAATTACAATAATATTTAAAAACTCTCTTTGATGCTTGCCCTTTCTATTCATATGTTTTTGTTTATTCTTCAAAAATGTGCATACTAGTTGGACAAACAAAGCAGTGTGCACATTGCACATCAAGCATTCCCCACAGGGAGAAGTCCAGTTAAGTCAGCTTTCCCACCAAGTAAATTGCTCCATGCAACAGAATAATATTATATGTTAAAAAAAGAAGAACAAAACACTCATGACTCTCGATGCCTAAAGCACCTGTTCAAGCATCTCCACAGCATACCTTTCAATCTCTTACCATCTGTCACTATTTAGTGACTTTAGCTGCAATGAATGCCAAAAAAACACATCTTTTATAAATAATAAACCAACAACATGAGGCAAATATCAGGGTATTCTTTGAAAATTTGGACAGTCCAGAGCTATGCAGCAGTGACCTTGAGCATGTAGAGTATCAGAGACAGCGATGCAGCCATTTGCAGACTTGGAGCATGCACAGCACAGCACATATCTTGAATATCCAGTCTTCTACCAGAAGCAAGCAGAGAATCACTAAAGTCTGCTTATGCAATGGCATTGCTTAGAAATTGTAATGTCATTATATAATAATTATCCACTTCTGTATGTGGGCAATGCAGGATTTACTCACAGATGGCTTTGTTTAATCACTCAGCTTTGCTACTGTGATCTAACCACACCAACTGTGGGTAAATCCTGAGTTGCCCATATCAGTTGCTGATTAGTGCCAAAATATGCAGCATGGTCATGCAAGGGATTGGATACATGGTGGATAGTTATGGGCAAGGCTTTCGCAGATGATGCACACTGTCCTGGAGAATGCATCATTTTCACCGCTGCAGCAGGACTTTCAGTCAATACTATGATGTTCTCAAGTTGTATCTATTTCCATACTGGCACATTATCTAACATGGCACTCAATGCAAATGATTAACAGCAGGTCTCTAGTGTGTACTCCAGTGCACCACCAGATAACCAGGTGTATCCAAGAAGCAGAAAAATGTCTTCAAGATTCCAAACATATGTGCAATATTATTGCAGGTATGTAAATGCATGGCTTTGTATGCTACCTCATCCATGCTCTGGCAGTTTTAGATGAGGAACACCATCTATTGGTCCAAGACATATCCTTTATCACCTGCAGCATACTTTTCTGGAACCTTTATGAGTGGCCTGCTGTCCATTCCAGTGGAAACAGAATCTTCCAGATGTCTGTAATAGATTAATATAGCTTACATACTAGATATCCCTGTGAGAAGTTATCCCACAGAAAATGTTAGCAGATATAGTCTATATGCTAGATGTGGGAATCGGAGGAACTGCCTACCCAGTACCCAGAAACACTGTATACAGTTCCTTGTTTGTTACATATCACCTAGTAATTGATAGAGTGGTAGTCCTTCTTGCTGACATCTCAGACACTATGAGGAGCAGCTGGGACCTTGATGGCAGTGGCGCTGCAATCAGTGGCCTCCTAGACATCAAGGAAAATGAATATGGTGTAGAATTCCAAAATAATGGTGGTTTTCTCCTCTCCTTTACTGTCTATGAAAAACATGTGAGCTCCTCAACATACTGCAGCATCATCATGTCTAGGAAATGGTGCCTGTGGCCCCCCATCAAAAATGGACTGGCCCAAATGGTAATGATTATAACAGTAATAACGATTACTTATAATAACACAGCTATTACTACTAGTAGTACTAACACTTACTAATAGACTTAATAATACTAATTTTATAAATGATCCTCTATGAAATGTCTCCAGTTTGAGTTGTTTACTTTATGCAAATGAGATTATGTTAACTAGCATATGTAAATACGCCTCTGAAATGAATACTTCTCTTCACAATTATTGGTACTTATGTATTATCGCAACAACATTCCAAATGTGATATCTTCAATACACGATTAAAGACTGTCTTGTTCCCCTTTCGGTGATGCATTTTTTAAAATGTAACTACTCTTCTAAGTTTCGACAAATGTCACCTTTGACATTTACTGCTATATAATTAAAAATGGTTCAGGGAAAGGAGAAGCCACCAGTCTGGAATCACGTACTGAAGCTATCATAGCAGCTTAGTGATTTCTATCGGGTAAAACATTTACAATACAAAAATATTTCCATTTTCACAAGTGACAGCCAGTATATGTGTAGAGGTACACAGGAATTAATCACATTTTGACAAGACTGAAAGAATTCAACATACATCGACTATGCAGCAGTTTGTGTTGTTCGTAGTGGTCGTGAAAAATGGGTCACATTCACGTTGTCGAACTTTTACAAGTTCGAATGTCATATGGTTGAAACCATATGTTTGAACATGTAAAACTTCAAATGTTTCAATGGAGATCTCTTTAAGGGAAACTTTCCCTTTCCTGCAATGTAGTCCCATCTCGGAGTTGGTATATTTAAGTAGCGGGGTGTGGGGGGTGCAGGGGGCTTGCCCCCCTGCTTACAACCTTCAGGTAAGTTTTTTTGTGTTTTGTTTTTTATTACGTTTTCGAACTTTAAAGTTTGAACATATGGTGTCAACCATATGGTGTTTGAACTTTTAAAAGTTAGACAACATGATACAGACCTGTGAAAAATGCATAAAATCAGGTTTCAGTCTCTACTGTGTGCTGCATTTATGCCCATACTGTGCCTGGTTTGCATGATTCCAGGAGGACTGAATGTACTCAGTGTTGTCAGCTGCAAGTTGCCTACAGTGATTTTAACTTGAAATGTAATTATATGAGAAATATTTCATACAATAGTGGACATTTCTTAAATCTGCAGGGAAATGCCGTCTACTCAGGAGATAGCAGTCATGACATAGTTCATCATTACAGACAACATACACTCGATGTGACCCACCCAAAAAATTATTTCTTGCTTTTGCCAGCATCCATGTACATTATTGCATCGCCACATAAGCATTCATTTAAGAAAATAATTAAAGGAGTGGAAGCGGTTTCATATTTTGCCGGCATTACTTACACACATTTGGAATGTGGTTGTGATAAGTACCTTATCAGTACTTATGTGAAACCGGCTGCATTACAATCATCTTGCACTTAACATCAGTAAAACCACAGGTTGTCGTTTGGCCCTCTTGAAAGGTTGACTAATGTTCCCAGTCCCCACTCTCGCTGTCAGATCACACCAGACTGTAACAGATTTTTGTTTGCCAACAAAAACACCACAAAAATACTTTGGCAGTATTCTAGGTCACAGCCTTACATTTTTTCCCTCATGGTTGACAATACAGGTGATGCTTGACATGCTGTATTGATTAACATATCATTACACAGAGTTAAATATGCTGTACCTATCTTTGTATTCCCATCAGTACACAGCCCCACTACTCTTCAAACAGTGGAAAATAACCTTCTTACATTTAAATTCTAGAAACATAGTTCTGAGCATCATTACACTACTTAAATAAAGCACAATGGTTGCCAATAGCAGATGAAGCAATCTTTGTGTTGAGCAAATTTACCTTTAAAACAACTCACAGCCCACCTGTCAAAAATGGTGTAGTCCCTTCTCTAAAAGAGCTAATGTATAGACTTCTTTTATTCCTTCAATCACTGAAAGAAATGCTTTCTAGAATTGTTCCAGTCATTTGCAATAGGCCACCAAATAGTATTAGAAACATGATATAGCAACCGCAATAAAAATGTTTGGTACTTACGTATTATCGCAACCAGATTTTTGAGACTGCGAAATTGGCACACTTGGATTGAGATGACTGCATCTCATTCTTAAAACGGGTGTTCAAAGTATAGACTACTGTCGGAGTACTGTGGTTATGCACCAGGAGCTGGAACAAGCAACAAATTTCTCTTCCTGTTTTGCGTGTAGTACAGATGCTTGGATGAAAGAGCATGGCTGCTATCATACAAAGGAATGTAAAGTTATAACAGTAAAGGAGTGATTGTTAAGAGAGTTATTAGATAGTAAGTGAACACAGACACAGAGAATGTATTATTTCTAAGGTTTTTAGTTTCCATAATGTGTTAATCACCCATTAAAGGAAGCATTGTTATAAGAAAGTATGTCTAGCTGATGCTTTCAAATTGTGAAGGAGGCAGGTTCCCAGGTTGACATGTTCTAGTTTAGCGTTCATGGCCATTACTTCTTTACTGCTCTGTTAATGTTGACAGCTCCTTCCCTGGTTGTGTTGATAAATGCATCTTCACAGGAGGAAAGAACTATGCTTTTTATGTAAACTAAAAGTAGCACACACTTGTGGGACACAAACACACTTCTGAATGCACTTTGACAACATTTTTTTTTGCCACGAGAAATGAGCATGCAGCACCCGGTCTTTAAATGACAGTAATGGTTCAATAATCATAATAGTACAGATGCATCTGTGCAAGGGAACAAAATACTATGTTTTTTAAATAAAAGTAAAGGCAACACATATTTGTGGGACACACACACACATTATAAGATGCACTTTCACTACATTTGCTGACACAATAAACTACCGTGAAGCAGCTGGGCTGATTCAGCTGACAAATCTGGTTGCGATAATACGTAAGTATCAAATGTTTAAAGAACACCTTTGTCAAGCCTGTGGCTGTACATACTTCACCAAACCTGTTTTGACATTCTCACCCTACACATTAGTTTTTCCCTTATGGATAATTTCATTCATACTAAGTGCAGACACTTTATTTTTGAATTGTACATTTCAGCAGTCATGATTTGTAAATATTCTACTGTGTAATATGTATTCTTCATATATTCAATATATTTCTGATGTTTTCAAATTGTTTATATTTATTTAATTGTGAATTTTTGCTTTATTGTGCTTTACTGTTTTGTAATGTCTTTATTTACTATTATTTATTCATTTTCTAGTGTGGACTTACCATGCAGTTTTCATTTCACACACTTTATAACTCATATTGTTTGTTTAAAGTTCCTGCTGTTTTTGCATATATGGTCTATGTTGTGCCTGAAAAGGATCAATGAACCAATGCACCAACCCAGTTAACAAGTGGTATCTTTATGTCCACTTTTATAGTGAAACTGTGCATTCCCCCTGATTCCATATGTTGATAGCACGTCATCTAGCTCCTTTATGGTATCTTTGTCCATTATAGTGGTAGACGATATCCTGGACTTGGAGACTCTGGTATGCCAATCACTAGGAAACCCATCTATGAATAGACATCTTTTTAACTACCACATATAAGCATGCCTCAGTTTACATGTGCTAGTTAAAGGACGGTGAAAACAAGTCAAATCTCTGCAATAGCTCTGTAAGCAGACACTAACCCATGCTGCTCAGCTAATGCTGGTGCTGCTTCTAGCATCATAATGCAAGTGAAACCACTGCTCATTGGAAGATCTTAATGATCAAAGTAGACAGGTATTGTTGCTCCTTGTGCTAAAGTACTATTGCTATATCATTCCACTATGTTTGATTTCATCAGTGATTCTCATTAGCATGATGCATTTAATTTGCATTCCATTATGCAGTTATTTTTATACCATGCATACCATGCTAGTTCTTCTGCAGTGCAGTCTGTGAATCATCCTCCCCCCATTTGTTGTCACTCATTATGCCATTTTAAATAATTTTGTATGCTAAGTGTCATTCATTTGTCTCTAATACATATGACAAGAATGCTTGGGGTTTCATTTAGATGCTTTAAATACATACAACACACCAGGATGGATAGCAGCATCTTTAAATATGAACAAACTAGTTAACAGACAGACCTTAAATACATACATGTTTACATATCAACAGCTAACTACAAAATGGCAGTCTGGCTCACACGTGCTCATTATTTATACACTTGTGCAAGCCCTTGGATAGCTTCTTAAAGGTATATACACGCATATTGATCTACATCCTCCCACTTAAAAAGATTGCCCTTTATACAAAACAATATCAGAGTCAGGCATGCATTACTATATACACTGAAAACAAAACACAGTGTTCATGTCCAAGTTGCTTCATATTTGCTGCAGGGTTTAAAGATTCAACCATATCCATAACATAACATTTAGGACCAAACTTAGCAACAGGGACAATCTGCTGTGGACCACTTGTATGAGGAACTTCTGAATTTGTCACAGGAATGGGAATGTCCTTTGGAATTGGAACACTGGATAACTCACTCTGAGATAAAGAGTCTTTCTCACAGGGTATCTGCTGTGTTATAGGCTGGGCCATCGGTCTCAAATTCTTCCGATTGCACCTAAAAGTTGCTCCTTCTGATTCCACAATGTAAGATCTCAGCTCTGGACCAATACTCTTCACAACACCAGTCTGATCATAACCTTTGGATGTTTGCATCCTTGTCACTTCTCCCTCTCATAATGGATTGAGTGGTTTGTTGGTCTTATTGTAGTAGGACCTTTGGGGTAGGCACTTCTTCAACAGATTGGCTTTCACTGATCTGTTGTTCTTGACACATGGAACCAACAATTGACTACTGCTTGGTAATGTGGTTCTGGTTTGTCTCAACAGAAATCTCTGAGAAGGTGAACTAAGATGTTTATCATGAGGAACGTTTCTGAGATTCAAGAGATTCAAGAAAACATCACTATTGTTTCATTTTGATTTCTCAAGTAACTGTTTTGCACTTTGAACTAGAATGTGCAGTTCTGCCAAACCATTTGACTGTGGGTACTCAGGACTACATGTGATGTGAGAAAAGACCCATTCTTTAGCAAATCTCTTGAACTGTTGGCTTGTAAACTGTGTGCCATATTCAGAAACATCTTTGTGTGGACTGCCATGGACTGCAAAATGATGCTTCATCTTAGTAATGACTGTGCTGAATGCTAGGTTAGGAAGGAGGCCAATCTCAAACCAGTTGGAGCAAGAGTCTACTAACACCAAATAATTTTGACCGTTCCACTCGGAGATATCAGTGGCTACTTTCGACCAAGGTAGTTCTGGAATCTGGTTAAGCTAAAGTTGTCCCTTCTGTTGATGTGGCTTTGTACTATTACACACTGAACAAGATGAAAGTGGTGTCTGAATGTCTTGTGACACAGAAGTCCAAAATATTAGCCCTCTCTCCCTTCTTCTGGTAGATTCAGTTCCTGGTTGACCACGATGCAAGATATTAGTTTACTCTGGTTGCAAGGACTTTGGAACAATTACTTTTGGACCTTTTGTTGTGATACCTTTGTCAGCCAAAATCTCATCTCTATATGAAAAATAAGGTTGAACTTCTTGAGGTAAACTTGATTGCTTTTACGGTCATCCTTGATTAATAAAGTGGATGAGAATCTGTAAAACTGGAACTGTGGTTGTGTGATCTCTCAATTTATCAAGACATGTGGAAGAAAAATTTCTTACTTCCATGACTTCAAAATCAAGGTTCTTATTATCATGCTATTCTGTGGTGTTTCTGGGTTATCTGGATAAGGCATCAGCAAGATAAAGAAGTTTGCCTTTCTTGTAGACAAGATTGAAATTGTACTTTTGCAATCTCAGCATTATATGTTGCAGTCTGGCTGTAGCTGAATGCATTGGCTTTCTCAAGATTGTGACTAATGGATGGTGATCTGTTTCAATCTGGCTAGGTCTACCATAAACATAATCATGGAACTTCAAACATGCAAACACAACTGCCAAAAGCTCTTTCTTGATCTGAGCGTACTGCATCTCATTTTGGGTGAGTTCTCGATGTGTAGGCAACAGGTTGATTCTCTTGTAGAATGACTGGAGCAAGAACAAATTCTGAAGCATCACAGGAAAGTGTAACAGGTCTGTTAACCTCATAGTATCTGACAGTTGGTGGACAAGCAATTCTCTGTTTTAGGACATTAGATCCTCTTTGTTGTTGCTCTAACCAGGACCAGGATACATTTTTGCATGTCAGCTCTCTGAGTGGTGCTGATAGTTAGCTCACGTCTGGAATGAACTTGCCTAGGTAGTTAACCATGCTAAGAAAACATTGCAGGACTTGAACATTGCCTGTAGCTGGTATTTCAAGAATGGCTGTTTGCTTGTAAGGGTCTGGCTGTAGGCCTGTACTTGTAAATAAATGGCCAAAATAAGTAACTTCTTGTAGCTTGAATTTGAATTTGTGTGAGTTGAGCTTATGATTCTTTGACATGCCCTTTCTGGAACTTTTCTGAGGTTTCTGTCATGTTCTGCTTTATCGCGACCTCCTACTAGTATGTCGTCTACTATGATAGCACAAGGTTACCCAGAAAAAAGTTGCTCCATTGCATGCTGAAAGAATTTACCCCAAATGGCATTCTCAAAAATCTGTACCTGCCAATCGGAGTACTAAAAGTAGTGAGCAATGAGGATTTTTGTCAAGCTGAATTTGCCAAAATGAACTCTGCATCTAAGACAAAAAATAGTGGCATTTGGCATCAAGGCTATGACTTCTTCAACTGTGTGCAATGGATGACACTTTTAAGTGCTTTGTTCAAATCTCGTGGGTCAGTACATATTCCGATGCCATCTGAGCTTTTCTTATGATTTACCATCATGTAAGATATCCATTCTGTTGGAGTTGGAGTTTCAGCTGGACAAATCACACCTTGTCACACCATTTTATCTAACTCAGCTTTGACTCTGTCCTGCATGGCTATTGGAACTTTTCGTGTTGGCCTGATAACTGGACTGACTTCTGGGTCTAACTTCATGGAGTACACAACTAGAAGATTGCCTCGTTTGTCTTGAAAAAGATCAGTATAGGTAGAAAAAATGTGCTAGGCAAAATTAAAGTAATGGTCTTTTAAGCTAACATGGCGGACTTCCTTGTTAAATGAAAGCTTTCCCATTTTCCGACTGTTTCTGAGCCCTAATCATGACTGGGCATGTCTGCTGACCACATAAAATAATAAATCGTAGATTCTTCCAGCAGAGTAACATGAAAGTACTACTGAGCCTTTGGTTTGAATTTGTTCACTTCCATAAGCAGCATGTTTTGCACACCTTGTCAAATCAATCCTTTCACCTTTACACACTCCAGGAAATTTTTCTGCTGACATAACACTGCACTTGGAACTTATATCTGCTTTGAGCTCTGTGGGTTTGCCATTTATCTGAACAGTACAAAATACTTCATTCTTTGTCTGAAAATCCACTTCATTGATCATTTCATGAAGCACCAACACATCACCAACATAAAGAGTGGCCTGTGACCCTACTAAATGGCTTTCTACTTGATCAACTCGTTTCTTAAAATGTTCCCTTTTAATAAAAGAATGTGGGTCTTTTCATTTACAAAATCTTTTGAAATGATTCCATTTATTGCACTTGTGGGATTGTTGACCAAAAGCTAAACATTTCTTCCATGTAGATTCATGACTTCTACCACAATTACGACAGTTGGCAATGAAACTAGGTTGGGGCCCATGCTTTGAGTTTGCTGACTTACCCTTATGCTTCACTGAGACTGGCGATTTCTGGAATTTGCTAGAAAATTCTGGGGTTTGCCAGTGAGTGCTGTAGGGTTATAGTTGCTGCTATGTGCATGGGCCTGTTTCTTCTAACCACATGCTACATACTATCAACATGAGATTTATCATTGTGTCTTCTAGAGCTATCTTCATTTGTAAGCATGTTTGTGTGATTTTCTGTGAGCTCGTATATCTGACAAATCTCAATGGCCTTATTCAAAGTTAAATCACCGTCACAAAGCAACATCTTTCTCACAGCATCATCTTTTATGCCACACACAAGTCTGTCCTTTATCAATTCATCCCTTAAGTCACCAAATCTGCACGTTTTAGCTTTATTTCCCAGGTCAGTTATATATTCTATAAATTATAGGCACTGTCTTCCCCCATAGTGCCTTTTTTTTAGGCAATGCCAAACTGAAAGTACTTCCAACATAGAAAATCAAAACCAAGAAAATCTAAAGGTATTACTGCTCAATGCTAGGAGTCTAAATAAAAAATCCACTACCTAGAAGCTCTGTTTACCCTAGAAAATGCTGATGTCTATGCGGTCACTGAGACGTGGTTTAAAGTCATGGAGAGCACAACGACAGTGCAAGGTTATAATGGCTTCCACACATTTAGGCCAGCTACTTCACAGGCAGGAACTAAAAGTGGAGGTGTCTCTATTTACATCTGAAATAAATATACTTCAAGGCTGGTCAAACAGGGCAGTGTACTTGAGCTGCTCCATGTTCAAATCACCATAGGTAAAATCAATACCACTTCCTTGCAAGCTATAAGTCCCCCTCTATGACCCAGGAAACCCATACCATGTACTTAAACTTATTAGAAACACTAACCATCCAACCCAATACCATATTCATGGGTGACATTACTTACCCCACTATTAACTGGGAATCCTATATGACACCAAATGCACAGACAAAGAGATTCCTGGATTTTGTAAACACAAACTCCCTGGACCAGATAGTCAATACACCAACCAGGAGTGCGACCATACTGGATCTGGTCCACACTAATATGGGAGACTGCTGCACACCCCCCCTACTGTAATGCCTTCCTTGGTAAGATCAGACCACCAAATGGCCTCCTTTGATGCAAAAATAAAACCTGAACCCCCAGCTAAACCTGGAATAATACGGAACTATTCCAATGCTAACATCCCGCTATTAAGTGAGAACCTGGCAAAATTTCAAGCGCACATAAACCCTGAGAACACTTCTGTCTATGCAGAACTGTTCACAAAAACTCTGTACAAGCATGTTATAACTGGAAAGAGGTAGATGTACCCACCAGGAAGAAGTACAGAACTAACTCAAAAAATAAGCCACCCTGGTGGAATCACAAAATCATCTGGCTGTATAACAGTAGGAAGAAAATCATGGCAAAAATTAGGAAGTGCAGCACCCAGCAGAATAAAAGTACTCTCATCAAACTAAACAAACAACTCAGAGGACAAATAAAGTCTACCGAAGCCAAATTTGAGGTAAGTTTGGCCTCCTAGGCCAAGGGCAACCACAAAGCATTCTTCAGCTATGTCCACAGCCTCAAAGGCAATACACAATTGTGTACAGAGCTCATTGTAAATGGAGCCACTTATACTAAGACAAAAAGTATAGAAAACCTCCTGGCTGATAAATTCAGCTCCAACCTTTCTCCTCTCTCTCCCTCAACCTTTTCTCAGGAAATATCATCAAATATAACTACCCCTACTATCACTAGGGAAAAGGTTCTTAATGCTCTCTCTAAGACCAAGAACACTGCATCAATGGGCCCAGACAACATCCCAGGATGCCTTCTAAATAGCATGAAACACAATCTATCTGGGCATCTGGAATTACTATTTAATTGTAACTTCCAAACATGCTTTGTGCATCATGAATGGAGAAAGGCAACAGTCAACCTTCTGAGCAAAGGTGGGCCATCTACAGACCCTGGAAACTACAGCCCATAAGTCGCACTAGTCTTATATGCAAAGCCATGTAAAGAATTATCATAATGATGATCAATAGAGATATAGTAAACCTCCAGACACTGGACCCAACCCAGTTTGGTTTCGTCAAGGGCAGATCATGCTTACTCAACCTGGTGGACTTCTTTGAGAAGGTCACCAAAGCAATGGATAAGGGCAAAATCAGTCACACTGCCTACCTTGACCTGACCAAGGCATTTGACACAATACCCACTCAAGCATTGTTGACAAACCCAAGAGATTAGGTACAAATTCATATGTCCTGGGATGTTGTCTAGGCCCATTGATGCAGTGTTCTTGGTCTTAGAGACAGCATAAAGGACATGTTCCCTAGTGATAGTAGGGGGGGTTAGATTTGATGTTTTCTTTACTGTGTGACTACGCAAACCAGGTTCAGCCCCGCTCTGCTTCCCTACCCATCCCCATTCTCACTCACCCCCCATGCCATTCCCTTTATACCTAACTGTTCTGCCCAACCCCCTCCCTAACCCCTCCCTTTCCTGCTCCACTGACCTATACCACATTAGGATACCATTTCTCTCTCACACAGCTCAACTTAGTTCCTACCTTTCTCCCACATATACCATACCCACTGGTTAACACTTTTACCTCTCCTATCACTCCATATAATGTTAGACCATACCCCTCCTACCTACCAACACTACACTTAACATGCCTTTCTCTACCCAAACACTCCTCATACCTCCCTTACTACTCCTTTCCTCCCTTTCCTCCTACAACTTCTTCCTTACTATACTACACTCTAGTCCTACAATCACTCATGAAAATCAACCAGCACACCCTCTGCAATCCTTATATATATATGCTCTTTAGTCTTTTCTTTGGATGCTCCTCTCCCAAAAATCAAAATTCCCCCACCCCATACCATCCCATCTCTACGCAAAACAAAGTACTTAAGCTACAAGCATTGCTACCTCCCAAAATATCTACTATAATCTGGTGATATACACCCAAATCCAGGCCCTAGTTCCACAGCCCCATCCAACCATGCTAACATTCCATACCCTAATGGTTCAACTACCCCTATAAAATATGTTTTTTTTCACTATGAAAACCAAGAGTGTAGTTAACAAAATCATCGTAATCAACTGCTGGATGGTGAACTACACCACTAATATTGTCTCCCTGACTTAAACCTGGCTTAAACCATCTAACCTGGACTGTGATATCCTCCCCCCAGGATACAATTTTCTAAGACAAGACCATCTTTAAAAAAAAAGGGGAGGAATAGCCATTGTCTAGTCAGACCACCTTAGTCTCACTAGATTCAACAAACCCACTCCCTCATTCCCACCCGCGAACTGCTGTTAGCTAATCTGAAACTCAACAACTTTACAACCATCACCGTGACTGCTATATATATATATATATATATATATATATATATATATATATATATATATATATATATATATATATATATATATATATATATATATATATTCCCACAGGCAACAACATCACCCTACTAGAAAATATTCTCTTGTATCTTTCATAGTACATACATAATCAGACCATCCTTCTTGGGGATGTTAACATAAACTGGTTAAACCTACAGGCTCCTAACTCTACTACTTGTATTAAAGTATATGGCTTTATGCAACTAGTCTCAGCATCCACCCACACTAACATATCTCATACTCCTAGTACTCTAATAGAGTGGATTTTAATCTCCGATCCCCTAAAGTACCATAACCCCAAAACCCTATCAATCTGTCTAAGCAATCACTCTCACATAAAAGTGTTAAGATACATACCACACTTCTCTAAGCCACATAAATACATCACCTGTCATAAACTTGCTAACTTCTGCCCTGCAACTTTTAATGACCTCCTCTCTAGAATTAATTAGTGACCCCCCCAACCATACTCCTATTAGATGAAGCTGTCCACTACTTTAACTCTACCTTCCTAAATACCCTCTTTTCACTTTCTCCTCTCTGTACAATCAGAATTAGATTTAATTCAGCACCATGGTTAACATATGATACCCACACAATAATGAAAAATAGAAACAGGACACGGAAACTATAGTTAAAAACTAAACTTCCTTCCCACTTGATAAAATATAAAGAACTTAGAAACCTGGCAAAAAAACACATTACTAAAGACAACAAGGACTACTACCTCAATCCCCTAATCGCGTAAAAATCCAACCCCCAAAAATTCTGGAACTCGATAAATCAAATTCTGCACCCAAGTCACCCTTCTCCCCCCAACCCATACACAAATAACACAGCTGTAGAAACTGCCACCATTTTTAATGCCTACTTCACAGAATCCATATCAAAGAAGGTAAACCCTATCCCCTCCCCTACTAGCTCAAATGACTACTAATCATCACCCCTCAATCTAACTTCTACTAACACTCTCTCCCTTTAACCTGTTCCCACCAAATACATTAAGTTTCTACTCTCCAAACTTAAACACTGTTCCTTCTCTGCTGATACTTTCCCACCCTATTTCCTACAGATAGCTGCTGAGTCCATTGCTATACCTGTATCTATCTTAACTAAACACTCCATCTCTGAATCAAAAGTCCCTTTTATTTGGAAATAATTCTACACATTACCCATACATAAAGGAGGTAACTCTACCAAAATTTCCAACTTAAGACCAATGGTTATACTCTCACCTCTCTCAAAAATATTAAAAAAATGCATTCACAAGCAAGTCATGCAACACCTATTACAGGAAAACTTGCTCACTCCTGCCCACCATGGCTCTCACCCACAACATAGCACAACAACTGCCCTGCCATCCTTCATCCATACTATCTATCTGGCAAGAAACGACAATAAACTTGTCTCCTGTCTTTTCCTTGACCTCTCTAAAGCCTTTGATAATGTCTCCCACTCTCTCCTTCTAAACAAACTGTCTAACCTCAATGTCTCCACTGCTACCATTCTCTCCCCTCCTCTCCCAGTAAAGATGGGTGTCCCACAAGGATCCATCCTTGGCCCACTACTCTCTAACATCTTCACTAATCTTCTCTATACCTCCTGCCCCCAGTCATCCCTCATACAATATGCAGATGACTCTACAGTCATCACCATCTCTGACACTCCCTCAGAGCTTGTCTCTGCTATCCAAGAATCCGTCAACTCCATAGAAACCTGGCTCTTTCAAAATCACCTTATTCTTAACCCCCCCAAAAAACAAAACTCCTTCTTTTTATTCCTAAAAACCTTACCCACTTCAAAACTAAATTTTCTGTACTATCCCTAGATAACACCTCCATCACTGTTGAAAACAACACAGAACTCCTAGGAGTCATAATTGATGGCCAACTTACATTTGACATGCATTTAAACAACTGTGTCAAAAAACACACTAAAAACTTGGGCTTCTCTATTGAAACAAAAAGCACCTCACTACCAAAGCTGCAATTACCCACTCACATGCCTACCTCCTACCTAGCCTACTCTACAGCTCCAAATTCTTACAAATTTAAACTCTACATTACAAGCCAAGAAAGAGACAACATACAACAAGGTAGCTAGATTTACAGCATAACATTCCTACAAATCTCACTATTGCCTTGCCCTAAAACACCTAAACTGGCTTGAGATACTCCATCAGCTACTTCTTTCCCAATTCCTCATAGTGCATTCAGTCCTCTACCAGAAATCTTACTGTCCCAGACTATCTCCTCTCATCTCAAATTACAACCCCACCAGGCCACTACACAGCTGTCACCAAGACCTGCTAAAAATATGCAAACCCAACATGAAAACTGGTCAAAACCTATACAGCTACCATCCCTCTATATTTTGAAACAAACTTCCATTAGAAATCAGGTCCCTTAAAAATATAAATCAATTCAAAGTTGCAGCAAGAGAATATCTAAAATCTCAGTGGTCCTATACACAACCTCTTAAACCCTAGAAAATCCAACTATAACCCTTGAGTATCTCCACTGCAATGTTTTTTTATATTATAAATGTCTCAAACCAGGATATTTTACTGCTACTGTATAACGCTGTAACAGATGTAAAAAGAAATTGTGATATGTAATTGTTTGACTTATGTTGACTATCTTTGACTATCTTCCGTAGTGAGCTTCTGAAAATTGTATTTCTGTCATTGTTTCTGTGCTGACTCTTCTCTGTAAAATCTATTTTTAATCATTTGTCTTTCATTTTAAAACATAATGTAATATTGTGGAGCTTTTCTCCCCGGGCTTCCTCTAAAAAAAGGGCTACTCAGCTTAGTCGGACAATCCCAGTCAACAAATGTACAATAAATAAATAAATAAATAAAATGTCACCCAGTGGATATCCAACTGGCTCACAGACAGGACCCAGGAAGTTAGAATTGAGGAGTCTACATCTACAAAGAAGCCAGGGATCAGTCCTTGGACTGCTCCTTTTTGGCATTTACTTCCCTGAAGTCAATGCCAATGTCAGTGGTCTCTAGCTGACTAAATTTGAAGATGATTGCAAATTAGGAGCTATCATTAAATCTCCCCACTGACACAAATGTTCTCCAAGAGGAGCAGACACAGACAAACAACTGGTGTCAGAGTCATGGACCAAAACTAAATGCCAAGAAATGCATACCAGTATCCTTTGGGAAGTCATCCATCCCTGTTAACTATCATATTGACAACACACCCCTTAGAGCTGACCTAGTAGTCAGGGACTTAGGGACACACACAGCTAGTAATCTAGCTTTTGATTCTTATATGACTACAGTGGTGAGGAAATTATTCAATGTTGCACAACTTATAAACAAAGGTATGGCATCTAAGACCAAGGACGTCATTGTTCCACTTCTATTCAGCATTCATCAGACCTATCATTGAGTACAATGCTCCCTTTGGTATGTACCTAACCAGGCATGTCCAACAATTGGAACATCCACAGAGGTTCCTCACTAAAAGAATATAGGGTGTAAGTAATATGTCCTATGCAGACCACCTCAAGGCCCTATTCCTTTATTCTGTCTTCTACAGGCTTTTGAGGGGAAATCTATGCCTGACATACATGGCATTGTTAGACCCCACTCTGATGGACCTCCTGCATATCCACAAAACCAACAGCACCAGAATTACCCATTCTAAAGACTTAAACATTGCCTGTGATATACATAGGACCTGCTGGAAAGATAGGTATATATCCCAGAGACTACCACATCTATGGAACAGGCTCCCCATGAATGTGAAACAAAGTTCCACCCTAACCCAATTCAAGTGCAATTTGGACAATTGGATGGGGAACAGATAATTCTTCCCTGGTTTGGCACCTATGTTGCTAATGGACAGAGGTAATCTGTAAATGGTTCTTCTCCCAGGCCAATGCTTACACTTATCAAGGGTATCAGAGCTTGTCAGAGATTTGGGATGCATGGCTAGGCTTAAAAGGGCCCTTGTGGTTGTTAGCCTAGTAAACACCTATGAACCTATGTTGCAAAAGTTTCACCAGTCTTTTGATCCCTTGTGTAAAATAAGTGCCTTTCCATTGTAACATTTGTCTTTAGGTCACACATTTCTCTAAATTTACACTTTAGGCACTCTTGGTCCTCTCTTGACTCAGCTGGTACAACAATATGATGGTTCCCTCCCTCCTGTATAGATAGCAGGTGCATACACAAATGAAAGCTCCCCTTCAATAGCTTCTGACCCAGCTAAATTAAGTAGAATAAATGCCTTTGTATGGTCATCTTTATCAGAAAATGCAACATCTATAAAAATGTCATACTCTTGCTTAAGCACATTCCATTTCTCAGCAAAATTACTGTCGAACACAAGCATACTGGGTTTTTGAAATCCATCTGCCATGCCCACAAAGTATGTACAAACGCATTGAAAATTTGGCCATTGTAATTATGTATGAATAAACAGTTCTGTACACTTGTAACAGCATTCAAATGCACAATAAACCCTTTGAAGTACTTTACTTTGTGAAATATAGTCTGAAATGGCTGTACTTTGTGAAATAGCTTTACTGTAGCACTACACAGAGATGCAAACACTTTACACACTTCTGATAACTTGGATAACTTTGCTTAATATGAAAAATACAGGTTCATACAACATGTATTGAAAAAATGTGGTTGTTTCCTTTTATTTTATTTGTTTTATGCAATTCAGACTTTATTTCAAACATTTTTGTAGTAATTTGAATATTTTACCAATATTGTACATATCGGTTTATGAGAATATTATTCAGGATGTTCTGTATGCCCCATTTCATCTGTTATGAAAATGAAATAGTGCTGACCAAGTTTTAATACCTGAAATTTATTTCTGACCTGTTGTGCAAAGTTTACACATTTAGGAATGATCCACTCCTGTATATTCCATCAGCATCTAAACAAGTGCCTAAAGTCATTTTAGCCAAGCCATTTCTGACTTCATGCCCTTTCGATATGCTTCTTCTAACATATCCTTTTAGACATCCCACTTCTGACACCATGTCACTCATTCATCTCTAACACATATGACAAGAAGGCTTGGAGTTTCATTTGGATGCTTTAATACATACAAACACATCAGGATGGATAGCAGCATGTTTAAGTATGAACAAACTAGTTTATTTATTTTTATTTATTTTTATTTTATTTTACATTTGTTAACCAGGAGAGTCCGACTGGATACATGTCCATTTTCAGCAGAGGCCCGGGGAGAAAAGCTCCAGGTACATAACAGACATATGAACATTGTTAATGCAAAAAAGTAAGATAGTTGAGTTCTAAATACAATATAAAGATACATCACATCTTGGGAAAAAAATAACAGCAGCATATAAAAAAAAACCTAGGTCAGTTACAAAGGCGAGGCGCCTTGTTAAAAAGCGGTTAAGGATAGTGAGGTAAGAGAAGGGTAAATGATAGTAGTTAATCAGGTTTGGAACAGGGACATTGCCAGAGAGTATTGAGATGGGGTTTAAGCTTTTTTTTGAATTGTAGGCGTGAAGGTTCTGAGGTGAGCATGGTCGGTAGGGAGTTCCACATTTTACCTACAAAGTTTGAGAATAGAGAATCCCCAGCAGAATTATTGGCTTTGGTAGTTTGAGCTAAGATCTTATTGGAGGAGTGTAAAGATTGCAGGTTAATATAGGGGTGAATGATGCTTTTCAGAGCTGGTGTTTTCTCTGGGTGATACAGTATCTGGTGAGCCGTTTTGAGTTGGTTGAAATGGAGTTGGCTTGAAAACTCTAACCACCCTAGTTGCTTCAAGTTAGTGCAGTGGTGCGTTCTAAAGGTGGAATTTGTGGCAAATCTAGCTATGTGATTGTAACAAGAAGCAAGTTTGTTAAGGGTTGTCTTGTTTAGGTTTGTAAAAAGGGGGGAGGCATAGAAAAGAGTTGATAGTAGGTGTGTGCTGGCAATTGTAATTTTAGCGTGAGGAGTGAGAAAGTGTTTTACTTTATAGAGAGAGCCAAGCTTTTTATTGACGGTTTTGATGGTTAGATTGAAATGGGTGTCAAATTTAAGGGAGTTATCAATGGTAACACCTAATAGCTTTGTGTGAGCTTCTGGTGATATAGTGATTCAATTGGAGGATGTAATAGAGAAGGTGGGGGGAAGAGTCTTGTTAGTGGGTGAGAAAGTAAGTAGTTTTGTTTTGTTGGGGTTGAGAACTAGTTGACAACTTGAGAACCATTTTTCTATTAAGTTGAAGGTGTCTTGGGTTGAAGCAGTGAGGTCTGCCAGGTTGGAGGCAGTGCTGATGATAGTCGAATCATCTGCATATTGAATGCATGTGGCATGGAGGGTGATTGTGGGCAGGTCATTAACAAAGATGGTGAAGAGAAGAGGGCCAAGAATAGATCCTTGGGGAACTCCAAGTATAACAGGTAGGCATGTGGATAATTTGTCCTGCCATAGAACAGCCTGTTGCCTATTGGACAGGTAGGATTCGAACCATTTCAGCGTGGAATTGCTGAGTGATAGTTTTTTTAATGTATGGAGGAGTTGAATGTGGTTCACCATATCAAAGGCCTTGGAGAGGTCTAAGAAAAGAGCAGATGATAGTTTATTATTGTTTCTGAAGTTATTGATGGTATTAGAAAAGGATAGTAGGGCTGATGTGGTACTGTGATTTGGCCTGAAGCCATGTTGGGAGTTGGCTAGAATTTTATTTTTGGTGAGGTGTTCCATCAGTTGTTTGTGGACACACTTTTCCATAATTTTGGCCAGGGGTGAGAGTATAGCTATAGGTCTGTAGTTGGTTAGCTCTAGTGAGCTACCACCTTTAACAGACAGACCTTACATACATGTTTACATCTCAACAGTTAACTACAAAATGGCAGTCTGGCTCGCACATGCTCAGTATTGATACACTTGTGCAAGCCTTTGGATAGCTTCTTAAAGGTATATACACACAAATTGATCTACACTAAGTATTTCTGATTACCACTTGATCTCTTTTATAAAAGTATGTATCCATATACCTTAGTTATGATGAATTTTTTCCCTGGAGTCTACCTATAAAAATGGAATCCTCTACCTCTTTATCTGCAACTCCTACCTCAAAGTTGAACCTCTCTGTTCCCTTCAATAACATTAACCACCTTCTACAAAATAGACCTACATAATTTCCTTAAGTGTGTGCCCCCCGGAGCCAATAAATTCTACCAGTTGAAGGACCAGATGAGATAATGTGATGTAAGATTTTATAAATTATAAAGCATCTGCCTCCTTCAGTCAACATTTTATATGCTAAAAAGCTTACACTATCCTTTACTAACTTTCTCTCTCTCTTTCAGTTCCTAACACTAACAACTCTTGCCTCTCATCTCTTACTAATTCCGCTACTTGTTTCAACCTATCTGCCAAGTCTAAATGCCACTTCACGTTTAATCTTCTAACTGAACTTCTATTACCTTTACTCACTGCTACTAGCCTTATCCACTGCCCTTTTTTATTTCTTAACAGTACTTAAAGTCATGTTTTCTATTTTTACAATTTCTATTTTCAGTCACCCTGATATTAATAGCATTTTCTTCCTGTCTTCTGTCATCCATACAGGCTGCTGTTTGACTATGCCAAATAAATGTAGTGCCACATCCTTAATAGGTTCATAGGTTGGTACTAGGCTATCAGCCCTAGAGCCTATACAAGCCTAGCCATAACAATTCCCTGGCTATTTCTTCCCACACTATTTACTTCCCTGGACCCCTGTCTAGCAGGGCGACTGACGTGATCCCCGGGGTGAATTTCTTTTCTCCCATCCAATCGTCAAGGTTCCTTTTGAAGAGAGCCAAAGAGGCACTCTGCTTGACATGTATGGGCAATCTATTCCAGAGTCTGGGGAGTCTCTGGGTCATGAACCTATCCCTCCAGCATGTTTTGTTTATTGTGATGACAAGGTTTAGATCCCTGGAGCATGTGGCTCTGAGGGATTGGAATTTCTTTAAGTGAAGCATGTACAATTGCTTTGGGTTTCACATGGCCTTGTATGTTAAGCAGAGATTGCCTCTGAGTAGATGATATGCGACAGAGTATAGCTGGAGTTCTTTAAGGTGGTCAGCATAGGGGATCTGCTTTAGGCCTGTGATTCTTTTAGTGAGGTATTTCTGCAGCCTTTCCAGTTGTTGCAGATGTCTTGAGAACTACATACCAAATGGGACATTGTATTCTATAATGGGTCTAATGAGGGATGAGTACAGTGGGACAATGACCCCCTTTTTTCTGGATGAAAATCCCTTAGTGATGAGGTGTGCCACATAGAAGGATTTCCTGACTGTTGTAGCAATGTGGTTACTGAAGGTGAGACCACTGTCCACCTGTGTCCCTAAGTCTCTTATCACACTTTTGGTGTTTAGTGTACTGCCACCTATATGGTAATTCACGGGTACCTGTTTTTTCCCAAAGGGGATAGCTATACATTTCTTGGCATTGAGCTTGAGCCCATGGCTCTGGCACCAAGCATCTGTTTCTGTAAGGCCCTTTTGTAGAGTATCCACATCATTTGGGGATTTAATAATGACTCCCAGTTTGCAGTCATCTGCGAACTTTGTTAGCCAAAGTCCCTTAGTGTTGGCCTGTACTTCAGAGAAGTAGATGCCAAACAAGAGCGGCCCCAGGACTGAACCCTGAGGTACTCCACTTGTCACTTGTCTGGAGCTGGATTTGGAGACGGCTACTTTTACAGTGTGGGTTCTATCAGTAAGCCAGTTAGCAACCCATTGGGTGATGTAGGGATTAATGTCCAGCTTAATAAGTTTATCTATGATTCCAGAGTGGGGGATGGTGTCAAAGGCCTTGGCAAGGTCTAGATAGGCTGTGTGGAACACCTTACTCTTGTCCATGGCTCTGGAGACTGATTCAAAGAAGTCAATCAGGTTCAGGTGATAAGATCGGCCCTTCACAAACCCAAACTGGGTGGGGTCCAGTGTTTGAGGGTCGCCATGGCCTTGCAGATAAGGCTTGTCAGACTGATGAGACGGTAGTTTCTGGGATCCAAGTTGGATCCCCCCTTCTGGAGTGGCATGACTGTAGCTCTGCACCACTCAGTGGGCACAAAACCTGAGGTGAGGTTATGATTAAACATGACACTTAGGTGAGGTGCCAGTTCATATTGTAGTTCATGTAGTACACAGCCCGGGATGTCATCTGGTCCCATGGATGCTGTATTCTTAGCTTTGGAGAGTGCGTGTTTTACCTGTGTGGCCTCTCTCTTATAAAATCTGCTCCATATTGTTTTTTGTGCTTGCCATTCTTCCTCCATCATTTAACAGCCTCATCACATAAGATTGCATTTTTGGATTTCCCATTGACTTTCCTCTCCTAATATAACTGGAAAACTATACCCCTCATGTTTTAGGGAGTATAATTTGGGTATGAATAGACAAGCATTTGCAAGCTTCCTCATTCTAATAGGGGCATAGGTGACAAGCCAGGAGTAAATCTACAATTACCCATGCACTGATCCAAGCTGCACTTGAATAAGTGCAGAGAGAAATTCTGTTTCACCTGGATAAGATGCATGCTTCAAAGAAGGGGGTAGTCTCTGAGACACATAGCTGTCCGTCCAATATGTCTTATTTATGTTACAGATGAGATTCAGGTCCATAGATTTGGTGTTTCTGAGGATATATGATGTTTGTTTTATGGATGTGGAACAGGTCAATAATGTCTGGATCTGATGCAGTTTTGAAGGTCATACATAAATCACACATCAACAGTTTGTAAGAGACTGAGCACAAGGATAAGGCTCTGAGGCTCTCCATGTACGACATGTTTTCTATACCATTTATTCTTTTTGTGAGGAACCTCTAAGGATGCTCCAGTTGTTGCATATATCTAACTATGTATATACCATAGGGGACATTAAACTCAATGGTTTGTCTGATGAGGGCTGAGTACAATGGAAGAATGACATCCTAGGGCCTAGATGCCATCACTTGCTTATATGCTGTTCAAAACAGAATGGTCAAAGGCAAGTCACTGTCTACATGTATTCCTAAATCTGTGACCTCATGGCCAATGGATTACTATCAAAAATGCTACATTGAAAAGCGTGAACAGTGATGTTCCAGACGCATATGCTCGACTCATGAATATTGAATAGGTTCAATGGTCAACATGGCAACATCAACAACGTGTTGTCAATGTTATTGTTGACAGTTTTCATTTCCAAACATGCTTCATGTCCCTGCCTTGTTTACAATCTTTTGAACTGACAGTCACGTATATGTTGATATTCTAAATGTCTCTCCTACTATTTTCGAACAAGTGCCTGATGTTTAACTGACTTTCGGCCTTTTGATAGTAAACCCATGGTCAACTCTAAAGGGTGTATTATCAATGCAGTAATTTCCAGAGGTACTCATCTTTCCAAAAGATAATATTATGCATTTTTGGCATAGGTTATTAGACTGTGTCAGGCCTTCTTCAGAGGTAGCTGGTGATGTCAAATCAAAGGAGGGCTGCAGGAGACAGATGAATGGGTGAGACCAACTAGAAAGGGGTGGGGCAACTGAAAGGGGTTGAGCTATGTTACTGTGGGATAAATCCTGACCATGCTTCCAAGATTAAAATAATAATAGATTTGTCTTAGTTTAATTTTTGCTGCACAGAGACATCAGTCACAGCTTATATGCTTAACCTCCCATAAACATTAGTCTTTCAAAGACAAAATTACAACAATAAAAGGCAGTGCCAGTCATTTCATTTAATTCTCACACTGACAAAGCCCTCTGTCCCAATTGCCTGCCCACAGTACCTGGTTTGAACCTAGAAAGTTAAAAAATTAAAAAAAAGACAATAGTTGGATTAGTGTATTGCTTTCATATAAACAGTAGCCAAAGGTCAGTGCCTGTACTTACTTCATCTCACTACACCCAAATACACAGAAGTCTTGCAAAGGCAGAATTATAACAGTAAAATGTACTTTGAAAACAACCCCCCCATACCTGTTATGTACTTAAAGTAGGTGGTTTGTCCTTGTCAACATTAGTGATAATGTTTTCATTACTGTGATGAATTGATTCATACAAATAGTCAGAGTTTGTATTCTGTCTTGTTTCACCAAATACACATTAGTCCTTCAAAGCCAGAATTATTACATCAAAGCTAGAGTGCCAAACATGTCATCCACAAACAGCCATCATATCAATTGCCAACTTGAAATATCTACTTTGACCCTGCCAGGATTAAAACAAAAATAGCAATGATTGCATTAATTTACTCTGTTGCACAGAAACAGTAGTTACAGGCTTGTATGACAGCTGACTTTATCCAAATACACATTAATCTTGCAAAGCCACAATTACAAGTGTAAACAGCAAGGCCTGTCAACTCATTTCATTCTCAAACACCCCAGTTACCTAACAAAAGTAGTTGCTTTTTACCCTGTGAGGATTAAAGTAGAAATAATAGTAACAGTTGGGTTGCATACTTAGATTACTTTCATTTCGTTGACCGAAACATTAGTCACAGCTTGTGTGTGCCAGTCAAATACACATTTCATTTTATTTATTTTACTTTTGTTTACTCAGGTTTCTGCAAATATCTTTAGTCGGAAAAAAAAGAAAAAAAAATCTTTTCATCATATATCCAGAGTGAAAAGCTTCAACATATTAAAAACATTTTTAAACAAACATTCAGTATATATATGACCAGATATGAAATAATATAAATTAAAGAATTACTCATAAACTTATTAATTATTTTCCATTCATCTTAAAGTTCAGACAGAAAAGCATTAACAGATTTGCAAAGCTAGAATTACAACAGTAAACAGTAGGGCCAGTTGTTTCTTTCACACATAGCCCCAATCTTCATTGCCTACCATATCTACAGTATCTGATTTCATCTTGCAAAGTTAAAAACAAACCAAAAACAAACAAAAAAAATAAATAAAAGATTACAAAGTCATAAAGGTAAGTATTCTTTTTTTTCACATGAACAATACTCTGAGTTCAGAGCTAGTGGTCAATCTTACTTCACTCAAATGCATAGTACTCTTGCAAAGCAAGCCAGAACTGCAGTCATTTCATTCGCACATAGGCATTGCCTACCCAGAGAATCTTCATTCATAGGTTCATAGGTTGGTACTAGGCTATCGGCCCTAGGGCCTATACAAGCCTAGCCATAACAATTCCCTGGCTATTTCTTACCACAGTATTTACTTCCCTGCCTATAAGGTTTAAAACAATGAGAATAAAAGGCCACGGTTACATTATTGTATTTATTTCACATCACATAGCCAGGAAATTGCATGTGATCCTGGCTATGTGATGTGAAATAAATACAATAATGTAACCATGGCCTTTTATTCTCACTTCACCCATACACACTTTACTCATGCAAGAGTAGAGTTTGTTTTAATAGCAAAACATTGACAAACCATCCTAATGTATCTTGACTAACCCTGCAAAAAGATATCAGGTTAAAAAAAAAAAAAAAAAAAAACATGTCCTCCACAAATGGCAACTCAGAACACACTGCATACTTAGTACCTCTTTAACATCTGCCAGAATATGATATTAAAAAAAATAAATCAACAGCTCCCAAAACATACAGATCACTAGCATCTGGTTGATCCTGCCAGTGTATTATGTTAAAAAAAGGAAAATCATCAACATTCCCCAAAACACATTGCCTCCCTATATTTGGTTAACCTTTCAGGATATTATATTAAAAAAAAAGAAAGAAAGTCATCAATGGCCCCTAAAACACACACACAAGTATATCATGTCTCTTTATAAAAATGCAAATACAATCCTGCAATGAGACGAGGTGGTATTACAATGAATAATTTATCACTGCTACTACCCAATCGCAAATTCACCAGTCCCCACCTTTCTAATTTACATACTAGTGAACCAATCTAATTATTTGTAAGGCGGCAAACCTCCTTAGCCTGACAATCAATTCACTTAATGCGAATAAGGTGTCTGGCAAGGCAAGTGAGTCTTCTCATATACTATACATTCCTTCCTTCACGTAAAGTGAATCACTCAGCCTATTTGAGGCTAAATGAAACTATGTGTAACAGCGTGTATCAGCCTTTGTATTGGTAGTATATTTCTTGCTTTTATATAATGCATACTGCACATGTAGATCGCAAGGAATATTTTACTTGCAACCAGGCTCTCAGTTTTTACATGACAAATTCTGTTCTGTTTTCAGTGAAATCAGACAATATAAACAGCCAGTTATCTCCTTTGTAATGGGCAAACATTCTCTTTCCACCTATCATAGCTCTTCTAATTCAGTGCAAATATAATCCTGCAAAAAATAGGATAGTTTTCTGATTTGTGATTCATACCAATTGCTGGCCAATCACACATTAGTTGGATAGATACAAACACTCATTCCGCCAATCACGTAGGTTCCATTCACAAAATCAATGTGCTTCCTTATGTTGCCAGACATGCCAAGACAAATTATATCTTGTTTTCCAACAAGTCCAGAATACAGACAAGAACCATCACCTTTATAAAAGGACAAGCATTTTGCAACTAAACAATCGCAAATTCATAGAGTAGCATGAGCGTTCATTCCACCAGTCCCAACCTTTCTAATTTACAACTACTGAACCAATCCAATTTTTTGTAATGCGACAAACCTCCTTAGCTTGCCAATCAATTCACTTCATGCAAATAAGGTGTCTGGCGAAGCAAGTAAGTCTTCTCATATACTATACATTCCTTCCTTCATGTAAAGTGAATCACTCAGCTCATTGGGGCTAAATGAAAATTTATGTAACAGCGTATATCAACCTTTGTATTAGTAGTATTTTTCTTGCTTCTATATACTGCATATTGCACATGTAGAATGCAAAGAATATTTTACTAGCAACCAGGCTCTCAATTTTAGCATGAAAAATTCTGTCTTGTTTTTGGCAAAATCAGACAACATAGACAGCCAGTCATCTCCTTTGTAAATGAGCATACGTTCTCTTTCCACCTGTCATAACTCTTTTGGTTCGGTGCACATATAATAAAATAAGGTTGCAATGAAATAGAATAATTTTTCAATTTGTGATTCATACCAATTGCTGGCCAATCACACATTAATAGACAGATGCAAACACTCATTCTGTCAATTTCATAGGTTCTGTTAACAAAATCAATGTGCTTCCTTAAGCTGCCAGACATGCAAAGACAAATTATGTCTTGTTTTCCAATAAGTCCAGAACATGGACGAGAACCATTCATCACCTTTATAAACAGACAAGCACTCACTTTCTGCCTGTCATGCCACTTCAAATTTCATACAAATATGATCATACATTAGGGCCGAGCAGTTTTCCAATTTGTGGTTGACATCAGTTGCTAGCCAATTACTTATTGCTTGAATATATACAAGCACTCGTTCCAACAATCACATAAACTCTGATTGCAGAATCAGTGGACAGATCATATCCTTATGAGAGGGACAGGCCTCATTGTAATGTCAATCATTTCACTTTGATCAAGCAGGATGAAAAGCAAGGCATGTCAAGATTTTAATATTTTGATCCAAGACTCGTTTCCTGCTACCACTTGCTTATTAGCCACCAGATCATAGAGAGGCATACAAATCTTCCCTGCATAATTTACCCGGGGGTAATTCCAGCCCTATAGAATACAGGGATATTATTGTTATGAGCAAAGATTAAATATAGTCATCTCTTATTCTCTCTTTATTCTTTTGAGCTATTATTATTAGTGGCCAATGGTGTTTCTTCTAGCCTTAGGTATGGGTTTTAGACCTGGTGGACGATTTGCTCTTATGTTAGTAATCCAATTTATTTCACGTAACTCAGTATGATTGAAGACATCTCCTCCCCTAATGGTTTGGCAACCACTTCAATGACTTTAAATAAAAACAGATGGGAAGGGTTACTAGCAACATGTGCAGCAAAAGCATTGTTCAGATCCTTTTGTCGTATGTCTCTCATATGTCATAGCATATGGTCTTTCAGCTGCTGGTCTGTCTTTCCAATATAAAAAGCGTTACATAAACTGCAAGTAGCTAGGTATATAATATGGGATGTAGTGAAATCAGCATATACATTGAATGTGTATTGTTTGCTCAAATGAAGGAGAAAAATGTGTTAGAACTATCAATGTAGGCACAGGCTTTGCACCTTTGGCACTTGAAAGTGCCTTTCCTTTCTGAACATATTCTGCTGTGTATGAATCCATCCTTATTACACAAAAGTCTTTTTAAATTTTTCTTATTTTTATACAGGAACCTTGGTTGATCACCTATCCCATTCTTGATTTTTTCATCCATTGTTAGAATAGACCAACATTTCTTAATTACATCACATACTTGCTTGTTATCAGAGCTATACGTTAACAAACATTTCAGTTGCTGTGGCTGACTGATAGTATCTCCATTGCCTTGTTGTGATGAGGTCGCCCTGTTGGAATAATATGGACAACCTTTGCCTTTTCTTATTTCCTTGAGACTTTGTTTAAGTGGAAGATTCCTATCCTTATAGGCTCTTTCTTTCAAGTGCATATGTATCTTGTGTTGTTCATCCATATATTCTTCATCATTGGTACATAGTCTAGAGGCTTTCAGGATCTGATTTTCATAAATATTGTTAAAAATATGTCCTGGATGCATACTCTGCCTATGTAAATAATGTTTTTTCAGGTAGCTTTTCTATGGATTCCTGTGCTTATGCCTTCTCTATGATGTAGATGAATCTTTACATCCAAGAAATCAATCTCTTCATTAGAGCAGATAGCCTTAAATTCTAAGAAGTTGGTATGTCTGTTAATATATTTAATAAAACTATTCAGCTCATCCTTTTTGCCTCTCCATAGGATAAAAATATTGTCAACAAAGCATCCGTAATACACTATATGTTTTCTCCATAGGCAGTTTTCTGTAAAGATTTATTTATGCTTCCATTCAGCTAGTACCAGGTTGAAGTAACAATTAGCACATGGGGTGCCCATTGCCACACCCCATGTTTGTAAAGAAGAATCATTCCCATATACAAAAATGTTATTTTCTAGAACTAGTTCAAGTAGGGAGCATACAGGTTCTGCTATAACATCATTCCTCAACAAAAAAGATCTAATGGCATGTAAACCATACGCATTGGGAATAAATGTAAATAAACTGGTGATATCCATAGTTACAAGTAGAAGATCATCAAATTTGATGAGGTGATTAGTTTGTGTATAAAAGTCCCACAGGAAGCTGCCTGTGTCTTTCAGTACTGTACATGCTGTACTTCCCTAGGCCATTCAAAGATATTACCATTCATGAAATCCTGGTGGTCACAGGCTAATTTCTTGATCTTCTGTTGTTTCAACTTGTCATAAATATTTAGGTTGGTTTGCAGTTGTTCACGATCATTCAGATGCTCTTCCTTCAAGTTAAAGAGCTCGAGATCTTCTTGTTTTTTAGAAATAACTACTGCAATACTTTCCTCTTCTGGTTTACAAAATTCAATTATTAGCCTCCTGTAAATCTGACTGGTCTCAAGATTAATTGCCTGCCATTTGGCCAGTAGATCAGGGTAGGTGTTACATGAGAGGGTAAACATTTAACTCGCATCCCTCTAGGCACTTTCTTATGGTGTATGCCTGCTTCCAAATGGAAGCATTGCCATTGTAGTCTTTTAAGGCGAAAAGCAGCATTTTCAACATCTTGTAGAATATTACGAAAATTAGGATCATCTGCTGGCAATGTAGTGGTATGCATAGTTTCATTACTCAAATTAAGTACAAGCAAAGGGTTCAGTAGCCCGTTTGATAAGCCAGGCATAGTATATGATTTCACCTTGTCCTTAATACTTGGGTGAACATCAGCCATGGACAGTGTAAGATAAGACCAACAACAAAACAGAAAAAAAACTTTGCTTACACTGTTTAAGGATACCGATGGAAAAATGAATTCAGAATAGGTAAGAGCTCCAGTAATCCACCACAGAAAAATTCAAGAGAAATATAAATAAATTCAATGATATTTATTCCACAAAGAAAGAGAGAGCAGCAATAAAATAATAAAACTCAGTCCTATTCTGAATTCATTTTTCCATCGGTATGCATCGGTATGCATATACCATAAGACAGTGCCTAGAGGGATACAAGTTACATTTTTACCCTCACATGGTAAAACCTACCCTGACCTACTGGCCAAATGGCAGGCAATTAATCTTGAGACCAGTCAGAGTTACATGAGGCTAATAACTGAATTTTTTAAACCAGAAGAGGAAAGTATTGCAGCAGTTATTTCTAAAAAGCAAGAAGAGCTCAAGCTCTTTAACTTGAAGGAAGAGCATCTGAATGATCTTGAATTACTGCAAACCAACATAAATGTTTATGACAACAAGTTGAAACAACAGAAGATCAAGAAATTAGCCCATGACCACCAGGATTTCAGGAATGGTAATATCTTTGAATGGCATAGGGAAGAGAATAATACCAGAGGAAGAAGCAGATTATCCATGAGAAGAAATGCGGATAATATAAATGAGCCACATATGCATGCTGGTGGGAAGAACAACAATGGATCTCACTCACTCACTTGTAGAATGCATTCAACTGTACCAGCTGAACAGGTGTCAGTATTTGACATGATGACCTCTAATATTGATTTAACAGAGGCAAGTACTAGTTCTTGTATCATCAATGAAACCCCAGATGAGAATGAACCATCAAGTGGCTTAATGGCTGCAACTAGACCTAAAGATGGAGTAGTACACACCCCAGTTAATTGGCCTCTACCAGAACATTTCAGGATCCAGAGAACGCAGAGCCAGGAAAGGAAACAGAAGAAATTCATGGTTTGAATGAGACTCCATCCCATCTAGTAGCTAACATCTCACAGACTGGGTTGAGTATTGAAGAAATCAGTCTACTGAACAAGGGTTTGAGCTTCATACCAGCTTTACCATCAGACTTGAATGAATTCATGACTGACATTAGACTCTTTTGTAGAAACATATCACTTAAATGTATTTTCGGACAGGGCAACTGACATGAATTATATCCACTCAAGAAACAAAGTACTTTTACCCTTCCTAACCATCTGTTAATGGAGCTATTTTTATGACTATGTGAGGATGAGATATTTAAAATGAAGAGTACTAATAATAGAAGAAAAGGCTCTTTTTACAACATAACATTGAAACAAAATGAAGCATTAAGACAGTTGGAACAAATGGATAATTTGATTCTCAAACCAGCAGATAAAGGAGGCTGCATAGTAGTGATGGATGCAGAATGGTACAGGAACAAAATGTTGAACATGCTGGAAGATCAACTTACATATAAAAAACTGAGTAAGACAGATGTCAATGTCAGGATTGATCATTTTTGTAGCTTTCTCTATGATTTATTAATGGAAAGACGTATTACCCAGGAGCAATATGAGTTTTTTGACACTCCAACCCTATGTTTCCCAGCATAAGTGGACTGCCCAAAATTCACAAAAATCTATATGATCCACTGTTGAGACCCATTGTCTCTGGTAGAGAGTGGATAACGGAACTTCTTTCTATGTTGAAATTGAATTGAAGAAGGTTCTACCATCTGCATGTACAGTACTGAAAGACACAGGCAGCTTCCTGAGGGACTTTTATACACAAACTAACCACCTCACCAAATTTGATGATCTTCTACTTGTAACTATGGATATCACCAGTCTATTTACAGTTATTCCCAATGAGTATGGTCTACATGCCATTAGATCTTTTTTTGTTGAGGAATGATGTTATAGCAGAACCTGTATGCTCCCTACTTAAACTAGTTCTAGAAAATAACATTTTTGTATATGGGGATGATTATTTTCTACAAACATGGGGTGTGGAATTGGGCACCCCATGTGCTAACAGTTACTCCAACCTGGTACTAGCTGAATGGAAGCAAAAAGAAATCTTTACAGAAAACTGCCTATGGAGAAATCATATAGTGTATTACGGACGCTTTGTTGATGATATTTTTATTCTATGGAGAGGCAAAAAGGATGAGCTGAATAGTTTTATTGAATATATTAATAGAAGTAACAACTTCTTAGAATTTAAGGCTATCTGCTCTAATGAAGAGATTGATTTCTTGGATGTAAAGATTCATCTACATCACAGAGAAAGCATAAGCACAGGAATCCATAGAAAATCTACCTGGAGAAACCATTATTTACATAGGCAGAGTATGCATCCAGGACATATTTTTAACAATATATATGAAACTCAGATCCCGAGAGCCTTTAGACTATGTACCAATGATGAAGAATATATGGATGAACAATGCAAGATACATATGCACTTGAAAGAAAGAGCCTGTAAGGATAGGAATCTTCCACTTAAACAAAGTCACCAGGAAATAAGAAAAGGCAAAGGTCATCTGTATTATTCCAACAGGACTACCTCATCACAACAAGGCAATGGAAATACTATCAGTCAGCCACAGCAATTGAAATGTTTGCTAACATATAGCTCTGATAACAAGCAAGTATGTGAAGTAATTAAGAAATTTTGGTCTATTCTAACAATGGATGAAAAAATCAAGAATGTGATAGGTGATCAACCAAGGTTCCTGCATAAAAATAAGAAAAATTAAAAAAAAACTTTTGTGTAATAAGGATGGATTCATACACAACAGAATATGTTCAGACAGGAAAGGAACTTTCAAGTGCCAAAGGTGCAAAGCCTGTGCCTACATTGATAGTTCTAACACATTTTTTCTCCCTCGTTTGAGCAAACAATACACATTCAATGTGTATGCTGATTGCACTACAGCCCATGTTACATTCCTAGCTACTTGCTGTTCATGTAACACTTTTTATAATGGAAAGACAGACCAGTGGCTGAAAGATCATATACTATGACATATGAGAGACATACGACAAAAGAATCTGAACAATGCTCTTGCTGCACATGTTGCTTGTAACCCTTCCCATCGTATTTAAAGTCATTGAAGTGATTGCCAAAACCATTAGCGGAGGAGATGTCTTCAATCGTACTGAGTTACGTGAAATAAATGGGATTACTAACATGAGAGCAAATCATCCGCCAAGTCTCAAAATTGTGGTTCCGCTAAAACCCATACTTAAGCCCAGAAGAAACACCATTGACCACTAATAATAATAGCTAAAAGAATAAAGAGAGAATAAGAGATGAATATATTTAATATTTGCTCATAACAACAATATTCATGTATTCTATAGAGATGGAATTACCCTGGGTAAATTATGCAGGGAAGATTTGTATGCCTCTCTACGAGCTGGCTGCCAATAAGCAAGTGGTAGCAGGAAACGGGTCCTGGATCAAAATATTAAAATCTAGACATGTCTCGCTTTTCATCCTGCTTGTTCAAAGTGAGCTGAATGACATTACAATGAGGACTGTCCCTCTCATCAGGATTTGATCTGTCCACTGATTCTGCAATCAGCGGTTATGGGATTGGTGGAACGAGTGCTTGTATATATTCAAGCAATAAGTAATTTGCTAGCAACTGATGTCAACCACAAATCGGAAAATTGCTATATACATAGAAGAAATCTCCTCTTCCTAATGAATGATCATATTTGTATGAAATTTGAAGTGGCATGACAGGCAGAAAGTGAATGCTTGTCCATTTATAAAGGTGATGAATGGTTCTCATCCATGTTCTGGACTTATTGGAAAACAAGACATAATTTGTCTTGGCCTGTCTGACAGCTTAAGGAAGCACATTGATTTTGTGAACAGAACCTATGTAATTGGTGGAATGAGTGTTTGCATCCATCTACTAATGTGCGATTGGCCAGCAATTGGTATGAATCACAAATCGGAAAATTATTCTATTTCATTGCAGCCTTATTTTATTATATTTGCACCAAACCAAAAGAGTTATGACAGGTGGAAAGAGAATGTATGCTCATTTACAAAGGAGATGACTGTCTGTCTATGTTGTCTGATTTCGCCAAAAACAGGACAGAATTTGTCATGCTAAAATTGAGAGCCTGGTTGCTAGTAAAATATTCTTTATGTTCTACATGTGCGATATGCATTATATAGAAGCAAGAAAAATACTACTAATATAAAGGTTGATATACGCTGTTACATAAATTTTCATTTAGCCCCAATGAGCTAAATGATTCACTTTACATGAAGGAAGGAATGCATAGTATATGAGAAGACTTGCTTGCTTCACAAGACACCTTACTTGCATGAAGTGAATTGATTGGCAGGCTAAGGAGGTTTGCCGCCTTACAAAAAATTGGATTGGTTCACTAGTTTGTAAATTAGAAAGGCTGGGACTGGTGGAATGAACGCTCATGCTACTCTATGAATTTGTGATTGTTTAGTTGCAAAATGCTTGTACTTTTATAAAGGTGATGGTTTTCGTCTGTATTCTAGACTTGGAAAACAAGAGATAATTTGTCTTGGCATGAATGGCAACATAAGGAAGCACATTGATTTTGTGAATGGAACCTACGTGATTGGCGGAATGAGTGTTTGCATCCATCCATCTAATGCGTGATTGGCCAGCAATTGGTATGAATCACAAATCGGAAAACCATCCTATTTTTTGGCAGGATTATATTTGCACTGAATTAGAAGAGCTATGATAGGTGGAAAGAGAATGTTTGCTCATTACAAAGGAGATGACTGGCTGTCTATGTTGTCTGATTTCTCTGAAAACAGGACAGAATTTGTCATGTAAAAACTGAGAGCCTGGTTGCAAGTAAACTATTCCTTGCGATCTACATGTGCGGTATGTATTATATGAAAGCAAGAAATATACTACCAATACAAAGGCTGATACATGCTGTTACACATAGTTTCATTTAGCCTCAAATAGGCTGAGTGATTCACTTTACGTGAGGAAAGGAATGTATAGTATATGAGAAGACTCACTTGCCTTGCCAGACACCTTATTCGCATGAAGTGAATTGATTGTCAGGCTAAGGAGGTTTTCCGCCTTACAAAAAATTGGATTGGTTCACTAATATGTAAATTATAAAGGGTGGGACTGGTGAATTTGTGATTGGTTAGTAGCAGCGATAAATTATGCATTGTAATACCACCCAATCTCATTGCAGGATTGCATTTGCATTTTTATGAAGAGACATGATAGGTTGAAAGAGAAAGTTTGCTCTTTTGCTAGGAAATGATTGGTCTCCTTTTGTGACTTTTGATTTAATGGAATTTACAACTGAATTTTCCACACTAAAGTTGTTAAAATACATGATTGGTCAGATGGTAATAGCTCTTTGGAAGTTTGAAACCTACTGGTTGTACATCGTTTTAAAAGTAAGAGCAACAGTCCTAGTTTTATGATCTGAAGAAGGCATATTGCCGAAAGCGCTTATCGGACTGCAAAGGACTGAGTTTTATTATTTTATTCCTGCTCTCTCTTTTTGTGGAATAAATATAATTGATTTTATTTATATTTCTCCGGAATTTTGCTGTGGTGGATTACCAGAGGTCTTACCTATTCTGAATTCATTTTTCCATCGGTATCCTTAAACAGTGTAAACAACGTTTTTTTTCCTGTTCTTTTTTTTTGAGAAAGTTGGGGGGGCTGCAGTCCAGCAGTCTGGTACTACGAGCCACTCTTGCCTTCTTGCAGGATGCCTGCATTTTTGGGGGGTTCTATAATTGTGTCTTCTTTGCTGTCATCTGCAAGCATTGACAACCAGAAGTATCTGACTTTTGCCTTGACTTTAAAGAACTAGATACGAAAAACGAGTGGCCTTGTACCTCTGTCATTGACTAACATCTTAATGCATAATTGTTCCTCTACCTAATGTTTTAAACTTGCTCTGTATGTAATTCTTGTTGGAGGAAATATTTTAATGTCTTCACTCACACAGAGGCTCATGTATGCATGCACTTACAGCCACATACATGTGCTCAATAGTTACAGCCACTTTATAACTGAATATTCTTCAGATGTCTCACTGTGATTAAATGAATAAAAAAAATCTCTCTATGCAAACCATTGCAATTTCACCCCATGTTTCTTAAGTGTATCTGATTTTGCAGAACACCCCTGATTTAACTGCATAGTTTTGCTTTTCGCCTCGTAAAATAACTGATTTTCTGGTAAATCAACTGAGCGTTATAGTCAGTCACTAATGCGTGACGTTACAGATAAAAAAACAAAAAAAAATCTATTTCCATTTTTTCAATCTGTGCTTCAGGGCAGCCTAATATTCTACTAAGAAGCACCAAACTTGTTTTTTTTTTTTTTTTTACTATGTGATATCTGTACACTAACACCCTACTAAAAATGTTTGTTCTCTAACAGGGTGACATTGTACATTTTGCCCATTCTTGAATACCATGACACAGCCTGTTTTGCTGCTCCATCACTGGTTCTGATACTTTTAAAAAGTCAACATCTTCTATGTCTCTGCCCACTTCTCATTGCTCTGTAATACCCTACTTTCATTTATCCATCTCTTTCCAAGCTTAATAGTGCATTTACTTTCTCTTTCTCTCTTAAATCTCCATAAATCTGTCCATTCCTTTCATTTTCTCTACTGCAGTCACTCCCCTTTCTTTCCTTTTTCTCTTTTCAACTTTTCTCTTTTCTCTCCACATCTACCCTGCTGGATACTCCCCTATACATTAACCAGTCTTCTACTCTGAGCCAGAAGCACCCATCACCTGCTTGAAAGTTGCAAATTACCCCTTCTCTCTCCCTCTTCTTGCAGTTGATCTGTATACCACAACCATTTTTCATTCAACTTTCTCACTGAACTTGCTGCTGTCTCTTACTAATCCCTAATTCTAGTCCACGCTGGTGCCTTTCAGTCTCACTCCTTCCTTGCCAAACTTTCTTATTCCCATTTATGTTGCTTTCTCTACGTATCTAAAAATATTTCTTCAGCCTTCTCTGTTATTACCCTCCTAAATAGTCCATGTAATCTTATCATTCACCAAGCCTCTTAGCCTGTGTGCTGCACTGACTACCACAGTGTGCCTCTACACTATCCCATACCACTGTTCAGGGTGTCCCTCTTTCTTTACCTATCCTCCTTTGCAATCTTCTTCATATCAATCTATAACGGACTTTCTATATGTCCTCTAACCACATTGCTAGCGGTTTAATCTGCACCTGCCTCAACATGTAAGTTACTAATGGTACTTCTATTATCTTGCACTGTCTCTCGACCCATCCATTTGTCTAGAAACCCCTTTATTATATCCCTAAGTTAATTTATTTTCCTCTTGATAATCCCTCCCATCAGCTATACATTAAATCCTAATTTTGGTCTTCCTCCTTTTGGCCACTGCAACTCTACCTGGTCCCCCCTACATGGACACACTCACCCACTTATCTCTCTTACTAGTGATTTATTGGGATGATACACCAGGCCTGAATATTTTCCAGAATCTTCTAAAATCTTCATTACATGATATAGCTTATTTTCTGTGTTTCCATCAATAACATATAATCATCTGCAAACAAGTTTATGCTGCTCTTTATGTCTCTCACGGTGTATTTTTTTATAAATCAATTTATTCTTTGAACCAAGTTGCTCCATAACTAAAATAAAAGTCATTCGGACAGTAAACCTCAATGATCTGTCCATCTTTCAAATATCTCCTAACCTGCAAACCCTCTGGCTAATTTGAACAGTGGTTTCCTGTATAACATCATAATATCCTGCATAGCCCTTCTTTGTCCCTATGCATGCTTTAAAGTCATCATCATAAAGTCACAACTTACTGAAGCAACAACATTGTTAATATCCATGAGTATCACTCCTTTCTTTTTCATATTTTGCCTCTTGCACCAATTTAAAAACATTTAACAACGATCTCAAATGATCTGTAGATTACCTCCATTTTAAACCTATTTATGACTTCACTCTATAACATTGGTAATAGTGTACTTAACCTGTCTGCCGTATTCTATTCATAATTTCACATTACTGTTATAAAAAGAAATTGATCTATTAATTTCTGGGTCCCCTCTTCCCTTTATATAACAGTTAACGTTGCCTGTCACTTTAATTCTAGCATTTCCAATTCATTCCATATTTTATTAAACAAATTTGCCAGATTGTCAACAGGGAAAACTATCTGGAAAGTCTGCTTTATCTGCTTTCATATACTGAATTGCTACTTTTATTTCTTCCACACTAACCTCTTCATGTATTCCTTACTGTCTTCTTTTACTTCCTTGAATTGTGTTTCTTCCCATTCATCAAACAGTGCTGCAGCTCTTTTTCTTTCTGAAAACAACTACTCATAACATTTCAATAATTCCTTTCTTATCTCTTTACTGTGGGTATTATTTGACACCAGTTGTTCATGATCTTTTGTTTCAATCTTTAAATTTGTAATCTAGCTGCTTCTTATGTATTTTCCCTTTATTTCTCTACCTGCGATCCCTCTGCCCCCTTTTGTTCATGTTTGTTTTCCAGCTCCTATAATTTCTCCTACAGCTCCTTCATCTTAACCACATTACCCATATTTTCTGCCATATGCCCCTCTTTTTCTTCTTCAGTCATATCTATCTGTTCCTGTCACAAATTCCTCTCTGTTTTCACCGTGTGATCTTGTCACCTCGTATTTTGATGTCCCGCACATCTAAACACTTAATTTTCATACCAGTTTAAATGTTCATTTATTTTTTCTTGGTGCTTGTTCTAACATTGCCTTCCAAATTTCAGATTCCCTGAAACCGTGGTGATTTCTACTGTGAGGAAACATGATCATCAATGTAGTCATCACTGTTTTATTTAATAAACCTTACTTATCCAGATTCCATGTGGTGTGATTCAGTGCAAAAGCATCCAACAAGTCAGGCCTGTTTTATGTGCATGCTTACAGAAATACCTAGTGTCTAATATAGTTTGCAAATAGGCTGCTAAGATGTGGTCATTGCCAGCATTTCTACTGCATCTTCTTGGATGCTCAGCTTCTTCTGGCATGTCCTTTGAGGTACATTGAGCTTCCTTCTCCAAGGATGGGTGAGATGGCACAGGCTACAAACTTCCACCCAGCTTTCGGCTTACTTGTTGCGCCCAAGACATCGGGATCACATAATGGCTCTATCAGTCTTTCTCATGTAGCTGACAGAATTCCATTCACATTTTAATCCCTTAGATTCAAAAAGCAAAAATGATGTTGCCTGCAACAAGCTATCCACTGAGACAAAGATTACTCACTATGTAATCACAGTGTACATCCTTAAAGAGGAACTGAGCTTAAGCATCACTATAACAGATCACAGCCCTCTCTTGCAAATTAGCATAGTCCAAGCATATTTCTGTGAGTTGTTCCAATGGATAATGAAAAAAAAAAACAACAGTAATAGTAATAGCAGTGAGTCCAGCTTAGATTCCAAGCTGGACACCAATACATAAAGGGAAGAGCCCATGATGAAAACTATTAAGTATACAAAAAGGATGAAGGATATGAAAAACTTCACTCACCCTAATAAGCTAGAAGTCAAAACAACCCACACAATCCAATCCTTAATATAATAAATTAAAGCATACTTCTAACCCATCTTATCAACCATGGCAGAGTTTTTTTTTTTTTTTTTTTTTTTTTTTTAGAAGCACCAACTATCAAACTCAACCACTTATACTGCAAAACATGCATCATGGGCCACTCATAAATCAGATTATTTTGTGGCCAATACAAATCCAAAATGGTTTCTGACCAACTTTGTCACCAAAGCATAGCAGACTTCTTTCCTGGGCCAAAGAAAAGACAACTTCTTCAAACAAGAACTCCAAAGAATTTACAGGAAATGTGAGGAGCTGAATTTGCATTTGTGGTAAAAGACAAGTCTGCTTTAGTGCCAAAGAAATAGAAAGACAATCTAGCATGAAAAGTGGAAAAAAAGCATTTGCAATATTTAGTGTATCATCAGCTTTGTGATGACATGTTCCAGCCAGCGTATCTTCAGGATAGTGAAAACTGAACTCTCATATTGCCTATCACCTTTATTGAAATGTAAACAAAGGTATTCCAGAGGTTTCAAGTGAAGTCCAGGATCCTACCTGTGACCCAGAGGGTGACAAGACTAACAAGAAAGAGTATAAAGCATAAGTCCAGATAAAATCACTTTACCTAGCAGATCTAGGAGACACTTTCTCTGATACCCTCCCTATGGGAAGAATAAAGACACCTTGTTGAAGTTTCCAGTAGTTCATTCAGTTAAGTAGGTAGATGGGTGAGTGTTCTTGTTCTAATATGTTACATTCAACAGCTCAGTTATTTAAAGGGAGTTAGAGGCAATGGCAGGAGGGTCCATAGGAGCTAAGCTGATTGGAGGAAAATCTGAGAGATGGAAAAACAAGGAGCCAATCCCAAAGCTTAGAGGTTAGTCCCTTATTTGAATATTCCTTAAAAACCCATGAGGGTTTACCAGCTCAGTAGCCTGTGGAACTACATTCTTAGTTAAAAGGTTTTAATTTTATTTTTAACTTCTAACAAACAAACCATGACTACACATTATGAGCTACAATTACAGAATGATATTTAAGAAAACACTTTCATCTGAGCTTTATCAGGTCCATCTAATGGAGTGTTTTACACTTTGAACATAGACAATGCTTGTTTTTACGAGGTTATCAGCAGACTTTATTAGTCTGTTCTATAACACTTGTAAAATGAGAGGCCGTGTCTGCATCAGTGGGGCTCATGTTCCTTGAAGCCAAGTATGAAAGCGTTATTATAGCAATAACCCACGCCTGGGTGTGGGTAATGCTAAATTTACCCACGGTTGGCGTGGTTTGGTCCCGAGGGCGAAGCCCGAGGGACCAAACAAAGCCAACCGTGGGTAAATTTAGCATTACCCACACCCAGAAGTGGGTTATTGCTATTATACCATGACATTATTTAAGAAAAGAAACTATTACTTTTCTTAAATAATGGCATAGTATAATGCCTGTTTACTGCCCTTCCGCAGATGTCTTGGCATCCGCGGTAGTTCTGATGTACTGCGCGCCTGCGCAGTACATCAGAGTTGGTAAAGCAACGGAGAAAGCAAGATCTCCGTTGCTTTTTTAGTGTCTCGCTATGTTAAATGAGTTTAACATAGCGAGACAGTTTTAAAATAGCAACGGAGATCTCCGTTGCTTATTTTAAACTGTCTCGCTATGTTAAACTCATTTAACATAGCGAGACTAAAAAGCAACGGAGATCTTGCTTTCTCCGTTTTTAAACACTGTCTCGCTATGTTAAATGGGTTTAACATAGCGAGACAGCTTTAAAATAAGCAACGGAGATCTCCGTTGCTGATTTTAAAGCTGTCTCGCTATGTTAAACCCATTTAACATAGCGAGACAGTGTTTAAAAAAAAAGAGTTATACTAATGGAAAAAAGTCCGGGCGACCGGACCTTTTTCCATTAGTATAACTCGATTTACAACGGGCACGCTGGCCAATCAGCGTGCACGTTTTGGGGGGATCATGGTACAATACAGAACTTTTTGCAGTCTATCACATGTAATACTAGAGGCTGTGCCCACTTTTATGGGGCTCATTATCTCCTGACATATAATATGAAAGGCTAATATTCTCTTGTATAATAAAAAGATTTACAGTGCCTGTTTATAAGGCATTCTTATGCATGACTAATGTAACCACTCACCAGTCTTCTTCCTCCTGTTGATGAAGACAGACCTTTTTGTTCCAGGGCACCACTCCACACTGCTATATTGTACACAGCATACGTATGATTTGTCTATGCTCAAAGAAGACCTGAGATTCTTTGTTTATTAAAAGTTTTTGTATATTCTGCAGTTTACCACTTTGTGGATTTTTATTGCATGGGCACAGAAAGCCTATTAAAAAGGTTCTGAGGTCTCAAAATGTACTTATTTTCTACTTTTTTCTTACTTGTGCACATTCATGAGCTTTGTATAAATAAGCACTGTGACTTGTTTTCCACTATGTGCTGTTTCTCTGGATGCATGCATTATTCAAAAATCATAATCACCTACTGTAGTTTTAGGTAACTGTCTCCCCTGTATAAAAAAGGTCTGTCTTCATCAAGAGAAAGAAGAATGGGGGCTGGCCACATTAATCATTTATATGAGCTTCTTAAAAGCAGGGGCTATAAACCTTTTTTGCTATACAAGAGAATATTAGCCTTTCGTATTATATGTCAGGAGATAATGAGGGCTGTAAATGTGGGCACAGCCTCTCATATTACACATGATAGACAGGAAAAAATTCTGCACTAAAGCTTTAATACTTGGATGCAAGGAATATGAGTTCCAGTGATGCAGACACAGCCTCTCATTTTATATGTGTTACAAAACATACTAATAAAGTCTAGTGATAACCTCATAAAAGCAGATATTTTCAATGTTCAGAGTGTAAACCACTCTATTAGATGGACCTGATGAAACACAAGCTTAACTATTTTCTTAAATATAGTTCTGTAGTTGTAGCTCATAATGAGTTCCCATGGTTTGTTTCTCAGTAGTTAAAAGTAAAAATAAAACCTTTTAACTAAGAATGAGGTTCCACAGGCAACTGAGCTGGTAAACCCTCATGGGTCTTTCAGGAATATTCAAATAAGAGACTAACCTCTAAGCTTTGGGATTGGCTCCTTGTTTTACATCTCCCAGATTTTCCTCCAATCAGCTCTCATGGATTCTCCCACTATTGTCTGTACCTGCCTTTAAATAACTAATTTGTTGAATGTAACTTTTTAGAACATGAGCACTCATCCATCTACCTACTTCTTCTTCTTCTTTCGGCTGTTCCCGTTAGGGGTCACCACAGCGGATCATCTGTTTCCATTTCTTCCTGTCCTCTGCATCATGCTCTTTCACACCAACCACCTGCATGTCCTCTCTCACCACATCCATAAATCTCATCTTAGGCCTTCTACTTTTCCTCTTACCTGACAGCTCCATCCTTAGCATCCTTTTCCCAATATACCCAGCATCCCTCCTCAGCACATGTCCAAACCAACGCAATCTCGCCTCTCTTGCTTTGTCTCCAAACTGTCCAACCTGAGCTGACCCTCTAATATAGTGATTCCTAATCTACCTACTAAACAGAATAAACTACTGGAAATTTCAATAAGGTGTTTTTATTCTTCCCAAAGAAGGGTATCATAGACAGAGTCTCATAGATCTGCTAGCTAAAGTGATTTTACCTGGATTAATCCTTTATACTCTGATTCTATATTAAAATGTAAGGATGCTCTAACAGCCACCTTTCCACATCATCAGTTCTTAGAGGGTTATATTAAAATGTATATAAATATTCCAGTCAGAAAAAATAAAATAATAATTCTTAACTAATCCAATAGTCCATTTAACATGACAGTTAACTGCCGTTAACAAATGTAAGCTAACAAAGAAAATAGGGAAAAGTATACAGTAATATATGCAGTGAAGTAAACTTAGCACAAGCATCATTTCACAGAAAAATGCATCAGAATTTGTCCTGTAAAAAAGTGATTCCTCAATCTAAAGAGAATATGATAAACACAGATTTGGCAGAAAACATGTCTATTAATTTCAGTTTCACTTCACACTTACTACAGTTAATCCAGCAGATGCAATCCTTCAAAAAAGTGCATTCTATAAAGTTTATAATGCCAAACAATAGATTCAATGGCTCATACTTTTACCTAGATCCAAAACAAGAAACATACAATGTAGTCACTTGTGGAAAAACAAAATAGTATGTATTTTTCTTCTTCTCATTCTTAGACTCAGTCATATTGCTTAATTTTGTCCCACCATCCTGAAGTACCATCTGCATTACAGCCTAACCCTGAATATCTTAAATGAATCTTCCAGAAAACAATTGATTTCAATGTAAATGTTTTATCCTACTCAGATTTGAGGATTAGTACTACAAGCCATACCTCTCAAGTGTACCTCATTACAAGGAACAAACCTTATTTAGGGTCTTAAAAAGTTGATGTTCCTCAAAGATCCTCAATGTTCCACATTGAAAGACTCTGTCACACATTCAGTGTTCAAAATTTTTTAAGTGAAATCCATGGTAAATAGAAATGAATCATATTCATTCATTAAAAGATCTTCTTTATAAGTAAAACCAGCATATTTTAACCATCCTATGTCCTTCCTAGGTGAAGTCGTTAGTAAGCCATTAGTATGTGTTTCACATTTTGTCCATTTGTTCCACATTATGAGGGCTAGTGTTCCTCATTTTGGAGATGGAAGGTTGAGAGCTATGCTACAAGCATGGGTATTTTAGATACCAAGCAAAAAAGTAGTTTCACCTCCCATGTTTATTTATTTATTTCTTGCATGAGTACTTTCTTTCAAAACATAAGTATTTTTTAAATATTTTGAATAATTCCCTGTCATACCTGAAACTGGTATCACTTTACAAGACCTGTTAGCTTGATCAGCTGTATACTACAGCTCTAAAGGTGTTTTTTCATATAGGATAACCATCAGCTCTTCTGCACAAACCACAATGTCTCAGAGCTCCATATGTTCAGAGGGAGTCATCAAAAATAGTTTCATCAACTCCACACTTCTGAATCATCTTGGCTGCTCTTCATTTGCTTCTTTAAAATAAGCAGTTTGCCCTCTTGCCTGTCCAGCTATTACCTGTGAGAAGCACAGCACTTCTCCACAGATAATATGCTTTGATGGTCCAGGGTATTTTTTCCCCCTGAAAAATGTTGTATCAGTCCTACCTGCAGGCATTTCATGTGTTATTTCTCTTTGACACTCTCTGTAGAATCAATTTAAATACTGCAAGAAGAAGAAGTGGAAATTAATATACTGGTGCTTTTAGAAATGAATGGTAATTGTCTGTTTACTTTTAAGGAAGGGAGCACATCAGTCAATTCATGCATTACTAGTTTTTAAACTCTTTTAATATTGTGTCAGCTGAGTTGAAACTGACATAAAGAAATGTAGGGTGAACAAAATTCTGATTAATGTCATATTCCATAACAGGTAGCTAAGATTATACTTTCTTATCAATTAAAAACAGAAGAAGAAACTTGTGCTAGATGAACTTAATTAAGATTCAGAAAACTATTGGTGAGAAAACAATTACATTTAACCCACCATATGACTTTACCACTATATTTTTATGAAACCTCCCAAAAATATTAAAGCAGTAGCTAAACATGTGATTTTGTTTTAATCTTCTTGAATGGACTAACAAAAACAGTACAAAATGCAGCAAGTACATTCAGTGCCTAGATCAAAGGAAGCATCAACATTGTTGGATTGTCAGTGAGTAATTAATGCTCTAGCTAGGCATTTTACTGACTTCTTTCAAATGATGTCATTACATTTTTTCGCATGAAATGTTGTTAATACTTTCCATGTTATTTATCATACAACAGCCATGCCTACCCATGAAAGAGTTATGGTGTAATGGAAAAAGTCACGTTATTAATGGCATCTAAGAGGTTGCCAGATCTAGGAATAGTAGGTCATGTAGAAGCATTTCCTTCCTCAAAAATCAAGTGTACCTCTACTTATACAGGTTTAGGAACTTCCAGAGAAGTGCTCCTTCTGTGTTGTTTTAAAGTTGGTTATGATTTAGGGAAATATCAGATTTCCATGAGTTTAAAAGAACATCATACATTGCTACTCTGTTTAATATTTCGTTAAGCTACCTTATTTGTGTGTAAAGGACCACATCTATACCAATAGCTCTGTCTCTGACTACTGATGCAATTTGGAAGTCATTTTTGACTCAGCACCTACACTGTGCCGCTAAGTATCAAAACCCTGTTTAACATGAAAGTGAGTTCTGCCCATCATGTTCAAGGATGAATGTTGTACTGTTGAAACAGTTGAGTGCATTATTGGCATATTTACATCTACTATCTGGCAGCTACCTTTCTTTCTGCTAAACGCTTTGTTACCAGTTTAAACTCACTAAGTAGGAAATCAGCCAAATGGAATGATTAAGTGTCTAAGATTCCTAAGGATTATTATTGATCCAGATTTCTGCAATTAGTCTGAAACTCTGTCAGCCAATTTTCTCTGGAGTCTAAACACGTTTATGTTCATTTAGTGGTAGAATTCTGGACAGTATATCTTTAAAAAGTGGATACTATTTTACAGATTCCAAGCTTCAAGCAAGAAAAATGCTCTACTTGCTGTAATTACAAATGTAGACTATTCAAATTAAGTAATACACAGATGTATAAGGGACTGTGTTTATATAAAGTATGCAGTGTTTCTTGACTAAACTTTTGTCTAACCTGCTAAGCTCCACACTGTTCAAGTACTGCATTGCACCATACTTGTAAGCTAAATATAACTATATCCAAACAATTAGGAACATATTAACAATAATCAATGTCCTGTATCTCTTCCCAGTGCAGTATTTTATTTCATGTGTTCTGCCTTTTGCTCGCATGTTAGAGAAAGTGTTGCAGTCAGTTTTCATAATATGTAGCTCTCCTTTTTGCTACGACAAATAATTCTGTGGGCCTCCACCTAGCGCTACAGTAATGATTCTGTGTAAAGGATACATATGGTAAAATAAGAATCACTGTCTCTGTGTCTGTCTGTCTGTCAGCATGTCTCTCTGCCTGCTTGTCTCTCCCTCTCTGTAGAAGCACTACTGAACTTTAAAAACCATGTTAGGTGAAGAACAATTATGACTCATCTCCCGAGTTTGTTTCATGGAAAGCTGGTATTAAAGCAATATATTATAGTGTGCAGTGTGAACTGACTGTGCTCTTTGCTTTACACTGCTTTGGACATTTTTCTAATTGATAATTATTGAAAAAAAACATCCAGGAAGATGCTTCCATTCATCAGGGCAGTTAGCCACCTCTCTATCTAATTTGAATGCCCTAGAAGGATGTAGGTAGTAATAAGATGAATACGGAGACCAGTTTTCATTATACCCAACAGCAGTCTTCAGTTCATTAGGTTTGACCCCCTAAGCAGTCTGTAGAAAGTTGATGGATATAATCCACAACAGCATGTCCTGGATCTGTCCCTTCCATGCCCTCAGCTGGCTGTTCATAATATATCCTCAATATGAGGCATTTAGTTGACATACTCATTAGGGACCTATACCACCCCATTTCATCCTACCCCATCAGAACCTTTTTTAACTGAGGTCATCAGTATTTTTTTCCCAAAAGATCCTCCTGAATATCTTACATGCTATGTCACAGAGAGTGGATCCAGCTATCCTGCGATGGAATCTTATTTCTGTCATTTATATCTACGATCTCATCCTTTTGGTCATTACAGAAACCTTGGGTAATGATGGGAGGCATAGACTGACCTGTAAATTGACATTTTTGTCCCATGACTCAGATGTCATGCTATTAGCAGAGACCAGCACACCTCCAGTCATACTGCCACTCTTGTACCTATCCACTGGTCAGTTTTCTTACCCCTTTAGCTTCAGTCCTGACCAAGACCACAGTTGGGGGCTTATACCCATTTACTTGATGCAGTTGCTGTTAATCATACAGCACAGCATGTCAATCATTTCTGGGAAAGACCCATGACCTCTTATTCATGATTGCAAAGTTTCATTAATGCTAATTTATAAGTGACAGTGAACTTCTGTAGTGTGTGCTATAAGTTATATTTGCATTAGGCAAAAGGACGACATCACTTGCATATAGCAATGATGCAGGCTTCACATCCCCATACTGAATGCTTCCCAAACCTTGGTTGTCCATTCATATCATTCCAATGAAAAGCACGAAAAGAAGAGGAAACAAAATGAACATATGAGAGAACAGCGATATCCATCTTAAACAGATATCTGACTTAATACTGAGTATAGGGTACTACTCTAGCTTCTCAAATATAGTGGCCAAAAGGCAAGTTGCTGTGATTATGGGACCTTGTAATGTTGCAGTACTGCCTGCAAGATACTTATGGATGTATGATTTCATGACTTTTCCAAATCTGAAAAGGAAAGACAGAAACAAGTACCAAATATCTGTGACCCCTACAATATCTGTCCAAGGAAAAGGTTTGTCCTATTACCTTATGGTTGGGAAGTTATTAATATTGTATCTCCTAAATCAGAAGCACACCCACAGGACAAAATGTGTTTTTCGTGTCCCTGTCGTAGGCATTTGCATTGCTAAGTGATGTAGTCCCTCTAATACCAGAACACATCTTTCTGTCCTCATTTTTGAAAATGAGGAAAGTCACCCTAATTTGCCAACTCAGTTAAATTGTCCTTGATTTCATCTAATATTTATAAGTTATGTTTAACATGACACTAGAACAATGTCCACTGCTTTCAACATTCATACAGATCTCCCATACATATCCTTTCAGAGGCAGAACTATATAGTTGCCAGAGTGAACTTAGATACAAAAATGGACTAAATCCCTCCAGCTGTTTTTGACACTGTCTTCTTAGAAGAGAGCATACCTACAGTATTCAGGAGTTCCTCAAATGTGTTCCTTCTATTTTCCTGACAGTGTCATCTGTCAAGATCAGTGTTTCTGAACCCTTGTCAGGAACATCCTTGACAATGTCTTCTACTCATTCCTGCTCACAGGATGGTTTGTCAGAACATCTCCGGGACCATCTGAAAGCTGTTCCCCATGCCTTTATTAGACTTCTCCACACCTTAGCCTTCAAGTTGGTGATTCAATATGCTGCTTCTGCTGGTGTTGCTGTGTTGGCTTGTTGGTAGCTGCTGGTCAGATGTGGACACCCTCCTACTTGCACCGCATAGAAGACCTTTTCTTAGCACATTTTTTTATTCCTTGAGTTTAAAAGCAGGTTCTTCAGTTACCATCTTTTAGTCATAGCTCATTGTTACCACTTTTTTCTGCTGGAGTCTTGGCTGATGTCCATTTCAGACTCTATTTCTCTGATCCCCCGATGTATGAGAGAAGCTGCACCAAATATGGGAGTTGAATCCATCCAATACAAAAGCATCTGCTAGGCATTTAGGGGATACTATCTCTGCATGTTTTAATAACATAAGTATGGCTAGCTGATGTCCCACCTGGCTGATTCAACATACCACTAACTTTTTACCAGTTGAAGCTAAATACCACTCTTAGACTGAGCATCCAGAAAGTATTGTCTTATAACTGATGAGTCTTCACATGACTACAAAGTCACTCATTGAACTTTAAACGACCTTTTCAGATAATACGTTCTCTAATGAAATTTCTTGAGTTTGAACATTGTGCTTCTTATGTACAATCCATGACTACCACAAATATAAATTATAACTGCCCTCTTGGGATCAGATCAGCCAAAGTAATTTCTGGTAATCAGATTCCCACCAGAAATCTTCATCATTTCTCACCTGGGCACAGTAGTCATCTTGTAAAACTACAGCCAGTAGGTGAATTCAGTTATGGTCTGATCCCATGGTCTCCAGGAAGACTAAATCCTCTCACTTTCACATCAATGTGACAGTCTAATTTATTAGAATAAGCTTTAGTTATTCGGCATCTAGACTGGAGCTTGTGGGTAGCCAAACAGCCATGTGGGCCTTTGTCAGGGAGTAACTCCAGATAAGGAGACAATCCACCACACAATGAAAAGACTGCTTCCCAGAAAAGATGAAAGACAAACTATATCTGACTAGTGGTGCCTACTGCCACACACACACAAGGTGTAACTCCTTCTTAAGCAGTGGAGTATCATTCTACATCTCATGCATTTTTTTTTTATTTGGGAGGGGGCTGAACTAATCAGACTGTGTAGTTTACTAGACCAAAAGCTTTTTACTGAATATTGCATGCAGTACTAGCTCCATAGCAGGCCCTGAACTACTTATGTGCATGAGTTTACCTTATTCTTTAAGGCAATAGGTATGGGATCAACTATTTGGATTTTTTGAGGTCTTCTCAGATAAGACAAAACAAACTTAACAATGGTGACACTAACTAGAACTAGTGAAGTCACAGACAGCATAGCTCAAAAGAATGTGAGGATACAGAAAAGCCTTCACCATGTTGTTTGTTATAAATGGCTTTTTTTATAGGTTTATAGGTAGTTACTAAGCATACAGTCCAGGAAACCATTAAGTGACCCAGTCCAAATTCCCAAATGGCCCCAAAGCATTTTGGTTAAATGACTTGCCTAAGGTCATGCAGTAGGCACATGAAGACTCAAGGAGTCAAGACCCTGTACCACAGGAAATAGCTTGTTAACAGCTCCTAACATTAATCCTGTACACTAACTGTAGTACAGAAGTAACAATTAGATGCTACTCCCTCAGACTCTCATACTACTTCACACTTCTGTTTTATTTATTTTATTTTATTTTACATTTGTTAACCGGGCTAGACTAGCTGGATATATTTCCATTTTCAGTAGAGGCCCAAGAAGAAAAGCTCCAATATAAGCACAACAGAATATACAAACCAATATATATACAGTATAAAGGATAAAAGTTATGACTGCTAAACAGTGTCAGACAATATAAAACAAATCGATAAACCATATAATACATAAGTAAAATAACAGTACAATAGGTAGTTTTGGGAATACTATTTACAGCTCAGTCCTTACAGGGATATGCAGCAGGGTTTAGGAAGAAAAGTGAGAGAGAGAGAGGTGAAAAGTAAAGAATCAAAGGATTAATCAGGATTGCTGCAGGGGCATAACCAATGGATCTTCAGGTGTTTTTTGAGGTTTTGTTTAAAAAGAGGCAGAGAGGGAAGTAAGGTAAGTTCTATAGGTAAAAGGTTCCAGTATTTACCTACAGTGTTAGAGAACAATGAATCACCTGCTTTGTTGTTGGACTTTGTTATGGTGGCTAGAAGTTTGTTAGAGGAGTGTAGTGAGTTTAGGTTTTTGTAGGGGATGATGAGGTTAGAGAGTATAGGAGTGGTGTTAAGTTGGTAAAATAGCTTGTAGGCAATGGTGAGTTGCATAAATAACAGAAGATTTTGTAGTTCTAGCCAGCCTAGTTACAGTAGATTCAGACAGTGGTGGGTTCTAAAGGGATTGCCAGTAGCAAATCGGGCAATACTGTTGTAGGAATTAGTTTGCTACATTTTTTTTAGGTTAGTGAAAATGGGTGAGGCATAAAGAAGAGTTGAAATTAAGTGAGAGTGAGCAATTTTGGTTCTTGCTGATGGTGTTAGGAATGGTTTGATTCTGTATAAGGAGCCAAGTTTTTTGTTTACAGATTTTATAGTGTTGTTTATATGGCTGTCAAAGTTAAGGTTATTATCAGTAGTAATTCCTAGCAGTTTAGTGGTGGATTCTGGGGATATGAGGGTACCGTTGTTGGAACTAATTGAGAAGTCGACCGGGGAGGACTTACTGATAGGTACAAAGAGTAGGAGCTTTTTTTTTAGCATTTAGAAGGAGGCAGCACTTTAAGAACCAAGTCTCAATTATGTTGAATACCTTCTGAGTTTAAGAGAGAGTTGGGGGAGTTAGCTGAGCATATGATTGGTTGAATCATCTGCATATTGTATACAGGTGGCTTGAGGAATTGCTACATGCAGGTCATTAATGAATAGTGAAAAAAGAAGAGGCCCTAGAATAGAGCCCTGAGGGACTCCAAGGGTGACTGGCAGGAGGGATGAAAGGTTCTGATCCCAGAAAACTGCCTGTTGCCTATTGCTAAGGTACGACTTGAACCATTGGATAGCCAGAATATCAACGGAAAGGGACTCTAGAATGTTAATAAGAAGGGCGTGGTTAACCATGTCAAAAGCTTGTGAGAGATCGATAAAGAGTGCAGATGAGAGGGTATTACAGTTGCGATTTCTATTGATGGAATCTGTAAAGGATAAGAGGGCGGTAGTTGTGCTATGAAATGGCCTAAAGCCATGTTGGCAATTAGCGAGAATGTCATGTTGAGTTAAGTGGTCTAAAAGCTGATGGTGAATACATTTCTCCATAATTTTTGCTAGGGGAGATAAAAGGGCTATAGGCAGATAGTTAGAATAATCTTTCGAGTTACCACCTTTATGTAGGGGTATAATATGAGAGATTTTCCAGATTTCTGGGATGTACCCCTCTGTAATGGTTCTATTAATAAGGATGGATATTGGGTATGCAATAACTTTGGCTGCTTTTTGCAGGTATTCAGATGGTAGCTGATCAGCAGAAGTAGTGCAAGGCTTAAGTTTTTGGATGAATTTGAGGATGAGAGCTGTAGGGATGGGTTGCAATTTAAATGTTGGAAGAGAGCCAGGACTGGTGGTATGAGTTTTTGAGTTATCTGGGGTTAGTTGACTGGCAAGTGACTATATGGTGAAGAAAATATTGAAAGCATTAGCAATTTGGAGGGAGGTATTATGATCAGACCCTAGTGGGTTTGGTGTACGAGAGTGGCCTGGGAGTAAGAGTCTATTGATTCCTGACCAGAATTTCTGTGGGTTGTTTTGGTGGATTTCCTGTAAATTACAGTAGTAGTTATTTTTGTCATTAAGTATTGCCTTTTTTTGTAGTATTTCTAAGCTGCCTAAAGTTTTGTTGGTCAGAGAGAGTTTTGGTAGCTCTCCATTTAGCCCATGATTTGTTTCTAAGTAACATTTTTTGTCTGGTTTCCTTAGAAAGCCAGGGGGCTGGTTTGGTTTTCATTCTGATGGAACATTTAGGAGCATGCCTATTGAGGATACTTAAGAATTTGAAGAATTTAGCAGCCTCATCAAGTGGAAGGGATTTTAAAGCATTCCAGTCACAGGCACTTAGTTCATTTTGAAATAGTACTTGTTTAAAGTGTTTGTTGGTCCGTGGTACCCTATAAGTTGGGAGGGGGGTTAGTAATATCATTTTTTTGCCTTATAATGTAGGTCAACGAGTGATCACTTACATTGTCAGGCAGAGTTCCAGTCATATTAGCTTGTTTATGATTATTAGTAAGAATCCAATCTAAGGTGTTTTCTTTTTTATTTGGTTTGTTGATTCTGGTGGTAGAGGTAATTGTTTGACTAAAGCCATGAAGATTAATATGGGAAGTGGAATTTTCAGCACTGACAGTTTTCCAGTCGGTGTTGAAGTCACCTAGTATAATTGTTTCTTGTGGGTAAGTAGAGGATATCCAGATAAGGATATCCTCAATAGTTTTGGTATTGTTACAAGGAGGAAGATAGATACAGATGATATATAGTGATTTGATGGGGCTGATTTGGAATTTGGAAATAAGTATTTCAGCATTGTTTTCCTGTGGTGGGTTATAAGGTAAAGAGGTGATGTGAAGTCCATTTTTATATAAGATTGCTACTCCCCCACCTTTACATTTACTATGGTCTTGTCTCAATATATTATATCCTAGGGGAATGATTTTGTTGTCTTTAGTATGAGGTTTTAACCAAGTTTCTGTGAGGCAGAAGATGTCAAAGGAGTAAATATCTAGCAGGGCGTGGAGGTGGGCTACTTTGTTATTAATACTTTGGATATTAAGATGTCCTATTAGGAAAGAATTGGGGGGTTTGGAGTGGATAACAAGGGGTGTGGAATTGGGGCTGGTGGTATTGTTTATGCAGACATTGTGTGGGCCTGGATTAGGGTGAATGTCACCATCTTTCAAGGAGGGATTTTTTAGTCTTAGAGTAGGGTTGTAGGTATGGCTTATTAGATATTTTACTTTCTTTACTGTGAGTTTATTGTATTTAATATGTGAGAGTCTGTGGTATTTGGCTAGCAGGTAGCTTGGATTGGAAGTGATATTTATTTGAGTATGTGTGTAGGTAAGGGTTAATATAGCAGTTTGTTTTGGAGAGTAATTAAATTGGTAAAAGGCTGGTTTTTCAAAGAAGGTGAGGATATATGCTGAGGTGAGGACAAATATACATGTTGTTAGAAGTGTTAGTTTGGTTGTGAAGGGTTTAGTTACCTTAGGCATACTGAAGAGTTTAATAATACAGGTGAGTGGGGGGTTGGGATGGATGAAGAATATAATAAGGTATATTGAGTAGGTAAGGTTACTCAAATGGGAATGAATCACAATTGGTATTGGTATTGGATAGGTGAGAAATACTATAAGAAGGCTATGAGTAAGTATGTAGGTAGAGGAGTGGTGTGGCTGTATGTGTATAGTGGTTGATGTGTGTGATTGGTGGGATGGGAGTGTGGGAGTGGTCTAGATAGTATAAATCTAGGACCACTGGGGTGGATGGGAATTGGAGGTAGGGTAGGGTAGGGGAGTGGAGTGAGCCCGCAGGGTGAACGGAGCAGGTAGAGCCACAGAGTGGGTTGTCTGCTGAGAAGTCATCAGTAATACAGAGAGACTGTGCACTACAAGGCCTTAAGTAGGTATGTAACACTGTCTAAGTAAACTTTAGTTAGATAAAATGCAAGGGATGTCTTTTCTGTCCAGTGTCTAGAGGAGTAGGGCAAAGGAATCATTTGAATGCAAAGCTTATGTAGGTCCGCGGGTGTGCTGGCCCTTACAATTAGTTTAAAGAGGCACTCACTCTTGAAGAGTTCAGTACAGGAATTAAATGCTAACGCCTTGCCTGCAATGCTGGGTTGTCTGCTGAGAAGTAATCAGTAATACAGAGAGACTGTGCACTACAAGGCCTTAAGTAGGTAGGTAACACTGTCTAAGTAAACTTTAGTTAGCTAAAATGCAAGGAATGCCTTTTCTGTCTAGTGTCTAGAGGAGAAGGGCAAAGGAATCATTTGAATGCAAAGCTTAGGTGAGGGCTTTAATTAAAATGTGTCAGCTTCCTATAAGTATGCCTTTCAGCCTGGTGTCTGAAAGGTAATACCTTCTTATTGATTTCCTTGGGGAGCTTGCTTGGTATTTATGCTAGAATTAGGAATTCTTGGACTAGATATTATGCAGTGGGGCTGGAGGAGCTTTAGAAAGTCAGAAACAGTGTTCTCATAGCCTGTGTTCTGCTGCCATCTAGTGGCAAAGAGGGCAACCACAACAGTTTGCTTACTAGTTAGGACAAAATTATAAGGGGATGTGCTGGCCCTTACAATTAGTTTAAAGAGGCACTCACTCTTGAAGAGTTCAGTACAGGAATTAAATGCTAATGCCTTGACTGTGATGCTGGTGAGAGGCACTTTTAAGCAGTCCAGAGTTTAGTGTTGACTCTGGAGTTCTTTCTGTTAGTAGGGTACTCTTTGAGGTAGGTAGATAGGAGATGGATGAGACAGCCCATGTCTTAGCATAGGGCTTCCAGGCTGAAAGAGAGACAGATAGAAAACAGTATAATGTCAGCTTTTTAAGGTCTTAGCTAGACTAAGAGAAATGCTGGAGGGGTGGAGTGCAAGTAAGGAGCTGAGCAAACTATGGAAACAGTACAGTAGTAACTCAAACTAAACAATTTAAAGGTTCACATTCATAGTCTATGTTCCAAAATGAACCATGAAGCTCCCATTAAACTACTTTTAGAGATCTAGTTTGTATGAGAAAATAAAACAAACATATGGTGGAAAACTAGAATAGAAAGCAGCCTTAGCATTAAATCACCACAGTTTATATGCAATCTAGAATGGCTTAGCCTGCATACTAATTTGGTAACTCCCTGATTAATTCCCTTAGAATGTTATAATAAAACTAGGATAACTGGGTTATTCCATATGAATTCCCTTTGAGTGGCCTAACATTTTATGAGGATCTAGCACATGTATTTGAAGTACAGCCTTACAATAACAACATTATTGTGTTGGCGGCAACTCGGTAGAGACATGCAGGGCAGACAGAGTTAGTCTATATGTCAACTGCTAGTTATTAGGCTATTTAGGGCTAGAAAAACAGTCAAAATGCTTACAATAGAGCTATTTAGAGCTAGTAAAGCAGTCCTGTGTTAGCGGCAACTCCAAATGGACATTCGGAGAGAACTGCATGTAATTAGGCTATTTAGGGCTAGAAAAGCAGTCAAAATGCTTAAGTTGAGCAATTTAAGGTTAGAAGAGCAGTCGAGTGTTAGTGGCTGCTCTGTATTGAGATATGGAGCTAACTGCTTGTAATTATGGCTGGAACAGCAGTCAAAATGCTTATAACTGAGCTATTTAGGGCTAGAAAGCAGTCCAGTGTTAGCGGCAACTCCTTATTGACATACGGAGCTAACTACTTGCAGTTAGGTTATTTAGGGTTAGAAAAGCAGTCAAAATGCTTGTAAATTAGTTATTTAGGGCTAGAAAAGCAATCCAATGTTTGTGGCAGTTCCATATAGACATACGGAGCAACCCACATACAATTAGGTTGTTTAGAGCTAGTAAAGCAGTCAATATGCTTGCGATTGAGCTAATTAGGGCTAGGAAAGCAGTCCAGTGTAACTGGCAACTCTGTGTAGACATACAGAGTGGTCACAGTTAGTCAATGTATCAGCTGCTTGCAATTTAGGTTATTTGGGGCTTGAAAAGCAGTACAGCTGCTTGCAAATGAGCTATTTAGGGCTAGAAAAGCAGGGCTCTGTTAGCGGCAGCTCCGTTTAGACATGTGGAGCGAACATAGTTATTCTGCTTGCAATTTAGGTTAGGTTAGGTCTATGTATCAACTGCTTGCAATTTAGGTTATTTGGGGCTAGAAAAGCAGTACAGCTGCTTGCAAATTAGCTATTTAAGACTAGAAAAGCAGGGCTTTGATTGCTTGTTTGATTGATTGTTTTAGTATTGGTGGTGTGGACTTAACAGGTTATAGCTCACTGATTTGCTGGTCAATGAATATGAGTAAGACTGATTCTTTCAGATCTCCAGTGTAAATGTTTGTGGGAACATTTTAATTAGATGTGCACTGCATGGCCTCATTAGTAAATGTCCCATCAACCCACTGCTGTGCAAGTTTGTATCAAACAGCAAAATATAGTAGTTTCTTAATAAACAACCATCATAGCATGCTAAAACGTTTTGGTTGATAGTAGTCCAGGAGGAATAATCATGATTTTGTACACATACCAATATAACTAATTTCAGCTTTTAAAGCAATTCTGTTCTCTTACAATTCAGTTATAATGCAAATACACAGTACCAGGTAATGTAACTGCATTTCTGTTTTTTTTTTTTTTATTAGTATACCCAAAATTGCTTCATGCATTAGTGCACTGTGCTATATGTCAGTGGTTCACACTGCTCATGTACTGTCCTGCCTTTCTTCTTCCTCCTTATCCATTCTCCAGGTGCATAAATTGCAGGAGCTTTCCCCTTTTTCTTTGGAATACCTGTTTCCTTACTTTCAGAGCATCCTTCCATACTCTTTGGACCAATCTGCAGCTCTATAAAATGTGGACCATTCCTGTTACCTCATCCCTAAAGCTCCATCACCCAGTGTTGGCTTTTCTGCTTACTGCCTCTAGCCTGCAAATGGGTAAGATACCTATGTCTCAGCAAGAGTGTCTGAACACTAATGCTATAAATCATTTGCATCTCTAATATTATTTTGGTAACTTTTGTTCAGTCTTCTCCCATGTGCCAGCCTCCCTTGTTTTGCAATCTGTTTATTTATTTATTTATTTGTTTTTGCTTCCATCACAATGGCTCTTTGTATCTTTTCTCTCAAGTATCCATATGTCATTCTACCTTTAGCTTTAAACTGTTTTTTTCATGTCTCCTGTGGTGCTCTTCTCATCATGTTTGTTCTTTCCTTTTCACTTCCTTCCTCCTATTTAATCTTGGCTTACCTTTTCTTAGTCTCAGATAGCTCCGACATACCTCCATAACCAAAATTCATTTGTGGGTTTTTCCCTATCTTAAATGCTGTCTCTCCATCTGTACCCTCCTTTACTCTCATTTCTTTTCTTCTCACAGTGCAATGTGCCTCTTCTACTTTACCTCCTGCTTCTGTCCTGTGTTATTCCCCATCTTTTTTTTCTCTCCCAACTTCCCTGTTTCTTTCTTCTCCCTATGGCTTGCTTCTGCATTGCTTCATTGCTTCCTTATTATCTTGTTTGAATCATTGCCACTACCTATCTTTCCTCTTCCCTTCACATTGTTGTTGCCAGTTCTTAATTTGAAATCTATCCAGTCATATTGTGTACAAGTATCATGATGGGCATGTGCGTGACTCCCCATCCTCCTCTTTTTCTGCTTAGTCCCAGTTTGTTTCTTACTATCCCCCCTCTGTCTTTTCATAGGTTCATAGGTTAGTAGGTTCGTAGATTAGTACTAGGCTAACTGCCCTTGCGAGCCATTTTAAGTCTAACCAGTTATCCCTTGTGAGACTCAAACCCTGTACCTTGTGTTTGTAAGGCAAAACACCTTAACGATTAGGCCACCCTCCCATTTGAGTTGCCATATTGCCTTATTCTTTGGGTCAATAGGTAGGTTCCTTAATGCATATGCTATTATTGGTAATGACATAATTCTTTTTCCATTCACTCTCCCTATTTGTGTATATATTTTCTTCTCCTTTTTCATCCACCTTTTTAACCTTATCCCTTATTACTTCCATGTTTTCCCATAATTTCTTCTCTAGTCCTGGCTAAGATATTTGGGATAGTTGGCATCCTGCATTTGTCCTATCCCTGTTTCTTCTTTTCCTGCTCTTACTCTGACTACCACCATCTGTTTTGTGTTACACTTCAGACCAGATGCTCTTTTAATATTATAAAGACTGGTAATGTTTCCTTTAGCACTTCCTCTATATCCTTTGATAGTAATGTACATTCATCAGCAAACATTACAAACTTTGAGATGATCCCACTATTTCAGTCCATTTTGCTTATATTTTATCTGCAGAGGCAAGTCCCTCTACATCCATCATGAATAACCCTGGGAGAGTAGACACTCTAACCTTGCTCTTCTTCCTACATTTACAGGCTTAGAAATTCTCTAATTTACAATATCTTCTATTTCAGGGTTCCTGTATATTACTTTTATTCACTGTATGAATCTATCACAATGTATTTCCTTTCTAAACTTTCCAAAGAAATGTTGACATTTCTATGCAGATGACTTCTTTGAATTCAAATAGGCTAACTCCTGCCTTACCTGCTCCTCTAATCTTTATAACTGCTCTAAACTCCTTCATAGTGCACTATGACCTTTCTCAAAGTCATTTTTCTTTCCAGATAATCGATGGTAGCATCTTGGCGTCTCATTTAACATGATTGCTTAGAATATTTCTTGTGCGTTAATGTAATTAGTTATCACAAATGTTGGTCTGTAGTCACTGCTTTAGTTGACTTGACTTTGTCTGGCATCAGGGCCTCTCCACATTCATTGACAATCACCATCACTCTTGCTGTCTTCTTTATGTCTGAGAGTTCTCTTGCTTATTGCATCCTGCTATTTTGTTACTTTATTCCTTTCCACACTATTTCCCCTCTCCATTTTTGTAGAACCTAAATGGGTACCCATCAGGTCCCCTCACTTTCTTTTCTTTCATTATATTTACTGCATTCCTGACTTCATTTCCATGATTTCTTCATTTAAGATCTCATTTTGGGACTCCATCATTTCATATTGCTTTTCCCTTTCTGACCTTTCTGTGGAGTACTTCTCTTTCTACTGTCCCATTACTTCCTACAAAAATACTTGCCAGTTGTATTTTTAAGTGCTTCTTCAATTTCCCTGTCATTGTGTCATGCCATCCTCCTGCATCCATACTCTTGCTATCCTCTCTCCTGTAACTGCTTTGTACTTTCCTGCTAACTGCCTCCTTGTCTCTTTTCCGGCAATCACCTAGTGGTCTATCTAGTACCAATAGTTTACCTCTGCTGCTATGACTATTTTTATTTCCAACTTCACTTTTTCCGCTCTTTCATTTCCAATGTCTCATGGCCTAGCATTATTTCCCAGTGCCTTCTCAGTAATTACATTAGTTTCCTGTCTCGCTGCTTCTTCCTCTCATTCCACCTCTGTCCTGCTATCTTCATTGCTTTCGACTCATAATCACCTTCACTTTCTACCACCATTTCTATCCCATTGATTCTTTATCTGTTTCATTTTTTATGTAAGCATATAATAAGTTATATTACCATCCTCCTTAGCTTCTTCTTCTTCTTCTTGTTTTGTTCCTTTTGTTTGTAACTTGTCCATCCTCACCATGTACCCTTTTCTTCTTCTCAAAATCACTGCCACATGGACCAACATGTCTTTCTCATGTATATTCCACTCTGTCCATTTCCTTTCCTCTTATGAATATCCTGTTTAATGTTCTGGCCTATACTAACTTATTTCAAGTGAAAGTGTACTCATTTCATTATGGGTGTGCTTGTCTCCTGATGTATTTCTGCCATCCTATGATCATAATTTCTTCCTGATCCTATCAATTTTTTTAGCTATACTCTTTTCTCCCAATGTGTCTATTTTTCTTTGGCTGTACAGCAGAATTGAACTTGCTACCTAACATTTCCTCTTCTCCCCTCTTCCTCTCTTCCCAAACATCAAGGAAAGACTGTACTAATGATGCCTACTACAGAACATAATGGAGAGCTTAGATTATTATACCAGCACTTACCTGGAGGTCTAAAAAATTAGACTGACACAGACTTAGAATCTTTTAATAAAAACAAAGCGCTTTCGCTTCATCAGGTTAAATTTTTCAAAAGGTTCTCTATTTTTTAAAATGAAAAGGATATTTATGGTAGGATATCAGTCAGCAAGAAAAGCAAGCAGAATGACATTAAAGCAATTAAGATAATTCATCTGATGTACTGTTTCACTAATCGAAAACTTATAAATATTTAATTAAAATACTTTTAAATGCAAATTTGAAATGCAAAATAATATACATTATATATATATACATAATATTAATAATATATTATATATTATGCTATAATTGGTACAAACTGTATGCAAGGCAAGGAAGAAGGGAAGTTGTCTTTTTTAGAAGGATTTTTTTAGCTTGTCATTGCACCATCGCATTTTAAATTCAATTGAGAAAAAAACAAAAAAACATACTTTTCCGTTTATCATATATCAGTCATAACTGAAAGCCCCCATAATATAAGTAACATAGAAACATAACATATTATAAACTCATGAGAATAATCAAATATAAGGTATAAAATTATATTTAATTATATATTCAACCAATAAAAAAAGCTGACTAAAGAAAAAAAAACTAAGTAACTGAGAGATGCATAAAAGCACAAGATTATCTATCACTACTTATCCTCAAAAATTGCATAAGTAATGCAAAGGCTCCACCTAGGTTTCCAGGGAGATTCAAATCTGCATGCATGCGAGGGTAAGCATCTCAGTCTTCTCTCTTAGATTGGGGCAAGGAGAGTTGAATCTCAATGTCCAGCTAAGGAAGAAGATAAGGCAGAAGAAAGCCATACCTTTTAGTTTTTTTCAGTCATCCAACTTTGTTAAAGGGGAATCCATGCATTTAGATCATTGCCTTTTCAACTGTTAAGTTTTTCAGTAGATTTGACTGACACCTTTCTTTGATCACAATATTAATTTAGTGTGGTAGGACAACTGATGTAGAACATACATACATGCAAGTATTTCCATCATGAGATTAATGCCCTTTTAGCCTGCTAATATACCAGAACACTTGTTCCCATAATAAATGTCCAGATTGTTCTTAAAAATACCTAAACTAGTGCTTTCTTTAATGTAACTGAGTAGTCTGTTTCATGCATCAGCTGCTCTTTCAGAGAACTAATTAGTACACTTCTCATTCTTATAGAATCTTCTACGTACGTTATTTGATGAATCTCTACTACTTTTTCATAACCCCAAACATTCCCAGAGATAGTTGTCTCTAAATTACATATATACCTGAATAAGATCTCATTTAGAAATCTGTAAGAGACACTGTACAGATTCAGGTATTTTAATCTTTCATAATAGCTTAAATTTTCACATCCATAGATGTCCTTGGTATAGATCCTCTGTACTCTTTCCAGTTTACTCATGCATATTTTCTTATAAGGCTTCCATATTGTTATTCCATACTCAAGTCTGGGTCTAATGTAACTGTAAACAAATACTTCATCATTTCTTATTTCCTAGACTTTGTAAATCATTTTATACAACCCATAATTCTATAGCTATCATTAACCAATTGGTTGACATGATTAGAAAAACTCAAAGCTGGATCTTCCCATATGCCCAGGTCCTTAAATTAATCCACAGTTTCAGTCATTGTATGCTGTATTAAATATTCACCTTTCAATTTATGCCTCTCAAATCTCATATGCTGAGTTTTTGATGTCTTTATCGGCATATTATTCTCCTGTGCCCAAATGATCAATTTAGTCAAGTTATTTTGGAGACATGCCTTATCTGTAACACATGTAATCAGTTTACTCAATTTCAGGCCATCTGCATATAAACTGTAGAACATCTCAGATTAAAAAGTTAGGCCTGAAAGATTCATCTAAACAAGTAAGGGCATAGGGAAGAGCCCTGTGGGACACCCTGACTATAACCATGAATTTCACCTGTCCAATTGCTGTATGATACTTCCCATGTCTTATTTGTAAGCCATGCAGCTATCCATCTTATCAAGAATACATCGATACAGAATTGCTTTAATTTATCAATCAGTGTTTTGTGTATGACCCTGTCAAGTGCTGAAGGTAAATCTATATAAATTACATCGCAGCACAATTTTTCATTCATAGCTGTTATTATATTGTTATAGAACATCATGTTACAAGTGGTAATAGATCTATTTTCAACATATGCATGCTGATTTATGGTTTCAAGTCCCAAGTTATCTATTTCTGACAATAACTTATCCAATATTACTTTTCCATTATTTTTCCACAACATGAAAGTAGACTTAAGGGAATTTATGGCTCTGGGTTTGTCCTACTTCCCTTTCCCTTAAAGACAGGTTTAATAAGCACGTCTCCAATCTTGTGGAATCTCCCCATATTTATTTGACCTAGTAAATAATAGATATAATGGTACTATAAGTTCTTGCTGAACTGTTCTTAGGTCATTAATACTAATTACATTTCCTCCATGTGCTTTGTTTATATCCAGTTTGCAAAGTTCATTTTCAATATAATCTAATTAGATGTCACTAGGTCAACTTATAATCCCCTTTGTGGAGCTAAACTGTTTTGCATAAGATTTTGTAAATGCATTTATAATCAGTTGTATCTGAGAATACATTTTTGAATTTACACACAGTTTATCAATGTGTATGTCTTCACTAATTCCACATCTTATTTATCTATAAAAGGTTTACTATTATACTCAATATCTTTATATAAATTCTCTCCATTTTTTTCTTGATTTTGTCTCACACTATGCTTTATTTGTTTGTCCAGCTTGTTTATTTCAGTTTTCAAAGATGTAGTTTGACGTCACTTCTATTTCTTATACTTTTTGTCTCTCACCTTAATCAGATATTTTGCTCTTATGGAAATATATCCCCCTGGCATTGTATGCCTAGATGCTGATGTAAATCATTTTTTTTATTTTTGTACTCAGTTTGTCTTTCAAAACTTTCCACATTCCATCTGCAGTTTTTCCAATGAGCACATCACTACACTTAGTTTTACATAGTGACTGTTTTGGTTACATATAATCTGTAATTAATCTTCTGTGCATTGATTTAGATTTCATTTTGGCAGAATTATCTAGTAACAAATTAACCTTTATAACCCCATGATCACTGCACATCAAAGGTGGTAAAACTTGACATGAAGTTACAGTAATTTCTTTAGCAACACAAACAATGTCTAGTACGTTCTGCTCCCTGGCAGGTTTTTTTTTTACAATCTGAAGCAACTGTCATTCATGAACACACATTGTGATTAATTTCCTTAGTAATGCTGTTGAATCAATAGCATTCCAATCTGCGTCTGGTAAACTTAAGCCCCCAGCTAATATTATTCTTCCCTCCTATGTTTCAGGTAATAAATATATGAATTCCTCTAGGTCATCAACACTTGACTTTGGTGGTCTATCAACAATTGCTATATGTTCGAGAGTTGTCTTTATTGCCACAATTACACAGTCTATAGTATTGGTGTTATCAATGAACATGTAATAATCACAGGTCTCATAAATATCTTGAATCCCTATCATAACACCTCCACCTGATTTTTTGTTAGAATGTCTGTTAAAGTAAAAAACATGTATACCCTGACAGAACTGCTTTCCAGTCATTGCTCTTTAATCATGTTTCACAAACAATAACAACATCAATATTGTGGAAATGTAGCAAATTTTCCAATAAAAAAACTTTATTATTAATTCTACTAGCATTAGCAACCATCAGAGATGCACATCAAGTGTTGCTATCTGTGAGTTAAAATTTTGACCTGGCAAAAATCTTGCCTACTGTTTGTCAAATACTGACACATATCTGCTGTAAAAAATTCTCTTCCCTGATCTTGGCAAATGCATGGATCCTGTATGAATACATGTGTGTCCAAAACTAGGCTTGGATGCTGTACATATTTCCATTTTTTAAAACAGGATATTTTTTCCATGTAGGTAGTTACCCAAAAAATCTTTTCATTCACAGTGACTTGATTATCCTTTCTATATGTGATCTGTGAAAAAATATTTCCTAACACTAGCTATACTATCTAATAGGGCTGTAAGTTTCCTGCTAAAAGTCAGAGAGTCCATGCGGATGAGATAATTTATACCAACATGAATAAAAACAGATCCATAATTCTTTACATTAACACATTCCAATGCTTATCTCACATCTTCTATTTTTGCTTCTGGCAAGCATAACACCATTCAATGTAAATTATATTCTCTGTAAATGTAAGTATAAGTTCCTCTAACAATAGAATCTATTCTGACCAGATCTGAAGAAATTTCATCTTCTAATACAATAATATCTGCTCTATTAATTGTTACAAAGGAAGGATCTTCATCACCATTAGTCTTATTAATCCCACTGTTTTCATTGCATTTTAAATTTGCAAGCATACAATTTTCATCAGCTGTCTATGTATATCCATAGCTTCAGTCATGCAGTCAACGTATGTCTTTCTCTTTTTTTCTTACAGTAATGTTCTAATGAATCTTTGCAGGTTCAGTATTGATTAATTCCTTTTCATCTGCCCTTTGCCTCTTTTTTTTTTCTACCTTCTCTTTTGGAAAAGAATATGCATTTTTCTGTAGGCTGAAGGTTTTCTGATAGAAAAATGCTATAATTCCCTGTAGTCTGTGTTACATAACAAAGCAGTTTTCTTACTAGTACATATTCTCTTTACTTTACAGAAATTTATCAGTTTATTTTTCTTCCTTGTTATCTGTTGTGAACTTCCTCCTTTCTTTCTTTTTTTGTTTCCTTCTAAACACTCTAAATCCTCAGATGGCTGAATACTTGCATCCAGAATTCCAAAGCTGTCAGGGGCATTGCCTTGTTTCATAAGGGTTGAATGATCTTTACAGGCAATAGACACATCATTTCCAAAATGTGTTCTGTTTGCTCTTTGCCTAACATTATTTATCTCACCAGCCCAGTCATTAATATATGTAAAAGCAGTTCTCCAAGCCATGCCAATTGCATAACTGCAATCATCATCAGTAAGTATAAGTTTACTTCTAATAATGGTAAGCAAATCATCCAACTTTTTACATGAAGAACACAGATCACCATTGTTATCAGGTGTTCCCTTTAAATATGCATAGCATTTATTACACTGCACAAGATATTTATGCTTTAACAAATCATTAATGATACTCATTTAAGGAATCCGGATTCAGCTTTAAATGAATAAAAATTTATAAAAGAAATGAAAAGAATAATCAAAATCAATAACCACAGAATTCAAAGACAACTTAAATTCTATGAGAAAAAAAAAATCACACAAGCAATGTAAAACTTAATACTAAAGTAAGTACAGTAAACGTGTTGTTCTGACCATACAAGTTCTGAAAGTCAAACAAAAGCTGTAATTCCTTTATGTCACACCAAGTAACTTATACTCAGTATTGCTCCCAGTTGCATTTCTTTTTAACAGTAAAGATTAATAAATCACAATCCAAAGCAGGATTGTTTAGATAAGCTCTAGATTGTCTTCTCTGCAGTCTGTGTGAATTTAGAGCTGACTAGGCCCCTTCGGATGGCTAGGGCTTGCCTGTCTAAAATGTATCGCTATCTAACAATCAACAATCAAAATTAAAGGTAAAACAACAAAATATAAATCAAGGTAAATCTTGTCTACAAGCTACCTCTTCCTTCCTACAAACAGAGAAAAACAGTGGTAAAAAAATATATAAATTTAAATAAAACTTTTCTTACCAGTTATCTACACAGTAAATCATAAACCAAGTTTATAGTAGGGCTAAGAACATCAATAATGTACTCAAATTTCCTACACTGAAATTATAAGAAGTAATATTTCTAGAATGTCTACGTGTGGGACTTGTAAATATTGCAGATATATTAACTACAGCCCTGATGTTACAGTTGAAGGGGCAGACAGAACTTTAAGATGTCCAGGGAAATGCAATTATAACACCAATAGGGTGGTTTACATTGCTACCTGCACATCATGCACTGCATATTATATAGGAAAAACCTAGAAAATTAAAAGAGAGAATATATGAATATATACACACATATATATATATATATATATATATATATATATATATATATATATGTGTGTGTGTGTGTGTGTGTGTATGTGTGACATGAAAAAACAGAAACCTAATAATGCTCTTTTAAGGATGCATCAAAATGTGTTTAAAAAAAAATGTTTTCATTATTGATAGGATGTTTCTGCAGGAAATGTATAGTTACTATCATACCTTACTTGAACTGAAAGAATTAACATGGCAAATTTGATTAAATGCCATGGAAAAAAAATAGATATTAATGATCATATTTCCATTGCTAGTCTGTTAAAAATTAAAGTGAACCTTATTTAAAACTTTTTAAGTTTTAAATTTCACAGGTGTCTCATATTAATATGTATATTTTTTATTGTATCAAGTAATATTAAGGTATTTAATGAAATGATGTCATGCTGTATAACATACTACTTGGTTTGGAATTCCTTAACTCTGAAGAAGTTCATTTTTTATGAGGGACAAAAGTGTTAAGTTATTTTATTTATTAATTAATTAATTTATTTATTTATTTATTGACATTTGTTTACTGTGAAAGTCCACTGGTACAAGCAAGCCCATTTGCAGTGAAGACCCAGGGAGAAAAGTTCCAATGTAAAAATAATAATACATAGAATTACAAAAAGTTTATAAAATTACACAGAATGAAATATGACTGAGTAAAATTATATATAAACAGAAAAGTTAGACATAGTAATAGTACAGAGGCGTACTAATAACTTGAAACTAGTGCATAGCATATTACAGTGGATTCTGAATTAAAAAACTATATGCAGAAGAAAAAAGTATATACTTTGAGGCAGTTAAATTAGATCAAGCAGTGGAAGAATATGTAGGTAAGTTAGTGAGAAAGGCATATAGGTATAAGTTTATTATGACATGGGGGATAGAAAGTACACAACAGAGAAACAAAAGAGGGGCTACAAGGGGGTAGAGTAAAAGTTAAAGGACAAGAAAAGATAGGAAAGAAAGAAGATTAGTAAAGCTGAAGGAAGGTGGAAAGTAGAAAAGGGGAGAGAAAGGTAGGGAAAAATGAGTAAGGAGGTAAGTGAAAATCCAAAGGGGAGGGTTAGGTTAAAGTCTGTTAGGAATGTAAAAAAAAGAATTATTATGAAAAACTAGATATAGACAAATTCATGGTTTAGTTAGTATTTTATGTTTTTTTTTACAATAAATGACTAAAATAATATAATAGATTAATTATTTCTGTATTTGGATGTTATTTGGATACTAGATAGGCAAATTTTAAACCAGCTACTTGGTTACAGCACTAATTTGTTTGGAATTATATTTCAAACCTTCTTAACAAATCCTTTTAAGAATCTTTGTTAGAAAATGTTGGAATACTCATAAATATAATTAGAAAAACATTTTATAAATATTATGATTTTATTAAACACTTAATGTTTTCATTCAAACCTCATGACTTGTCTGTTTGCAATGAAACCTCCCAGTTAAGTTCTTTCACTTCATGTATATTATTAATGTCTCCACAAAAAAGGTGTTTCTGTCACGTGATCAATAACAAAGTCCAAAATCTTTCTAAAGTTACTACAAGTAGAAACGTTTGGCTAGCACATTTGTAAAGTTTTTTTTTCTTAATAGCAAAAATATGTTCAACTATTCTTTTAAACATTTTATAGCTGTCTTGCCAACATAAAAACTTTCACAAGATTCACAAGTAACTAGGTAAACTAGAAACACAGAATAACAGGTGAGACTATTCTTGGACCAATACTGCCCCTGAAAATGCTTTAAAACAACACTGAAAACTTCATTAATATACATACAAACTTTATTAATATACCTGCAATGTTTTCAATATTGGCATAGAAACATGCTGCATCAACCTAAGGGTTTAAGATCAAAAGTCCTCTCAAATAATCCTTTTAAATTAAACATTTTTTTATAACTAAAACCAGAATTTATACCTATAACTGAGGATTTTTAAATCCTGGCTTCCAAGAATAATTTTCCAAGTGTTGTTTAAAACATTTCTAATATTGTGAAAATCCAAAGAAATAGGAAGAGGAAATGCCCTCACTTTAGAAAGATCATTTTTGTATCTCATTATGTTTTTTTTTTTTGTGGGGGAGGGGATTCTGAAAACTCATACAATTTTGGAAATGGAAAACTTCCATCCTTTAGGCCCATTATTGCATCAGACTATAGTAAAGCAGAAACAATTTCTGTTTTTTTATTCAATTTTAAGCCCCCCCAGTTCAAAACTATAAGTTTTTTTCAAAAGATTCCCAGGCATTATTTCACCTTTTATATCAATATAAAATTACAGTTAAAGTATTTCAGGCAAAAATGAGGTGTGGCACCTTAAATTTGCCAGTCTTGTAATAATTTGGTGTGAGGTTGCAACGTCAAGTTCCCAAAGGTTGATTAACAATGTAGCCAGTTATAAAAGGTGCATTAATGATTCTGCTCATCTTCCGAGTGGTTGGCTGCTGAGATTTACCTGCATAAATCAACTGACCAAAGCTGATTTAAGTATACTTTTCTCTGCACTTATTTAAGATTAGAAATTTGTAGATAATTGTTTCACTTGAATACTGTACTCCGTGTCTAGCTGCAGTTAATTGCCTGAAGTGTGAAAATGTATAGCCATCTGTATACATTGAAAGTTGTTAGACTGCTTTTGAAATTCTGTGTTAACTTAGCCTGGGGGTTTCTGCTTGCATTATAATCTGTGCTAGTCACATTTTTTAATTATTCTGCTCATCTTCCGAGTGGTTGGCTGCTGAGATTCTTCTGCATAAATCAACTGACAAAAGCTGATTTAAGTATACTTTTGTCTGCACTTATTTAAGATTCAAAATTTGTAGATAATTGTTCACTTGAATACTGTACTCCCTGTCTAGCTGCAGTCTCCCACCCACCTCCCTGTTCTTATTGTGGTATTAATCTTGGCGGCTTTGGAATTACCTGCCCCTGCTGTAAATCTGTTTTTGGACACTCCTACTGGGCCCATCTCCTTTGCTCACTCAACTGAGTAGAGTGAGATCATATTTTGATTTCAGACACTCCTACCAGCCCATCTCCACTATTGTATACAGAGAGAGCACTTGGGAAGGTCATCCCCTATAGCACTTTAATCTGCTCAGTTTCCTCCCTCTCCACAAAAAAAAAAAAAAAAAAAAAATTACTTATACTTTCTTGTGCTGCTCTTACATAACTACCTTCTACCTTAATACCTTAATTTGCTGTTATGTGTGCTTTTAAGTGTTCAAGTGCTCTTATTTGATTTTTCATAAACTTGTTTTTGTCATTTTTAACTTATCTGCATTTATTTAAACTATATTTGCCGTAATATTGCTACACACTCAAGTGTGCTATCTTGTACTGCATTTAAAGTGTTTATGCTACTGTCATTAGCTCATTCTTTCTAATACAGAGAGAACCTTTGGAGAAAGCCAACCCACTTAACTAAAATATATATATATATATATATATATATATATATATATATATATATATATATATATATATATATATATATATATATATAAATTCCAAGCATGTTTTCTGCCTTTCCTGTAACTAGTCTAATCCAGATACATATTTGCTGTACCCAGGACTGTTTGTAAGCTTCTGTACCCTCAAGCCTTTCTGTCTTGGAGGGAAGCTTCTAGCTTATCAGTGGGAGTGGTAAGCACAAGGTAGCCTATCTACCACAGGAGTGGTTTCTGGCCCAGAAATGATAGTTTATTGGCTGTTTGGGCAGTTTTCCATTTCTTTCAACTTTCTGGTTTAAAAGCCTACGTTTGCACTTGTTTCCCACCTTTCCTGTAGCTAGTCTAGTCCAGATACAGATTTGCTGTATAGAGGACTTTTTGTAAGCTTCTGTGCCCCAAGCCTTTCTGTGTTGGAGGGACGCCTTCTAGCTTATCAGTGGGAGTGGTAAGCGCTAGGTAGCCTATCTGCCACAAGAGTGGTTTCTGGCCCAGAAATTGTAGTTTATTGGCCATTTGGGCAGTTTTTCCATCTCTTTCAACTTCCTGGTTTAAAAGCCTGTGTTTGTGCTTGTTTCTTACTTTCCCTGTAACTGGTATAGTCCAGCTACAGATTTGCTGTATCCAGGACTGTTTGTAAGCTTCTGTGCCCCCAAGCCTTTCTGTGTTGGAGGGAAGCCTTCTAGCTTATCAGTGGAAGTGGTAAGCACTAGGTAGCCTATCTACAACAAGATCCAGTTACAGATTCTTAGTTTTAGCACTTGGATTTCCTTATTCATGCTCAGTACTTGTTCAGAACTTGTTATAAGCACTAAATAAACTACAAATTACTACATCACTCAGCCTTACTCATTACCTAGAGGAAAACAGTTTTTGTACTTACTTTCCTCACTTGCTTAGAGAAAAATAGCTCTTGTACTCATTTTCCTCACTTGCCTAGAGGAAAATAGTTTTTTATTCAGGCATGTCCAAGGGTCAGCTCCCAGTGTTCTCTCCTGTCTATCTGATGAATCTGTGCACCTTGGGGCAATGTAGCAATCGCCTCATGCACACAGACAATCCTCTCCTCTTACCACCCAGCACTACAATCTGTGAGAGATGCTCTTATCTAGACAAACTGGAGGTAAAGCTCTCTCCAACCAAGATTGAACTTGACAGTCAAGGGGAGAAGGTAAACACTTGCACCACACCACACTCATCACATAGTCCCACTAAACCTACACCACCAAAATCCACACATAGAAACACAAAAACATTTGCGGAGGCTCTCAATAATAATCTGCTCAAGCAACAGAGACCTCCAAAGTAGAAATGCAAGCAACCTCCCCCCACCAACAACACAACCCAAATGACACGTAGCCCACAGACTCAGTGTGACACTCAACTACAGCCCATAAGGCGAAACAACATACCCAACACACTAGTCATAGGTGACTCTATAGTCAGGCACTCTGATGTCCCACTCACCAGGCTAAACAAGGAGAAGGTTACTGTCAGCTGCCTGTCGGGTGCCAATATCTGTCATATAACTCACGCACTCAGGTCACTCTGCAACAAGTACAGATATGACTCTGTAATTGTCCATGTTGGTGTGAATGACCTGAGATGTACCTCCCTGAACTACATGAAAAAAGACATGGAAGAACTCTCTGATCTTGTAGCCCAGGCAGGTATGACCCTAGCCCTGAGTAGCATCCTGCCATCACCCAGAATGATACTGAAGTAAAAGGACAAAATGATTGACTTCAACAATTGGCTAAGCTTCTGGTGTCATTCTATGGGAATCCAGTATCTGTCTGCCTGGGATGACATGGTCGACAGACCACGATGCTTTGCCAGAGATGGCCTGCACCTGTCACCCCTGGGATTCTGAATACTGGCAAAGGCTCTTGCCACCCCTATACCTGGCAGATAGGTTCAGTGCTAACTTTACCCCCCCTCTCACCCCCTAAAGGGGCCATATCTATACAGGAAGAATGTGGAGTCCCTGTAATCACAACTACACAGGTATAAGCAGCACTCTCTAAAGCCAGAAACACAGCATCCATGAGACCGGACAACATCCCAGGCTGCGTTTTACATGAACTTCAGAATGAACTGGCTCCCCACGTAAGCACCATGTTCAATCATAGCCTCAGGTCAGGCTTTATGCCCACTGAATGGTGCACAGTAACAGTTATTCCACTCCACAAAGGGGGAGCCACCACTGATCCTGAGAACTATCACCCTATTAGCCTGATGAGCCTGGTCTGCAAGGCCATGGAACGTATCAGCATGGAATTCATAAACAAAGACATTGGTAACCTCCAAACTCTGGACCCCACCCAGTATGGGTTTGTAAAAGGCAGATCATGCCTCCTGAACCTGGTTGACTTCTTTGAGGCAGTCACCAAAGCTGTAGACGAGATTAAGGGGGTTCACACAGCCTATCTTTACCTCACCAGGCTTTGATACCACCCCTCATTCTGGAATTATAGCTAAACTCACTAAACTAAGTATAACTCCCTATGTCACAAGATGGGTTTCCAACGGGATCACTGACCGAACCCACACTGTAAATGTTACAGACTCCAAATCTGACTTCAAACCAGTGACAAGTGGAGCACCACAGGGTTCAGTCCTGGGACCTCTTCTGTTTGGTATCTACTTCTCTGAAGTACAGGCTAACACAGAAGGCCTCTGGCTAATGAAGTTCACAGATGACTGCAAACTAAGAGCTATAGTTGAGTCCCCAAATGATGTGGACATCCTACAGAAGGGCCTCACTGAGACAGATGTTTGGTGTCAGAGCCATGGCCTCAAACTCAGTGCCAAAAAAGTGCATTGTTATCCCCTTTGGTAAAAACAATGCGTCCATGAACTACCACATAGGTGGCAGTCTTCTTAATGCCAAATGTGTGATAAGAGACCTTGGGACCCAGGTAGACAGTAGTCTCTCCTATAATAATCATACTGCTACAATAGTCAGGCAATCCTTTTACGTGGCACACCTCATCACAAAAGGGTTCTTATCCAGGAAAAAAGACGTCATTGTTCCCCTCTACTCAACACTCATTAGACTCATTATAGAGTACAACGCTCCTTTTGGAATGTACCTCACAAGACATCTGCAGCAGCTGGAAAGGCCACAGAGGTACCTCACAAAGAGGATTACTGGCCTCAAACAGATGCCAGATACTGACTGTCTCAAAAAACTCCAGCTTTACTCTGTAGCATATCGCCTACTCCAAGGTGATCTCTGCCTAACATATAAAGCTATGTCAAACCCAGAGCTGTTGGACATGCTACACCTAAAGAAATCCCAACCCCTCTGGGCTTCATGCTCTATGGACATAAACCTTGTCACCACAATAAACAGGACATGCTGGAGGGATAAATTCATGTCCCAGAGACTTTCCATACTCTGGAACAAGCTATCCACCTATGTCAAGCAAAGTTCCTCATTAACACTCTTGAAGAAAAATCTTGATGAGTGGATGGGAAATAGGAAATACACTCCGGGGAGCACTTCTATGGCTCTCTCGACAGGGGCACAGGAAATTAACTTTCTTGGTTTGGTGTAAGTCAGGGAACTTTGTTGGCTAGGCTTACTTAGGCCTTTGAGCCGATAGCCTAGTACCTACCTATGGACCTATGAACCTATGGGAAGGTGACATCACCAAGTTTGAAAGTTTTTTTTTTATCTGACTTAAATACTAGTACTAATTTTTTAATTTTACTAAATGTGGGTCAGGAAATTCCATGACTTTTTTTAGATGTTGAAATTGAGCTTGATTTGAATCATAAAACATTCTACAGCATTATTTACAGGAAACCTTCTTTACTAACCACAATTATCTATGTTGGGACAGCCAGCATTCAAAATTCATGGAAGAAAATATTATTGAATGGCAATTCATTAGACTGAGTCATTTAATTAGCAAAGATTCAGGATTTAAGAAGAGATTATTTATTTTAAGAATATGTTCATTGATAGAGGATGTTTTGAAAATATTTTAGACAGAATTATTGGTGAAGTTAGAAATTATAAGGATACCAAATTTTCTGCTGTTTATAGGAGACGTCTGAAGAAACATAATGAGAGACAAATTGATATTTCCAAAGTGAGGATGTTTTCTCTTCCTATTTCTACAAATTATCACTATATGCTATGTGTTTTAACCAACAAAGGGAAAAGTATTCTTGGAAACCAGGATTTAACCTCAGTTATAGGGACAAAACCTAATTTTACCTATAAGAAACATTTTTATTTAAAAGGGCAGTTTGAGAGGACTTTTTTGCCTAAACCCTCTGGTAGATGTGTCATGCGTCGATACCTGTATTGCATATATTGTAGGCATATTAATGAAGGTTCCAATGTTGTTTTAAAACATTCTAAGCAGATTTGCAGCAAGAATAGTTTCATCTGTAATTCTGTGTTTATAGCTTGCCTATCTACTTGTGGATCATGTGAAAGTTTTTTATTTTGGCAAGACAACTAAAAAAATGTCTAAAAGAATATATGAACATATTTCTGCTATTAAAAAAATATTTGGCAAATACACTAGCCAAACATGCTTCTGCTTGTAGTAACTTTAGAAAGTCTGAGTTTTTGTTATTGATTACATGAGAGAAACACCTTTTTGTGGAGATATTAATAATATTCTTGAAGTAAAGGAGCTTAACTGGCAGATATAACTGAAGGCAGAAAAGTCACCAGGTTTGACTGAAAACATTAACATTAAGTGTTTATTGAAATCACAAGATTTATAAAATTCTTTTCTAATTATAGCCACAGGAAGGAAAAATGTAACTACTGTTAGGACAATGGTTCACCCAATAAACAACAACAACAATATATCCACTTGAATAAAATGAGTGACACCAAAGCACAGTCCAGGTTTATAACTGAAGAGATGGAAAAACTGTTATAATGAAGGACGAACTTTAATAAAATGCAAAAAATAAAATAAATAGTGAGCATTTTTGCAATATATCTTATTGCTTCATCAGACTTACCCCATAGAACATCTACAAATATATAGTAGAGATAACCAATCAAATCTAGTGCATAGGTTCAACCCCCAATCACATTCCATACCAATATATAAACAGAGTAAGCACAATCTACAAATCATGATGCATTAAAAGATACCATCACAATAAAAACCATCATATAAAAAAGCAATCACATAAAGGATGTACATTAAACAGAAATATGCATGAATTACCATACCCCTCTCATTTTCAAAAAAGGTACCAAGGGAGTACAATCATTCAACCCATTCCCATGGTCCACACATAATTTAATAATTCGTTTAGCTTCTACTACTTCCATAAAATTTCTAATGTCACCCTTCTGCTCACTGTCCTTAATGACATCAACAACGATAAACGTAGAGACGTATTCTGTACCCATCTGTTTAACATGTTTAGCAATGGCATTATTTGGTGATTAAATCCTGTTATCATACATATGCTCTCTAATCCTTTGTTTCAATGCTCTATCCATTTTGCATAGATAAAATGTGCTACATACTATAATTGGCACACAGCCAACTATATTACATGGCAGGTGTTACAATCAGCTCAGACCTTAAACCTGTAACGCTGACCTGTATTAGGGTGTATAAACTCAGAGGCACTATTGATATATGAGCAATAATTACATAACTGACCAGATTTAGTGCCTGTAACTTGCTTTTCCCCACTATCTTTTAAGGTTCGTGGATAACATAACATCCTACTTATCAATGTCTTATTCAGAACTTTGGATTGTCACCTACCATATCTTTAATTTCAGAGGACAACGTTAAATGTGACCAATGTGTCTTAATAATATTTAAATATTTTTACAGTTGCTGCTAAAAAATATAGGAACATTTATAACACTAGTGCCAGAGCTGCATCTTCAGTGACTTTCTATTAATAAATGAGAAATGTGGTACTGTATCAATTACATTGTCTAGTTCAGTTATCAATGTTAATATATTCCAGTTTTTTTTTAAATGTTACAAAATAACTTGATATCACTATCTTCATATGTCTACCAACTTCCTGAGGTTCACTTATAAGTACTCTACTGAGAGAAAATCATTTGTAGATGTAAAAGTTATTAAGATACAACCTGGGGGATTAACTACAGACCTGTACAGAAAACCTAGCAGAAAGAATTGCATCTTATATAAATCAAGTATGCACCCTAGACATGTGAGTAAGAATGTTCCCAAGGGGCAGTTCTTGAGAATGAGCAGGATACATAACACAGATGATGGGTTAAATGCAGCAGTCTCTACATTGAGGAAATATTTCAAGAATAGGGACTATAATCAAACTGAGATAGATGAAAGAGTTAGTCATATGTATGAAGTACGTAACAGTAGTAGCAAACCTTATTTTTCCCATTCAGCAAAAGGAAGCCCTAGTAATTCTAGGGCTAATAATGACAGAATTAGATTTCCAGTATCATACTCTAGTGATATCAAGTTATTTTGTAACATTTTTGAAAAAAAAACTGGAATATATTAACATTGATAACTGAACTAGACAATGTAGTTGATAAAGTACCACATTTTTCATTTATTAATAGAAAATCACTTAAGAGGTAGCTCTGTTATAAGTTCTCAGGAATGACCAGCAAGAAATGCTCTAACAGTGTAGTCACCTTCCCCTGCAGAAATTGTACAGCCTGTAAGTACATATATTCAGGCTCTTCTTTTTCACACAGAAGTCGGAAATTTAAAGTTGAGGCTGACTTCTATGCAGATTGTAAAACACAGAATGTGGTCTATTTTACTTTTTGTAAATACTGTGATGCTTTTTATATCGGGAAGACGAATAGATGTCTTAAAGATAGAATCCTGGAACATATGAGGGACATTGTAAAAAATAAGGAAACTAGTACACCGGCTAAGCATGTACAAGAAAAAGGGATGAACCATGTTTTTAACTTTTTTATATTAGAGATTTTATCAGAAAGCTTGAGAAGTGGAGATATTAAGAACAAAACAGAGGAGGTTGAACAGAAGTGGATTATGAAACTGGAGGCTGATAAACCCACTGGAAATATGTACTATTTATACATTTTACTAATAGTTGTACATTTTTTAAATAATTTTAGCATTTAAGTAATTAAAGCTTTAAGATGAATGCACTTTCCAATTTAGTTAGTACATTCTCCACTGTGATAGGCTGTCTTTTAATTTAAATTTGGCTGTTCAGTAGTATGATTTAAGTCTGAAGAAACGATCAGTTTGGATCATGAAAGCGCTAACTTCTCATTACATTTTGTTTTGTTTTCTTCCTTCAGTCATGGTTTGTTCATTATTTTGTTGTTATTTTTCACTTTGAGGTGAACACCGAGCATTTTACCCAGTATCTGTACCTTTTTTATTACATTTACTTTGTGTGGATTATAGTGCTGGGACATGGCTGAAAGATATGGAGTAGAGCTTGACTCTAGTCAAGGAAAGAATGCAATGCTGCAGCACTGCCTGAGCCATTTTAGTCGACTGTTATTTATTGAGAATAATCCCTTGATGGAGAATCCAGTATTTCCAGATACTAGTATGGCTGCAATCGACCAGGAAATGCACTCTAAATTCTGGGAAAGATTTAGAATTTTTGAAAACAAAGTATAAAAATTTAAGAGGCTTCAGCGGCAAAGATCCCACTTAGAAGCATCACTCAAATACAAGATAGTCCAAAGGGTACTAAAGGTGTTTACTATGCCCACCTATGGAGATATGTATCCCGATCTTCTGCAGAAATGGCAGCGACTGAATCTGCAGCTTAGCTATGATTATATGCACCTACTGATAGAATACTTTCTACCACAAGAGAGAGAACTCAGTAGTGAGCTAGAGGTGCTACAGAATGAGTTATGCTCTAATTTTTCCACTGATGTTACAGGAAGCAAGCTTGATGATCTGTATGAAAGTGTTTTGAACTATGAAAAAAGGCTGCAGAACACCAAGCTTAAAAAACTACAAAAAGACTTGAATGATTTCCAGCGCAGAGAAGTCTTTTCTTGGCCCAGGCAGTACAATTTGGTATCCAAGCAACGTCAAGAAGCCCTTCCCAATTTGATGAAGTGAACTCACAAGCAGCAACGCCCTTTATGCCTAACCAAGAGATGCAAATCTCTACAAATGTGATTCAAGTGACAGGAAATTCAACAACACCCCCTGTATCCCAGAAGTCAAAGGAAAGTAAAAGACCTTTAGGAGACAGTCCAGTTGCTAACAATGCCAAAACAGTTAAAGTAATGAAGCAGTTTATTTTCCATTATTTGCCCAACAAACTGTAGAGACTCCAATTCTTTTTGTACTGAAAAATGCATTACCAATCAGAGAGAGATCGAAGAGCAGAGGGAGGAGAGGAAGAACTCATCAAACACAAGAAGGAGAAATACGTCAAAACCGAATGATAACTCACAGCAAGAATCAAAAGACCTGGTAATCAATCTTTCTTCTTTTCAATTAACAGAAGCACAGTCTTCACTGTTAAATAAAGGACTTTCCTTCATTCCTGCGCAAAAGAAAGTAATGGTAGATTTGTTGACAGAACTTAAACTTTTTGGCAGGAACTTAACCTTAAAAACTATGTTTAAGGACAATGAAGCTGGGAATGATTATTGTTTTAAAAGGCCCAGCACATTTGTATCTAAGATGCATCCCATGGTCGAGGCATATGTTAATGTATGTGAGAAGCAAATTAGAGAAGCTATTTTTAGATAACAGACCAGCAATGTTTTATAATTTAAATAGAGATGAATCTAAAGCTCTCACACAACTAAAAGCAATGCAATCCATCGAGATTAGACCAGCTGATAAACGGGGAGGGGTTGTCATTATGGACAAAATGTTTTATGTGCAGCAGATTCTTGAACTTCTGAATGACAGAGAAACATACCTACAAATCTCAAAAACTATGGTTAGAGGTGTTATTGATAACATTTCTGTCCTAATGTTTGAATTATTAGTGCCCTGTCAAATTACAGAGGAACTTTTTAAATACTTTTCTGTTGACAATACGGTAGTTACTATTATTTATGGACTACCAAAAGTACACAAAGATCTGACTTGCCCCCTTCCCCCCATGAGACCTATAGTCTAAAGTAGAGGCTGGGCAACTGAGGCTATATCCATTTTTGTAGAGAAGAGCTTGGACCCAGTTTTGGAAACTTGTGGTACTATATTAAGAGGGGATCCATACAGATCCCCGACGGCACTTTCTGCCGAAGCAGAAATCACCGAACATGCATAACCGAAAGTGCTGTTCACCGAAGCAACACTTTCAGTTATGCATGCTAGTTGATCCGGTCTCACTACAGTGCAGTTAAGGGAGAATTCCCTTTTCCCCACTGTAGTGCAACCTCAGAGTGAGAATATAAAAGTAGAGGGGGTGCAGAGGGGCTTGTCCCCCTGCATAAAAGAAGATTTATTGTTTTTTGTTTTTTATTTTTCAAACAAATTTTAACAAAAGCACTTTTTTGGTGAAAGCGCTTTTGTTAAAGTGCGTTCAGTTATTGTGGATTTGGACTATTGAACTTTAATTAAATAGTCCTAGATCCATTAAGAGACACTAAGACATTTCTTGGCTTACTTTATGCTAAAATGAGAGAGCTGAATAATGACTTTCTTTTTGTTATGATGGACATAGTATCTCTCTTTACAGTAATACCTAATGAATGGGGCATTGAGAATGTACGTGAATTTCTATGTACTAAAAAAGTTTTTACTTCTGCTAAAATTAACCTGATATGTAACCTATTTGAGATTTTGTTTTGAGAATAATTTGTTCATATTTAATGAGACATTTTACTTGCAAAAGTTTGGCATGGCTATGGGCACAGCTTGTGCCAATAGCTACACCAACCTAGCACTGCTACAATGGGAACACAATATTCTAGAGGTAAAACAAAAGCAGTCCTGAATAAAGCGCCTCTTAGAAATAACAATGTAGATCCAAGAAATAACAGAAGAGGCAACACAACAGCAACACCACAGCTCATTGAAAGAGTTTAATATATAGACAAAATCCAAACAGTGAGTGCTTTCACGTTTCAAAGAATGTTTCATCAGACTTTAACACAGCATTCATTTTCTATCTGAGTTAAATAATGTCTGTCCCAATACATCCTACAATCACATTTTAAAACTAATTATGACATCACATAAACAATTACATCCTAAAATCCATCACTGAATGTCTAAAAAACACTAAAAATCAATTATAGGATCAATTATGGAAACATTTAACATCTAGCTGTATCTATAATCCATTGTACCTAGATAACATAACTCATTCAATCCTAAATATACAAACAACAGCTATATATTAAAAAACTGAATAGTGTAAAATTCATATTAGGGCACAAAAGCAGCATAGATAAATTTACAAACAGTGCAAAAGTACAAAAATGCAAAACTAAAACTATAATTCATCAATAAAATGCTTAATGTGCATAGGACCTAGCCGCTAGGAAAGGTTTTAAAGTTGTCTTATCATTCAGGCCACATGTTCTGTGAGATTGTAGAGATATTACCCATCTGTTTTCCTGCTCTTCAGTATAAATCTTGACGTATCCTAGTCTACCAGTCTTTTTAATTAATTCTAGAGCTCTAAACTTAAATGTATGCATCATGCCATGGGTCATCACATGCCTAGCTAGTGCATTGCCTTCATCCGCTCTACCTATGACTTATATGTGTTCTCCAACACGTTCCCAAAGAGTTGTATTTGTCTTGCCCACATAGAAAGATTTGCATACCTGATATTGTGCCAGATATATCAAATACCCAGTCTTACAATCAGCGTAATATTTAAAAATATATTCTTGTCCAGTATTCAGATGTACAAATTTATTGTTACCTGCCATGTACATACACTGATTACAACTTCTGCAAGAGAATGTTCCTCGTCTATGAGAGCATATTTCATTGTTCCTGTCATCCTCATAGCACAATAATCTTTTCAATGATTTAGTGATGTAAGAAATTACAAAGAGGCTATCATGACGATGATGTAGAAAGGCTATTAAATAAAAGCAAAATACAGAGGAAGAGTAAAGGGAAGCTGTTTTTTCATCGAAATAGGGATACAGATAAAAATAAACAAAATGAAATATCAGGACACAATGCTACTAGGGTAGTAATTCCATTTACAAATAAGAAAATGAGAATTAAAGAAATAATTAATAGTAACTGGAAACTATTAAGTAGATGATAGGATATCAGCAATAGTAGGGACTAAACCTAGTTTTACATATAGAAACACTAAATCATTGAAAAGATTATTATAAGGATGACAGTAAAAATGAAATATGCGTTTGTCTCAACCTTCCTTTTAATCTCAGACCTATGCTCTGTTATTCTATCTTTAAGCTTCCTAGATGTTTTCCCCACATAAAAAACATTACATGAAGTGCAGTTAGCAAGATAAACTAGCTGAGTGGTATTACAATCTGCTTGAGAAACGCATTATTCAGACATTTACATGAATTTCGAACACATGCATTTAAATTTAGGTGCATCTGTACGGTACAAATGGACATTAGGGGTGGTGATCTAGATAATATTCTGTTATTGAAGGAATATAAATGGATAGTACGTCTACAGGCTGATAAACCTCTGGGCCTAAATGGGTCAGTAGGTATAAAACCAGTGTTAGTTAAGCAACAAAGGGAGAATTTATGAGAATTGTTTTGTCTTATCATTTATTACAATGTTCCTTATATTTTATTTTAATATGGATGATTTAATTATATGTATATATTTTTTATGTATGTATTTTATAAGTACAATAGAGTATTTAAGAAATTTAGGTATGATGTGCTTTTAAATAATTTGCATAATTAATTTGGGTCTTTATCTGAATGGCTGGCTTGTTCATGTGATTTTCAAATGTTCCTCTATTTAAATGTGGTTTGTATAAGTTGATTTTATGTGCTGATGAAGGGTGTAGACCCGAAAGCTTCATTAAAGCTGTTTGTTCATGACTACTGTGTTTTTGGACACCCTCAAGTTAAGTCAGTCAACCTACCAATTGCCAAATGAAGTAGAAAGTGTTGTTACCTGTAGCTATCGTATGGATGTGAGCATACAAGGGAATTGGGTAGCTGAATGTTATGGCAGCAGACAGTAGACACCCATAGTGGCACCATGACATCTGTAACACATACTGGAGTCACCATAGTATCCATTACTACACAGGGTGACAAAACCCACTGCAGGATATGAGCAATATGTGTCCATAAGACTCACACATGCCAGTCAGGAAAGTGCACATACCCAACAACAGTTTTATAGCCTCTGAATGAGCAATATGGGTAACCCCTCCCCCAGGCCTACACAGACAGATTACAGCAGGCCAGGCAGTTGGATGTAAGTTGTGAAGGCTAGGAAGTCAGAAACTAATATGTAGGTAATTAAAGCTAAGATCTGTAGTACACTGGTATGCTTCTAGCCAGCACAAAAGGTAAGACTACAGACTGAAATGGAGTACCTGACATACCAGTACAGTCCTAGCAAATGTGTACAAGTGTCAGTTGTACCCCCCCCCATCTTACTTACACTTATAGTAACAGTTAGGTGTGCCCCCCCCACTCCTGTGTAGAAATGTAGAAACAGTCAGCCCCCCCCCGCTATGCAAAAATGTAGCAAAATTCAATGCCAAATGACTGATGGATACCCTGAAGACACAGCATGCTACCTGTCGGTGTACAGCACAAAAGTCAGTACCGCAGTACATACTACCTAGACTTGATCCACACATGCAATACAGATGGCCATACTGGGCATGCTCACACACTTAGAGGAATGAAGGCAATGTCAGTCAACAACATACTGAAAGGTCATACTGGGCATGCTCACACACTTAAACACATGAAGGTCATGTCTGCAAACACCAGTGGACCAGACATATCTGGCAGTCGATGTACTTAGTGCAGACACATGTCAGTATGCACCACTCCTGCCTTTCACACACAGTGGATAGGAATACAGACACATATGTAAGGACAACACACTATAATAAGCCAAAGGTAGACAGACATAGATGTGTGGAAGAGGGTGACTGTGACAAAGAGCCATCTGGGCTGGCCCCAAACACATGATGTACAGATGTCACTCACTGCAGATACTAGAAACCAGTATCTGTCAGCATGACAGACTATGTGGTACATGTGCCAGCTGTGCAACATGACTGTACAAGGAAGTAGTCATCTAGTAGCTGTATGCATGTACCTGTGACATATGACCCCGTGTGTGTCCTCATGTGGCATGTCAACCCCTACATGAATGGGTTATGGCCCATGCACACTCCCCCCCCCCCCCATAGCAGTATTATGGTAAGCTTGCTGAGGTCATCCAATGTGTAATACACCTTTGGGAGAGCTGTAGCTCAGTAATCCCCATGGCGCATCCCATAACTGTGTACTGCTGTAGTGATAAACTACTTAGGTAGTATTTCTAACCCCAGATTTGGCAATTGTGTGAGTGCATGTTTGTGTGCATGTCTGTCTTTGAATGTGTAGAGAGAAATGCTTTTTAGGCTACTCACACTCCGTACAATTCATATACTCAACTTTGGCAAAGCTGTTGATGTCACTCACCTAGAAATACATCTCTGGGAAGATTATAGCCCAGTAATCTTAGTAGCACATCCTGTAACTGCGTACTGCTGCAATGTGATAAAGTAGTTAGGTAGGTGCTCTAACCCCCAAACTTGGCAACTGTGTTTGTGTGTGAATGTGTGTGTGTGTGTCTGACTGAGTAGAGAGCAATGCTTTTTAGGCTACTCGCACTCCATACAAACCATATACTCAACTTTGGCAAGGCTGCTGATGTCACTCTCCTAGAAATACACCTCTGGGAAAGTCATAAGCAAGTACCCCCTGTAGTGCATCCTGTAACTGTGTACTGCTGTAGTGTGATAAAGTAGGTAGGTGTTTTAACCCTAGACCACCTCACAACTGTGTGTGTGTGTGTGTGTGTGTGTGTGTGTGTGTGTGTGTGTGTGTGTGTGTGTGTGTGTGTGTGAGACTGGGTAGAGAGCAATGCTTTTTAGGCTGCTCACATTCCTTACAAATCATATACTAATATTTGGCAAGGCTGCTGATGTCACTCACCTAGACATATACCTCTGGGAAGGGTGTAGCCGAGTAATCTCCGTAGCATGCCCTATAACTGCGTACTCCTGTAGGGTGATAATGTAGTTAGGTAGATATTCCAACCCCAGACTTGGCAACTGTGTGTGTATGTGTGAATCTGTGTGTCTCTGTCTGTCTTTGACTGAGTAGAGAACAATGCTTTTTAGGGTACGCACACACCTTAGAATTCATATACTCAACTTTGGCAAGGCTGCTGATGTCACCCACCTAGAAATACACCTCTGGGAAGGTTGTAGCTCAGTAATCTCTGTAGCACATCCTGTAACTGTGTACTGCTGTAGTGTGATTTTAAAACTGTGGTATGGTTCCATCTCCACCCAAGGCAGTTCTGGATGTTTTGTGTGTGTTCCAATGTCTGTGTATGGAGCAATGCATTACAGACTACTCACTCGCAGTACTTTTCAAATGCCCTACTTTGGCAATCCTGCTGATGTCATTCATTGTGAAATACAACCTTGTGGAAAAAGGTCACTAGTAATCCCTGTGGTGTGACCTATAACTGTTCCATGCTGTAGTGTGATATAGACCTTGGTCAGTGGTTCTATACCCACACATGTCAGTTGTGGATGTTTTGTGTGTGTCTCACTGTCTGTGTAGGGAGCAATGCATTTTAGGCTAGTCACTCGCAGTATAGTTGAAATGGCCTTCTTTGGGAAAACCGCTAATGTCATTCAATGTGAAATATGCCTTTGGGGAAGAAGTACTTCAGTAATGTTCATGGCACATACTATAACTGCATAGTGCTGTAGTGTAATAAGGTAGGTAGGGGTTCAACTCCCAAACATGACAGGTGTGTCTTTGTCACTCGTATCCTTTGTAGAGGTGAGAGTGTGGGAAACATGGATGGGATTTTGAATATTTCTTTTATGGTGGCCCTACTATGTATCACAATGTCAACCATACAGGGATAACAGATGTAAATTAGCTGAGATGCTGGGGTGCAAAGCCATACCCATACATGTGACATCAAGGCCAGCCATGTGTTTGGCTGTGGGGGGATACCTATTCGTACAAGATGTATAGTGTGTGGGGCCTCTCAACCCCATTAACGGTGCATGTGGACATATGTGTATTTGTTAATATGCCATTGCTATCTAAATATGTATGGCCATATATGCCTATATAGATTTATATATCTGCTAATATATATATAACTATGTCCATATATACCTACATAGATATATATCTGCGTACACATATGTAACATGCTGTGTAAATGTAGACATGTAGGTGTAGACACATATATGTGTCAATTTAGGCATATACATGTATATATGTGCATATATATTGATATATATGTATATAGTTTTAAAAATTTAGATATATATACACATATCTAGATATGTTGTATCTGTTTAGATATTAATATATTTACACACACATACATCTAGATGTTCAAAAAGCAAAATGAATTAAGACTTGTTAACACGAAAAAACAGTGAAAATGGCAAAATATTTGGAGAGAAGAAGACTATTTTGCTGTTTTCACTGTTTTTTCGTAATACATCTAGATGTTGGTATATATTCTTTGTACTGTTGCATGACTGGACTGGATGATATGTTTCTGAAAATATCAAATCTCTTTGTATCTGTAATGGATTAGTGGTAAATCACTTTGTCTATAGTGTGCAGGGCCCTTGGTTTGAGCCTTGCAAGAGCTGTTTATTTTGTTGCTGGGCAGAACACGGCCCATTGGATACACAGTGAATAAGGCACTTTAAAGCAGTTGTAAGCAGGTTTGTGCAGGTTTGATGGAGCTAAGCAATGCCTACGCAGGTTAAACAATCCAGCAGCTAATTGAGTATAAGCAACTGTAACCAGACTTTAGCAATACTTACCTCCACGCAAACCTGCGTGCAACTGCCTTAAAGTGCCTTAATCACTCTGTATCCATCGGCCCTTGTTCCGCCTAGCAACAAAATAAATAACCTCTGCTAGATTGAACCCAGGACCATGCACACCATAGCCAAAGTGATTTACTTCTAAGCCATCTCAGCTATACATAACCCTGCTGTATTCACAAACATATCATCCAGCCCAGTCATTCAACAATACAGAGAATGTATTCCAACATGTAGATGTATGTGTGTGTGAAAATATATTAATGTCTAAACAGATACAACATATTAATATATGTATATCTATCTAGCGCTTTCAAGGTAAATTATACGAAATCACGTAAACCCTAATCGGTGTAACACAGGAAGAAGCGCTACCATGGGTCCTGTGAGGGGGAAGATCGCTTACCGGAATTGTCGATGATATGGACGTCGATGGATTGGTGTCGAAGAGGTGAGTGTCGGTGAATTCACAGTTCGATGAAGTCATAGGAACCCATATATATATATATATATATATATATATATATATATATATATATATATATATATACATACATACACATATGTGTAAGCAGATATTTATATCTATATAGGTACATACGAACATACATCTGTAGATAAAGTGGGAACATAGCAGAAACATATATGCCCACAAGCACTATTAATGGGGTTGACAGGCACAAACAACATACGTCATGCATGAATAGGTATCCCCCCACAGCCAACATGTCTGTCCTGCAATACACTGCCAACTGTTGCAGATCCCATAACCAGGACTTTACACGGCAAGGGCACATGATGTTAACAGTACTCCATCCCACCTGTATGATGTCAGGCTGGTATCAGTAACATATCATGCAGTAGAGACTGGCTCATAGTGACTCCTATTTTGCAGTCATCTGTTACCTTTGATAGCCAGAGTCCCGTCCTTTTGGCCTGTACATCATAGATGTAGATGCCAAACAACAGTGGTCCCAGGACTGAAACCTGAGGTACTCCACTTGTCATTTGTCTGGGGATGGATTTGGAGTCAGGTACACCTACAGTTTGGGTTCTGTCAGTAAGCCATGTGGCAAACCATCAAGTGGCATAGGGATGTATGGCTGGATTAGTATGTTAGTCTATGTTTCCAGACTAGGGGATGGTGATAAAGGGCTTGGCGAGGTCCACATAGGCTTTGTAGACTGACTTACCCTCTTTAACAGCTATGCAGACTGAGTCAAAGTAGTCAATCAGTTTCAGAAGACAAGACTGGCCTTCCATGAGCCCAATCTGTATGAGGTCCAGTGTCTGAGGGTTGCCAATGTCTGCGTTCAAAACATCCCTGATAATGTATTCCATGGCCATGCAGATCAGGCTCATCAGACTGATGTGATGGTAGTTCCAGGGATCACAGATGGATCCCCCCTTGTGGAATGGGATAACTGCAGCTGTGCGCCACTCAGTGAGTGCAGGCCTGATGCGAGGCTATGATTACACATGCCAGTTAGGTGAGTTGCCATTTCATTTTGCAGTTTATGTAGTACACAGCCCAGGATATCATCTGGTCCCATGGATGCTGTATTCTTAGCTGTGGATAGTGCGGTTTCTGCCTGTGTGGCCGTGATTGCTGGGCAATGGAACTCTTTTCATATTGACATGGGCCCTTTTGGGGGTGAGAGGTGATGAATGTGGCACTAGATCAATCTGCCAGGATAATGACACATTCTGTGGGAGCAGTCTATGTAATGCCATTCTTTTGCAGCTCAGAGCACGAATGAGCATTGCCAGTTAGAAATTGGACATAACTATAGAATGCTGTGTGGTTGTCTGTGGAATATGTGGTGATTTTAGTTATATGACCAGCTTTGGGGGATTCCATGAGAGATCTCAACATCTTACTGGGGCTGGTAAGGGAGTTGTTTGCATCCTTGGATTATCCTTTTTTCCTTCAACAGTGTCTACCATCTGTTGTATACTCTGTTAATGGCAGGAGACTACCAGACTAGCTTGCTTATTTGGGAGGTGAGCATCATGGTTTTATGTGGGATATCAGGAATCATGCACAAGTGGCTGTGCTCATACAGTGCCTTAGTGCAGGATTCATCAGTTGAGCTGTCAGCTCTTGCCTTCATGGGTGTCACAAACATTGTCACTTCTGCCTTGAGTAGCATGAAGTTGGCCTTGAAGAGGTCTTTTATGGACAACTGTATATACATTCCTTTCACATGTTTAGTTTGATTAGCCTATGGTGGGATTACTTTGGTGAAATTGCAGTCTCATGTACTGTTGTGATGGCTTAGTGGTTATGTACTGTAACTATAGTGTACAGGGTCCTGGGTTCATGATCTGCAAAGGCAGGTTAATTTTGTTCTGGCCAGAAGAGCGGTCAATGCATACATACTAATTAGGGCAATTTAGGTTAGTCACACTCAATACAATTCAAATGCCCTACTTTGACAATCCTGCTGATGTTAATCACTGTGAAGTACACCTTTGGGAAAAGAGTAACCCAGTAATCTCTGTTGTGCGTGCTATAACAGCGTAATGCTGTAGTGTGATATAGAACTCTGGTAGGGGTTCTATTCTCACACATGGGAGTTGTGGATGCTTTTGTGTCTGTTCCTATGCCTGTGTAGAGAGCAATGCATGCTTGGCTAGTCACACCCATTACAATTCATTCACCCTACTTTAGCAAACTTGCTGATGTCACTCACTGTGAAATAAACCTTTAAGGAAAGAGTACTCCAGTAATCTTCATGGTGTGTTCTATAATGGTATAGTGCTGTAGTGTAATAACTAGTTAGATAGGGGTTCAAATCCCAGATGTGAAGGGTATATGTGTGTGTGTGTGTGTGTGTGTGTGTGTGTGTGTGTGTGTGTGTGTGTGTCTTAATGTGTTGATGTTTGTCATTTATGTGCTGTGTGGAGGTGGTTGTGAGTGTGTAACAACTGTAAGTGTGTAACAACTGGCCTCAATGTTGAGTGTGTTTTTAATATTAATAGACACATACATACTTATTTCTTTTTATAAACGTCCTTTTAAATGAATGATTTTTAATAAATGTTTTTTAATAAATGTTTTCTAATAAATGTTTTAAATCATGTATAAATTATAAATTATGTATTTATTAACAGTGCGTTTTTAATTCAGCGCTTGATGCCTTTCTTATAGAGCACTAATTAACCAATAGCGTTGTATAATGGGATATTTAAACAGCAATGTTGTTGTCAGTTATGAAAGTCTGAAGAAGCCTACGGGTGAAAGCGCTTACTTGCAATAAAAGATTTGTTCCCACATTACTTTCAACGTGTGGTGGATTTCTTCTATGAAAGCTTTATGATATTAAGTGGTTGATACTTGGCTGTTGAATACCAGCGAAAACTTTTTGTTACATAGCGTTTCTATATTTATTTTGTTTCATTGGTTTCCTGCTCTACTTGCTGGTTGTGTCCTTTGGATTTTTTATAACCTTTGTATATATGTCATGCAGTAGGGGGTACATATGTTCTGTACACCATATTCAATGACAGCATATCTGATAACAAGCCAGTGAGATATCAGTCTGCTCCACATGTTATGTATAGTAGGGGTTATATTTGAGGACATAGCCTGGCTGTGGTTGTGTGTACAGTGCTGAGGTATGTGTCTGGTAAATGTTGACAGTGTGTGTATAGTGGATATGTACCTTGGCCTGTGTAGAGACTGTGGTAGATGTCATTGTTCTTGATCCTGTTCTCTCTGAAGTTACATGCTGCTCCACTGTACGTCACCCTATCAGCTCACATGTTTGTAGTGGTGAACACACATGCCCCAAACCACAGACAGCCATCGGACCACACTGTGTAGCTGCCCAGTATATGTAAGGTTGCTGTGTGAGTGGCTCATATGAGGATGATGTACATCAGATAGTCCATATACTGTAATAGTACACTAGCTTACCATATGTGGCTGTGGCTGTGTTCACATTGGTTGTGGTTTTGCACTTTCACACAGGTGTCTGTTACTCTGTGATGCAACAAGTCTGTAAATCCTGCTTTCTATGCAGGTACATATGTATTCCCACATAGGAGATGTAGCCCAGTGTTGAGTCAGTCTGCCTGTAGCCTGTACCATGCTTTGTTACATGCCTAGCAGCTTACTGTACCTATCCAGTGAGATGTCATGCCCAGATACTTGCCAGATGTACTGCTGCCTGGCCACCATAACAGTCATGTATGTCAGACAAAGCAGAGGGATGCTGTTCAGATCTATGTCAGTAACTAGTGGATAGTATGTGGCCATGGCACCTCTGTATCAGCAGTTATTATGTTGCAGGACAGACAGGGGTGCATGAATGCATAACCTATGGGGGCAAATGTATACCAGTATGTACGTGTTATACCCATCTACATGGCTGTTACCATCCACATTGACAGGCCTGGTCCACATGTCTTCCATGAAGGGGTTCTGTGTATACCCCTGGACTGACCCGAGTGTGTCAGACTGTCCACATATATTTGCTGTATAGCAGCTGTAGTCCACAGAGGCATTACTGTGCTAGCAGTGTTACTGTACTATGATGACCTTAGGATGTCTGTAAGTAGCCAATGGTGCACATGTTAACAGCAGATGTGGCCTCCCATGCACACCATTTCTGTAAAGACAATCCCTATTACAGTAGCAATAGTCTATAAATATACCTGCAGTACATATGTGACATCCCCTTGCACTGAGAGGTTGGGACTATTGGGGCTGAGGTAGGGCTTCACTCCATGTGCAGGACACATGGTGAACATATATGTATATATAAGTATACATATATCCATATAGATATATACACATATACTTATCTTGCTTACTGTATGACAACAGTTTTACACATTTGTGCCTGTGTTCCAACCTCTGTCCTCCACCTACATACCAGGCTTTGCACATATGACATGCTGCCAGGGGTTGTTGTGTAGTGGGCTGTGAGTATGTCATGCTGTCATTCCTGCCATCTCTCCACTGCTGTTGTGTCACCCACACATACTGGGGGGTTGGGGCCATATATGTGTGGGCTTCACCTACACAATACATGTGTGCCCTAATGCACTCCAGAGGCCAGTGTATGTAACAGTGGTATATGGCCCAGTATTAGTGAGTGTAGGGTGGTGCACCATGACTAACCTAGTCTGTTACAACATGTGTGGGTATATGGGATAAGTTGCCTTAAGGTATCTGGATGTACTTTACCATACAATCCACCTTGCGTAAATGCAGGCCTACTGCCTCCTTCCATATGGGATGTTCTGTTTGTCAGTGATATTGTGATGGTGTCAGGTATGCCTTGTTATGTAACAGATACAT
>NC_056741.1:1128682597-1128730097 GCF_019279795.1 Protopterus annectens | reverse complement strand
CGGAGGTGTGGGGTTGGGCCCCAGACATGATGGTGCCCGGTGCCTCGGCCAGCTGAGGTGAGACAGGTGGGTCCATGGGACCGGATTTCTCAAGTGTGCTTAAGTGTTTAGATTTCAACATCATACATAGGTTAGTTATAGTCAGCACATTCCAGGGTTAGGTATAACAGCATGCATAGATATTCCCATTACCCAGAGACCAGATATGGAACAGTTGCATAGCAAACAGAACACATGCATATATGGGACCACAGTGGTAATACAAACAACATGCAGGTATGTTGATGGCACCATGCCAACAATGTTGGAATAATTCAATATAGCACATGCATGGGAACCATTTGGATATTTATCAAATGACTGGTCATTATCAGAGTCAGTACATACCAGTTGAGGTGGGTATGTTGATTATTGTTGAAGATAAGGTGGTGGGAGAGAAAGTTGTCAGTTAACAAGTAGTATATTCCTATACTCCACATTACGTTCCTAGTCAGTGCTGTTATCTGTACCTTACAAGTGTTACTGCACTACCCTTTAGACCTATATCGGAGACTGATATGGCTGTCAACATCATTACACATGAACCAGTTTTACCTGCAGTATATACCTCTTACCTGGTTTATCTGTGGAGGGAATGTTTGTTAACACTAACTAACTGTTTGTACACATACGCTGGGATTCCGGGTTGATGTTTTGCACTGTCTTATCCAAATCTTTCTGCACAGGCTCTGGCCATGTGTCGACCACATGCCGGTATGCCTGGACATATCTAGACTATTGCCGTCTTCCACCTTTAGTGACCTGACACACACATGTACATGCTTTCCTACACCATTATATTATGTAGTACAGTGTGGCCAACAGTGACCACTGATACTTTCTTATTCAGAGAAACTGCAACACTCACAATCACCTACAATACCAGGGCAGACGGTACCAGTACAGGTTATACTGGTTTGTATTTCACAGCACAGTGTTTGTATCCAACGTACCTGTGGGAGCAATGCTTGGTAGCACTACCTGACTGTTGCCACACAAGGTTCCAGATTACACATTAGTATTATGCACATACATCTCACTCTGTTACTGTACATACTCTGACCATGGCTTAACAGGTTGGGGTGTGAATGGGACATATGTGGCTTCATAGTCACATAAGGTATTGGGGAGTTGCTGGTGTGCCAGGTTTGTTGTCATATATGTGTGTCAATAAGTTGTATTTCCTGTTTGCTGCCTATATGTCTGGGATCATCCCACTAATTTCCCAGGGGGACATGTTGATAGGCATTAGATATGGGCCCCTTTAATAGACAGTCTGGACATATCTGTACAGTTGTGCTGTATAATTCTGTATGCAGACTTCTCCCACTGGCAGGATTCATACTGTGGCTTTGAGTGCTAATAAAACAACAGTTCACATCTCAGTTGCATGTGCTATTTGGGCTTTGTTGTCTGCATTTCCCCTGTTTAGTGTTTATGTGTCTCTCATTTGTACTAAATGTCATATGGGGATTACACCTGCCATATACTGGCATTCCTACACATTCACATTATGGTGCATGGTGTGGGTAACAGTGCTTAATACTACAGTAGTATTACATGATTGCAAATCTACATTACCATATGATACCAGAATATACACATACAGTCCAGCTGTTAGACCTGTTTTGTCAGGGTATTGCACTTTTATTGCCATACTAACAATAATAGACTCTTCCTGCCATATTCTCTAGTGTAAGCAGTACTTGCCTTGAACAATACAGGTTTTATACTAGCAATTGCTACTTTTATTTTTATTTCCTATGACAGTAAAAGTATGAGTATTACTGACCTGCCCCATGTCGCAACCATGCCAGGTGGCAGATGTGGGCCTCTTGGTTCACAGCCCACTCCATTGCAGCTGTGGAGGACATAAGAGGATTATTTAGCCATACCTATCCATGATATACCTGAGCTGGCCATTACTAAACAGTTTGTGGACTGATACTTACACACAGCTGGGACATCCCCTGATGCTCTAGCCTCTTAGACCCACTCCTCTTAGAGGTCCCCCTTCTGCCACTTCAGGTTGGCATAGTGATGCCTGACCTGCTCACCAGTTCGGGGTATGCCAGTGTCATTGGTGAGGTCACGGGCAAAATGGTCCCAGGCCTCTGCCTTATATTGGGAGCCTTGGTACTGGTCCTGCAGCAGTCTCTGTGCATCTACTTTAATTAGGAGTCCAGCCATGACATTGGACTCCTGGATGCACCAACACTGTGCCTAGAAGCCCACTCCTTCTCCCCTTACTGCCATAGTGTCTGCAAGGGAAAGCTACAATCAGTTATGAGCTGTATTCCTGCCTCTTGGGTTTAGTTAGGGCCAATTTCCCACACCTTTACGTGATTGGCTGGTTTTGAAAAGGCTAAGCTATGGGCAAACCTGCTTACCTAAGGTTGACATTGTTTAATGAGGTATACCACTGGGCAGATTGAATTGTCTTCCCTACACATTGCTTACACTTACTAAGTTGAGCTGTGTTGCGGTTGGCATTGCTTAATAGTTAACTAGCACTATATTTGCCTTTTGGCAGTGATTTATTATTCATTACAGGTTATATATGTGTCTGGTATCTGCCTGATTCATGTGTACATACACTGTATGGGGACCTCGGGACTTCTACACTTTATTACAATAACACTTCAAATCTATGTTTACTGCAGTACTCCAGTTCACATATTTATGTTATGTAGCAGGTTATACCACTTCACACTATACATAGATTCAGTTCACATGTTTGGTTTGATTTTCCTGTGGTGAAGATTAGTATGCTGATACCTCATTCATATCTATTGCTATGATAGCTTAGTGGTTAACTAGTGTGACTATAGTGTATAGGGTCCTGAGTTTGATTGTTGCAGAGGCAGTTTATTTTGTTGTTGGGCAGAACATGGGCCGATGAATACAGAGTGAATAAGGCACTTTAAAGCAGTTGTAAGTGGGTTTGCACAACGGTAAGCACTGCTAACCTCCGGTTTCAGTTTCTTCACTCAGTTAGCTTCTACTTTGCTTAATCTGTGTAGGCAATGCTTACCCCCATGCAAACGCACTTAAACATGCTTACTAGTGCTTATATGTGCTTACTACTGCTTATTTGTACTTAAACCTGCTTACTAGTGCCTTATTCATTATGACACTGACACTTCACATGTGCATTTAATGCTGTACTCCGGTTCAAATTTAAATGTTATTATGTAGGTTATATGGCAAAAAGATGCAAAAATATGTTCATATACAGATTTCACATGGAAAATATGTGATGCAGTGGGGCTTGAACCAGGAATGCCTGTTCATTAGGCGGATGCTCTAACCAGTACACTATTGCTGCACTGCTTCCTTTGCATATATATATTGCTTGTTATCCTCTTCAGCCTTTTCAGCTAATTTAACTGCAGCTAAGCGATGGGCAAACCCGTGTACCTATGGTTAGCTGTACTTGGGGTTTTAAAAAAAATGAATAAAAGGGTTTCTTTGTTTTATTTATATGTACTGTTGCTGTTGAACATATAGGGACTGTTGGTGTGGATATGCGGACACCTATGAGTGGTCTCTCTCATTTATTTATACTTTCTGCTGTTCTACTGTGCAGGGGCATGTTCATTCTGAGAGCTCTGCTCTCAGACACCCCCCAGCACTCGTCCACGCTCCATGTAGCATTAGGAGTTCAGGCAGCACGCCTTCATTAATATGCACAGCGTGCTGCCATCCTCCTCTTAAATGGCTGCTCCCGTGCAGGACTAGACTAGTCCTGCATGGAAGATTAGTAAATCCGGGGGTATGACAATAAAGGAAACAGAACTTCAGCATTCTGTATAGGTATTTATATAAAGTTCTACCTAGTTAGATACTGGCTCTGTAAATGTGATGTTCTGGATAATATTCATCTCCATTACTCCAAATCCTTACTCTCACCACTCTTTTATCTAGCTGCCCATTATACAATTACTTCTTCACAATTTCAAAATATCTGACTATCCCTCACCCCTCTTGACTACTACGTCTACTTTCCATTGTCACTTTGAAAACATGGAACTCCTTGATACTCCTTTACAGTTTGTAACCACCTTCATGCTATAATTCATTCACTGTCTCCTACTTAATATCTAATTACAGCTGATTCACTTTGAAAATAACTAGACTCTTAGAAGTTTAATATATACTATTGTTTACCATATTCTTGTTTAACTGTCATATTATTGCTAATCTATGCATGTACATTTACCATATAAACCTTGTATAACTGCCTTCTACTCATTCTGTAAAATGGAGTATTCCTCTATGGATCTCCACTAAAAAATGGGACCTGTGGTCAATTGGACATTCCCAGTAAACAAAATAAATAAACAAATAAACTTTGAACTTCACAGGTTAAATAACATTTTCTGGATGTAAACTGAAGTGTAATAATCTGACTATAACTGCACATTGACCTAATTCTGATAAGCCATTATGTGTTGGACTTTGAGTTGTTATGTTATGTCATTGGATTTACATTTTGAAGCAATTATTTATTCCTTTAAAACATGCTCCTTTGCACTGGCTTGTACGATCTGAGTAACACATGTTGAGAAAGGGGCCATATATCCATTAAATGACACACTGTCCTACACAACTAATGCAGCTAATTGTAATGGGTTATACTTTATCCCAATAAATACTAGGAACATTATTAGTACGCAAGTGTACTTTAAATTAACTATGATCAGTGTTATACTTAGAATACCTCACACAAACAATATTTAACTTAATCAGCATTCATTACACAGTATTCTGTTGCAAGTTTCAGTTGGCAATTCACCAGTTCTACTTCATGTTCAATAAAAAATAACAATCTGTCATTTGGATTTGAGCCCAGCATTATTTTTGCTGTTACACAAAATTTACTGCATTAACACATTGAGCCACAGAAAAAGTCTCATAATAGATGTATTTTCTGCATGAAGTACTGTCTAGAGTGTTGACTGATATGCACTTGCACCAATCTTATTTGTACATTTGATGCTTAAGTCTCTGGGCTTGCCAATTTAAATTTTGAGTTTTTCCCTTGAGAATATGACTGTCGTTACTTCTAGTCACAGCTGAGAGGCAGTGATGCATGATTTCATGTATTATGCAAGGGATGAAGCTTAAAAAACATAAAGCATTGTTCTGATTTATCTATGGGATGGCATTCTAAAAGGGGGATTTTGAAAGTAAGCACTAATTTCACCATGCCAAATATCTAGAGATGAATCTAGCATTACCCTGAAACAATAATTGTTTTAATACTGCTTGCCACATGATAACTTGCATTTGTATTATGAGATTTATTAAATAAGGGGCCACGCAGGAGTTTATATGAGGTCATTTTCTATGTACAGCATATACAAGTAGAATGTACACCCTTGTTAAGGTAATGCATTACCATCATTAATAATTGTTCATACATATTTACAAATGTTTTGATTAAGGATCCATATTTCTCAACTCATTATGCTGCTGGAATAACTTCCTCAAACTTTAGGCTATGGCATATTGATTACATCGTGCACAAAAAAGTGTTGTTATTATGAACAATGCTGAAAAGACCTGAGATTCAATAAACTCCATGCATGAATAGCACTATTCTTGCATGGAGTGGTTCGTGTCTGTATAGCACAGCAGCGCACCTTGCATATTCATGAAGACACACTGCTGTCAAATCTACATGGACAGGAACCATGAACGAGTGCAGGGGGCATGTTCAAGTAGTGCACGGACATTAAACATGCAGGTATTGCATTTGCATGGCTTTTCTGATGGATATGACATCTGACAGTTGTATGTCTATCATTATTTTCTAACTTCATTCTAAAATGGTTTGCCACTGATTAGCCATGACCCCACTACTTTATGTAAAATGGAACACAAATCTGAGGCAAATATCTGGGCATTCAGTGAATATCTGTATAGTAGAGAGGTATGATTCGGGAAGAGTGCATATTGTATATACTTATCCTGCTGTCATTTGCAGGCATGTTGTGGGACACTGAAATACACATGGCATCAGGAAAGCAATGCAGGGAGTATGTGACAGGTTCTGTAACACACTTCCTGCATTGTAAAAGTGCTGTATGACACCTCTACAACCTGCTAAAGCAGGAAATGTGTGCAAATGCACAAATAATGGGGGATAAAACCCTGAAAAGGGACACAACATACATACTGCCCTCACAAACTTAGAAAGTTGATAGAAAACAGGTCATGCACTAGCATGAATTACTGAAGGATAGAAGTCTGAAAGCAAATGTATACCAATATTCCATGTCAGCAGTCCATGTTGACAAAGGCACAAATAATGAGGGGGAACAATAAAATAGGTACACTTCTGAAAAAATGCCCTCACACATTTAGAAAGTTGATAGAAAACAAGATATGTATTAGGAGGAGTCTCTGAAGGATAGAAGCCTAAAAGCCAAATGAATGCCATTATTTCCCGATTGCAGTCCTCAATGACTTGTCAGAACAACTCACTTATATAACATAATAATATAATAATAATATATATATAGTTTTTTTTAGACTAAGGAATGTTTAAGTGTAGCTAAGCGGGTGCGCACATTATGGCCCACCACTTACCATAGCTTAAACATCCCATAGGAGATTAATACAAACATACATGTGAAAATTTCCAACCTGAGATAGTGTAGGATAGTGTAGTGGTTAGAGTCCTGGCTTTACATGCAGGCATTCATGGTTTGAGTACCAAGGCAGGAAACTTATTTTTCTATGGGGAAGTAGTGTTAAAATTATTTTTGTAAACTTAAATTATGTAGCAACTATTTTTTTGTCAACCAGGGTAGTGTAGCTGGTGTACAATGTAAGTGTGAGTGAATATAACATGTGAAACCACCCATGTACAGACAAGTGGCCCATACTCTATATTCACACCCCTTGCCAATGTAAGGAAAGCACATAGAAGAATGTCATGTAAAGTATATGATATACACTTCATAAATTAAATCAGTCCTCTAATATATTTAAAAAATTAAAAGTGAGCAATGGTTAGCAATGCTCAGCTATGCTTAACAAGTGTGACCATTGCTAAGATGTGATTGCTAAGCAGCAAATAGCTCAGCTAAGTGGATTTGCACACAGTTAAAAACTACTCAACAATTTCTCCTTTAAGCAGTGTTAAAACCAGCTCAGCAGGTTTGCGCACTGCTTAGCAGAGTTTAACTTTTTCAAAATGGTCCATGGACAACAAAGGGTGGGAATATTGCACTATTTAAATGGCACAGGCAGGAATACAGCCATAATCTGTTATAGTCCATCTGTCCTGATGCAGTGGCTGGTATTGGAGAGGGAGTGCGCTTTCAGGCACAACACTGGAGCATTTGGAAGTCCAGGGTCATGGCTAGACATTTTGTTAAAAAACATGAGGAGAGACTGCTGCAGGGCCCATACCAGGGTTCCCAATGCAAAGAGGAGGCCTAGGACCATCTTGCACATGAACTCACCAGTGCTACTGGCATTCCCTGGACTGGTGAGCAGGTATGGCACCACTATGCCAACCTAAAGCATAGGAAGGGGATGCTCTTGGACCAGTGGATCCAAGATGGACAGACCCAGAATGCTCCAGTAGTGTGAAGTATCACTATCAAGAAGTTTGTAGAAAATACTAGCCTGAGAACGTGATAGACATATGCATAATATATGTTTTTCTCCCCTACAGCTGCAGCAAAGAGGGCTAGTAATGTGAAAACCCATGGTGACAAACTGCTGAGACCGTGCTGACAGTTTGGTGAGTACAAATCTATTTTGCAGCATTTTCTTAAAATAACTAAGAAGGAGCACATTGCTTACTGCTAGTAGGTATACTGTTACTGTGTGAACTGAATAAATAAAAATGTATGACTGACGAATATTGAAGTACAATAAAAACCTTTAAAAAACTGTTGTGTTTATTCTAGTGTGTTGTTGCAGACAAATATAGAATGTATACAGGTTCTTCACAGCAAATATGGCTGTGACAGCATACATTAACTGAGGTGTATCTGTGAACAAGCTGGTAGGAGAAACTGTAGATTGTGTAGCTGTAAAATGAGATATAAATGAAATGTGAAATATATACTGCACTAAGCTCTGAACCCTGAATAGTAATATGTCAAGTTTCAAAGTGTGTTCCATCCAGTATTACATTGTGTTAACCTTTGCTTTCCAGGTTGTAGTAATCCAAACAAGTAATGCACAGTACAATAACTATCTGTCTTGCATGCATCACAGAATTACAAGTTTAGACAATCTAACCAAGAGACTATTAGGCAGAAACCATTGAAACAAGAAACAGCAGTTTCCAGTAACTCAGTGTGATGAGAAATAGCTTTGTTGTTACTTTTGCATACTCAGACATGGTTTGAATCCAGGCAGTGGTACTAAGATGTGTGCATATCTACACACAAGGAATCAGGAATAAATGTAAAAACATTCAGGTAGTGTTAACAGATATTTTCCCCACAGGTTTTACAGATTGCCAGTAGCTGTATGAAAGGTATAATAATAAACTGTGTACAACTGTTCAATTATCCCACCACATGCCTGCAAATGACAGCAGGGTAAGTACATACAATATGCACTCTTCCGAATCATACCTCTCAACTCTACAGATATTCACTGAATGTCCAGATATTTGTCTCAGATTTGTGTTCCATTTTACCTAAAGTAGTGGTGTCATGGCAAATCAGTGGCAAACCATTATAGACTGAAGTAGGAAAATAATGGTAGACATACAAGCGCCAGATGTCATATCATTCAGAAAAGCCATGCAAATGCAATACCTGTAATTTTATTAACTTTCTATGTTTGTAAGAGCAATAGCTAAAAATTGTCCAAATTTATAGGCCTTTGTCCCACTTGCATGTATGGCTTTGTCCAGATCTCATGCTCTAAGAGGTTGAGAGATATGTTTCCGATACATGTCTCCTAAGTGTCACACTGTCACAGCTAGTGGTCACTGCTGCAAATAATCCTGGACACAGACAGGAAATCAGTTGACATATGCCTGTAGCAGACTCACATAACAGCAGTTCAGTGTGCCACTCCTGTGCCAGATATGTAGCCCTAACATGTATGAGTCCCCTCTAGTCATGTACTCAGAGTTGTCACAGTTTGCCTTATACCATTCCAGGCTGACAGTTTAATAGGTATATTGATACTACAGAAGCTATGTCCATAGGTAGATGTAAAGTGAGGGCAGACCCATAGAGTATTGAGCAGTACTGTTGTGGAAAATAGAAGCATACACAGTTGCTAATGGATTTTCTGTCTCTCTCCCCCCACCCCTCATCTGCATCAATAATTATTACTCATATACTATGGGTATGTTGTGCTCCAACCCAATGTTGGAACTTGTGTTATATTATTGTCAATATGTTTGGTTGCTTGCATTTTAACATATCTTGTTCAAATACCATTGTTGGTGGCCTGTTGCCATCAATCTTACTGGCATGCTGTCATGATGCACACTGTTGTTCCATTTATACATGTGTTCTGTTTGCTATGCAATTGTTTCAAATCTGTTTCATGGGGTTAATTAGAACAGTCATGCATGCCATTATAACTAATCTTGAAATGTGTTGTTCATGATTAACCAACATATTTTGTAAAACCTCAACACCATAGCACATTTGGGAAGGCTTATCCCAGTGGATCTGCCTGTCTCACCTCATCTGGCTGTGCCACTGTGCCCCAGCACATCTGGGGCCCAACCTGGATCTCTGTCATCTGCTGGTCCTGCACTACATTTTAGTGGAATCACCACAGGGCATGCCCCCCCCCCCGGGAGCAGGCATGGACAGGAGGCCATCACCCACAGTCAGGTCTGGGGTTTGGTGTGCAGCACCCTTCAATCTGAGTTTGTAGAGCAGCTGCTCCAGATTGAAAGCCACCTGTTGCACCTCAAGGAGCAGGCTGCCACTCCTGTCCAGCCACCAGCACAACCACCTTTGGAGCCGTGAAGGTGCAGTGGTGACTGCCCATGGGTGGGGATCTCAGTCCCACTGTAACCATATGGGGCCCATGGGCTTCATATTCCCAACCAACCTCCCTGTCAAATGTGTTTACCCCCTCATGTATCATATACCACCAATGTCTGCTGTCTTGTCTGTCTTGTCTCTCTCCCTACCTAACATACCTCCCCAGATGTACCTACAATCCTTTCCCAAAATCCTACTCTCACTTTAAAAAAAGGACATCTGTCCCAAAAAAATATTGCCACATACAAAGCTGTCTATTTCACAGACATGTCTACTGGACACATGTAATCTGGTCCAATTGGCTTGACAAGTCATTTCTCTTGTCCTCACCCATCTCTCTGGGGTTTGAGTGTTCAAATTCACCTCCAAATTCTGTACAAATGCACAACTGCTGCTGTATAAGAAATGGACAGCTATGGACCATCCCTACGTCTGTCCTGCACATCCTATCACCCCTTTTTCTTTTCTTTTAAAGAATTTATCTTGGGTGAAAGCCTGAGTAAATGGGAGTAAGCAAGTTTGCGCAATGCTAAGTGAAGCCAACACAGATTATGCATCCGTGTGGTTAACCATGTGTTGGCATCGCTTAGCGTCACACAGACCCATGCAAACCCACTTATAACTGGATAAAACTACGTTAATCTCTCTGTTTCCATCAGCCACAGTTCTGCCTAGAAACAAAATAATCAACTCTACCATGTCTCAACCCCAGGGCCCCATACACCATAGTCAGAGCAATGTACCACTACAACATTTGAGTTGTAAGGTTTGCTGATGCTTTTTCAAACATATCATGTAGTAGATTCATTCAGCAGTAGGGAAAAGATTCTGTAGAATAAGTCAGGTTTTGTATATATCTATATACACATATGTGTGTGTGTATATATATATATATATATATATATATATATATATATATATATATATATATATATGAAGATGCATGTATATGGAAAAAGATATACATAATATAAATAGAGATATACATATTTTATATATATATATATATATATATATATATATATATATATATATATATATAGTTCCCCTTTATACCTTTATAATCTTGAAATACTGAAATCTCGAATTTCAGTATCCCAAGACCATAAAGGCAAAACTTCAAAATAGAGAAAGTGCATAAGTGCAAATCTGAATATCTCAAATCTGCATTTATGCATTTACGCTACATTACATGATGTGTTTGGCTGGGATAGTGTCCAGAATTTAAGGTGAGTGAGTGTATGTGAGTGTTTTCGTAAGTTGTATGTGTGGGTTAGGTTAGGAGGGTGGAAGTATGAGTGTGAGTGTTGAATGTGTTGGTGTTTGTGTATGTGTGATATGTGTGTGTGTGTGTGTGTGTGTGTGTGTGTGTGTGTGTGTGTGTGTGTGTGTGTGTGTGTGTGTGTGGGGGGGTGTGTGTGTGTGTCTGTGTGTATGTGTGTGTGCGCGTGCGAGGGACTGTAGATTGTCTAGGTGTGTTTGTTTTTTTTTCTGTTTGTGTGATCTCAGAGTTGGTATATACATAAGCAGGGAGGGTGTGGGGGCTTGCCCCCTGCTTACATGTAGTGTAGGGTTATATAGTTTACGTGCTATGGATAGAATGGTGTGTGTGTGTTGTGTGGTGTATGGTGTATGTATGTTCATGATTGTGTGTTTCGTGATTTTGGGTTTTGAGATTGTGAGTCGTTCACCTTTATACTTTCAATATACAGAAATTCGAGATTTCAGTATTTCGATATAATAAAGGAGAACTATAAACACACACACACACACACACACACACACACACACATATATATATATATATATATATATATATATATATATATATATATATATATATATATATATATATATATATATATACTCATAACATGTAGTGGTGGCATACCTTAGAACCATACCTCTCAACCTCTTAGTGCAGGAAATCTGGCCAAAGGCTGTCCAAATGGGGGACAATGGGCCACAACTAGGGACATATTTTAAATATTGCTCTTATAAATATAGAATGTTGCCAGACTTACAGGGTTTGTTTCAGCATACGTGTTCTTAAGGATGTGAGTTCTGAAACTGAAATGCATATCATAATTTACTGTCAGAAATCCTCAGATCATCACAGTGATTTACCAAGGAAATAAAAATAATGAATTTGTGGAACAGACCAGAAATATGAGCAATAAACCTGGACATTCTGAAACAATCCTGTCAGTCGAGGGGTAGGCTCAGAACCCCTTAGTGCAACGAATCTGGACCAAGCCTGTCAAAGTGGGGGGAGAAAGGCATGCAAATAAGGACATATCTGAAATATTGTAATAGATAAGCTGACACAGTTGCTGCAGTAACTCCTTCCTGTCTGTCCTAACATATATTGGCTGAAATAGTACAAGTCCAACACTCAATTGCTTCTCACTAGTTAGTGATTTAAATCCTCCCATCATCCCACTGATGTGTCAGAAAAACACAACACTTATGGGGATCAGGCAACAGTACATCTTGCAAATATCTGGATATAACATCACATTTGGGAAACTACACTCGGGTGCTAAGCATGTCACCAAGCACTGTCCAAACTACAGTCAGACTGACATAACACTATAAGAATGACAACAACAAAGGAGGGCATGATATCTGAATTAGATTTTATTGGTAGAGCATTTATAGAAAAGGGTTACCCAAGGGATATGGTAACAGACATTATAACATATGTGTCTAGTGAATGGGGTCGTAAATATCCACCCTTACTAGGGATAGGACTGGAAAACAAAACTGAACTAACAAGCCATACAAATGGTAAAAAGAGAAATTGTGACAAGAGACACTATAAAGCTTGTATTTTGAAATACGGAGCGTGTAGTAATGAGATCAAGGGCATAATTCATTCAAATTGGAATATCCTAACAAGTGATATTAGTATAAAAGAAAAAATTCCTAGTACCCCCAAATTTGTTTATAAAACTGGTAATAATATAAAGAGAATTTTAGAAATTAACTATAATTCTTTCAATAGTAATACCAAGAGTGTGAAGGTGGGCACTAAAAAATGTGGCAACTGTAATTACTGCAGTTATATTCTTGAAAAAGATTCAATTATACTTAATAACAATGTTAAAACAAGAATTAGATTTATGAATGGGAACTGTATGAGCCAGCATGTTATATACCTAGCCCTGTGCAACACATGTATGAATTATTATGTTGGGAAAACTGATCGATATCTGAAAAACAGAATATATGATCATTTGTATTGTATAAAAAAGAAAGATCCCAATAATGCCTTGTCAAGGCACCTTATGAATAACAAAAGCTGCACAGGGTTTAAGTTTGCCATTTTGGAACTGGTGAGACCAAATCCACGTGGAGGAAATATTAAGGCACTAGTGAGTGACAAAGAAGTCAGATGGCAGATTAGACTTAATGCAGCAGTAGCACCAGGACTCAATGAAGTAATACCTACTAAGCCATTGTTAAAATAGTAGGTAACAAGTAATATAAATATTAAGTCACAAGGGTATGCTGTGTGTAATGCCTAAAATAAAAATAAAAATAAAAATAAAAATATTAAAATTTGTATATATCTTGACACGATGGAGGTACACATAGAATAAAATTTCAGATGTGCTTAGTGTATGTAATGAAACAATTTATAAATATAATTATGTAATATTAAATCAACAATTATAAATAACATTGGGAGAATTAATATTAATTGAAAAGGAAGACATATTTATAGACATTATTTTTAATCATTAGTTAAAATCAGAACGAATGTTTGTGTTAGCAGAAGAAATGTTTATAGTATGTATGGAACTCCCTTAGAAATCAATTCTAATAAGAGGAGAGCATACTGCATATAGTTAAAGCATTTTAATTATTGTGGAATTGTTTTAACCCAAATGTAAAGTGTATAACAATATATTTTGAACTGTGTTTTTAAATCTGTATTTTCTTAATTGAATAATTAATTGTATAATTAATGTTTTAGGCGGGAACTTTTTGTATAAAAAGGAGGTGGGTGTTTTGTAATGTTGTTCTGATGAAGTCCAGTTGTATCTGGATGAAAGCGCTCAACTATCGTTGGTTCATTTAATAGAATAAAAGAGAGCTTTGGTTGGATGTGCCTGGATTTTACAATTTTTCAGCTGGAGACGGTTGTTTGTTGCAACTAACCCAAATCCGCTATGGGGAATTACATATGTATTTGCAAATATATCAGCCACTACAGGGGTATAACCGCACTGAAAAACAGAAACCAGTATGAAAGTGCATACCCACAACCAATTTCACCACAGTCACAGTGACATACCAGAAGCAAAATGAACAGTAGAGTAAAAGGACTGTGTGAACAAAAACATCTCAACATGTTTTCCACTCACACCCTTCCCCTACATATACTGGCCCAATTCACAGTGTAGTATCATGCCTGACCATGGTATGGGACATGTCTCAGTCTGCTCCTACAAACATATACAGCCAATAGACCACCATAAACTGGAGCAGCAGGCACAGGCAGATAGAAAAAAGACATAACACATACATTACACAGGCCAAATAACATTAACACACTACAGTACTACACAATCCTGACAGTCTGTCAACAATTGCCAGAAATACACAGACCTCTCAACTGTTCAGAGTTCCACAGAATGTCTAGGCTTTGTCCTCATATATAAGGTCTCTTAAAAATAACATGTCTGGCAGTCTGATACATCACTAGGATGGTATCAGGAATGAAGGCACTAAATAATGATATACCCTACCTATCACCCTCATACTGCATGACATCTGGAAAAAGCCTGACATACTTAGGGGACAGTCCCAAAAACAGGGCATATGTGAAATATTGCTGTTATAAACTGAGACAGTTGCCGGTGTAATAGGGTTTGTTGTACCATATATTTTCCGAGGGGTATGAAGTCAGAAACACAAAAAGAGGATACCATTTATTGACTGCAATCTCAAAGTATGCTAACATCATTATCAAAAGACTAAAAATGTCTGAGGAACACACCAAACATGAGAGTCCAAAATTTGGCCAGCCTGTGGATAGCCCTGCAGTTGAGAGATATGTCAACCACATAACACTGTCAGACTTAAAATCACGCAGAAAAGTCATGTCCATACAAACCTTGTTAAACTAGCATTAATTCAACTGTATAACAGCAATACTTACATTTTGTCAATATGTCTGGAACATACTCCCCCAGTTTGTTGGGGTGTCTCCACAGTTTTCATTACAAGAGGTATTTTCAACTACCCTCTGTGATGCTGTTGTTCACACACCTCCATTAAGTTCCCCTTACAGGCAAGGAAAAGGGGCAATATCCCCATGAGGTACTCAATTATAGGAGTGTGCTGCCATGCCATGGGCTATAGGAATAACACCACAGTTGTTTTGCATGGAATTAGCAAGTGGGGGACACCAATTGGTGCACAGGCCATCAGCTACTCATGAGCATTACCTGCAAAAGGCAAGATGCTGCCTATGCAAAACAGATGTATACCCTACATCTGGGAGAGAGAGAGAGAGAGAGAGATAGACAGACAACTCAGACAGATAAAGAAACCAAACTACACATATTGGAATAAAACCAACCATACTTGGGGAAAAAAGGTATCTCAAAAAAGCAAGCATGTAATGGAATGCAGCGGGGTATGTAATAATGGGAAATAGGAAGTTCAACAAATATGTCTCAACAAGATTTGCTGTACTGATATATTGCTGATCAGAACCTATGGCCAGAACAACTAGATCTGTCTGCAGTGACACAGATCACAGCTCAGGCCCCTGAGTTACCTCAGGAAAGGATGGCTCACATATGACTACTACTGGAGTGTGTGCTGAACTATACTGACTGTGACACTGCTAGGCCAGCTACTGGGATGTCGTAGATATCCATATGCTAATTATGAATACAAGTGCGATATACATGTTTGTCTCAGAAATGTGAGAGACCTATATAGGTTATTTGCATAGTGAAATACTGTTACAAATGTGTGTGTTGAACTGCATGTCATATACTGAGCTCATACCATTCAACTGTCCAGTGTTGTGTACACTGACCATATGTGTGCCTCATATTTGTAGACATTTAGTCACAGAGTTGTGTTATGTCTGCCAAACATTGGCAACCTATGAAGACTGACACTACAAAATCTGGTTCTCTTTCTTTTGGCTGTTCCCATTAGGGGTCACCACAGCATACCATCTGTCTCCATTTCCTCCTGTCATCTGCATCTTGCTCTGTCACACCAACCACCTGCATGTCCTCTATCACCACATCCATATACCTTATCTTAGATCTTCCTCTTTTCCTTTTACCTGGCAGCTTCATCCTTACCATTCTTTTCCAGATATACTCAGCATCCACCCTCAGCACATGTCCAATCCAACATAATGCTGCTACTCTCTGGCTGTGTCTCCAAACCATCCAACTTGGGCAGACCTTCTAACATACATATTCCTAATCCTGTCCACCCTCGTCACACCCAATGCAAATCTTAACATCTTTAACTCTGCCACACCCAACTCAGACTCCTGCCTTTTTGTCAATGCCTCTGTCTCCAACCCATATAACATAGCTGGTCTAACTACTATTTTGTAGATCTTCCCTCTCACTCTTAATGGTACTCATCTGTCACAAATCACTCCTGACACTCTTATCCACCTTCCCCATCCTGCCTGTACTCTCTTCTTCACCTCTCCCCCACACTCATCATTACTCTTAACTGTTGATCCAAAGTATTTAAACTCATCCTCCTTTGCAAACTCTACTCCATACATCCTCACCATTCCTCTATCCTCCCTCCCATTCACACACATATATGCTGTCTTAGTTCTGTTGACAATCATTCCCCTCCTGTCTAAAAAATATCTCCACCTCTCCAGGGTCTCCTCAACCTGTCCCTACTCTCAGTACAGATCACAATGTCATTTGCAAACATCACATTCAATGGGGACTCCTGTCTGATCTTGTCTGTAAACCTGCCCATCACCACTGCAAATAAGAAAGGGCTCAGAGCTGATCCCTGATGTAATCCCACTTCCACCTGAACTACACCTGTCACTCCCACTGAAGCACTCACCGCTGTCACACTACCCTTGTGCATATTCTGTAGCATTCTTACAGATTCCTCTGCCACTCCTGACTTCCTCATACAATACCACAACCCCACTCTAGGCGCCCTGTCATATGCTTTCTCTAAGTCCACAAAGGCACAATGCAACTCCTTCCAACCTTCTTTGTACTTCTCCATCAACACTCTCAGAGCACACATCGCATCTGAACTGCTCTTTCCTGGCATGGAACCATACTGCCGATCATTAATCCTCACCTCCCTTCTTAACCTAGCTTCCACTACTCTTTCTCATAGCTTCATGTGTGACTGATCACTGTTATCCCTCTGCAATTACTACAGCTCTGTGCATAACTCTTATTCTTATAATCAGTACCCAAACACTTTTTCTCCACCCCTCACACATCCTCTCACTTTCCAAGATTACATTAAACAAGCTGGTTAAAAAGATCATTGCCATTTCTCCTAAACACCTCCATGCTTCCAAAAGTATGTCATCTGGAACAACAACCTTTCCATTCTTAATCCTCTTCATAGCTATCCTTACTTCTTCCTTGTTAATCTAACACACTTCCTGATTCACCATACCCACATCATCCAACCTTTTCCCTCTCTCATTCTCTTCATTCAACAGCTCCTCAAAGTACTTTTTCCATCTGCTCAACATACTCTCCTCACTTGTGAGTACATTTCTTTCATTTTCCTTTATCACCCTTATCTGCTGCACATCCTTCCTAGCTCAGTCCCTCTGTCTAGCCAATTGTTAGAGGTCCTATTCTCCATCCTTAGTGTCCAACCTTTCATAGAACCCTTCATATGCCTCATCCTTAGCCTTTGCCACCTCTCTCTTTGCCATGCACCTCATCTCCTTATACTCGTGTCTACTTTCTTCATATCTCTGACAATCCCACATCTTCTTCACCAGCTTCTTTCTCCATATACTCCCATGTGATTTCTTATTCCACCACAAGGTCTCCTTGTCCTCCATCCTCTGTCCAGATGTCACACCAAGCACCTTTCTAGTCATCTCCCTTATTAGTTGTGCTGTAGTTACCCAGATATTTGGTAACTCTTTACTGCCACCCACTGACTGTCTTATATCTTCCCTGAACACAATCTCACAATCACCCTTTTTCAGTTTCTAACATTTGATCCAGGGTGCTCCCCTCATATTCCTCCTCCTCTTCTTGATCACCAATGTCATCCCACAGACCAACATTCCATGCTGCCTAACTACACTTTTCCCTGTCACCACTTTACAGTCTCCAATCTCCTTTAAACAAACCCTCCTGCATAGGAGATAACCTACTGTGTGCATCTTCCTCCACTCTTGTATGTCACCCTATGCTCCTCTGTCTTGTTAAAATATGTATTCACCACAACTATGTCCATCTGTTTGCAAACACCACAACCATCTCACCTTCTTCATTCCTTTGTTTAACACCATACCTATCCATCACTTCTGCATCCCCTCTGTTCCTTTCACCAACATGCCCATTGAAATCTGCTCCAATCACCACTCTCTCACCCTTGTGTACAGTCATTACCACTTCATCCAACTCACTCCAAAATTTTTCTGTCTCATCCATTGCACACACAACTAGCGGAGCATATGCAGTAACAGCAGTCATCATTACACCATCAATTTCCAGCTTCATTAACATCACTCTATCCGACACTCTTTTCACCTCCAAAAACACTCTTGCCATATTGTTTCTTCAGGATAACCCCTACACCATTTTAATTCTTATAGAAGGCGGTAGAGAGTTCCATTTTTTGGCTAAGGAAAAGGATAGGAGAAGCTGACCATGGGACAATTTGGTTTGTTTACAGAAATTAGATTTTGGTGGGCAGATCTTACAGTTCTGAGAGGGGTGTATAGTGGTCAGATGTTTGTTAGTGCAGGGCACTCATTAGGTTTAAAAATAAGCTTGTGGGCTGTGGTGAGTTGGAGGTAGTCCATGTAGTTGGGAATTCCCCAGGTAATTGGGTATTCCTGAGTTCACAGGATGGAAAAGGGATACAATATGGTATATCATTTGCATACACACAGTAAAGACTGATACAGGGGATGTGCATACAGTAACACAAACGCCATTGGCAATGGACATATTCGTAAACCTACTTATCCCCTTTAATGTACTATAGTGCTACATACATATGACATGCCCTACATAGATTACATGCACGGGACATAACCCACTACATCTTACAACATGCAATGTTGTGAATGCCTTCATGGATGGTGAGATAACCCAGTAGAAATAGCAACTGGAGTCATCTATTGCTCCTACAAACCTGGACAAGTGATAGGGTAACAGACATTGTATCAGCATGACGTTTAAGTCAGGTATGATATCTGATGCTCACATGTGTGTCAGTACACTAACTGTGACCTATTTGGCAACAATATCACATACATGGCCATTGTTAGGGAAAACAGACCACATATGGGTTGCAAACATCCAGATATTCCGTAGACATCTGTACAGATGACTGAAATAGCATGTACAATGGTTTAAAATGCTGCATGTGAGGCAGATACCATTAACACGCTATATAAAGTAATTCATTGGGAGGTGGTAAACAGGCGTGAATGGTACACACATCAAAATGGTATAACCCACACAGGATATGATTTTCACACACACACACACACACACACACACACACACACACACACACACACACACACACACACACACACACACTGGCCAGTATTGAGATTAGAACCCCTACCTATCTAGATATGTTGATTATAGTGTTATGCAGTTATCAGATGTGCCATGGAGCTTATATAAATTCATGTTATCCCAAAGTACTTCTATTGCGAATGGCATCAACAGGCCTTGTAAAGTAGGGTGATGGGAAGTGTACAGGGTGGTACACCACACACACACACACACACACACACACACACACACACACACACACACACACACACACACACACAAAATGTGATATTATAAACCCAACCTCAGTACTATTACACAATGGGGCTCACCTTTTATGCTGGCATGTGCAACTGTTTACAAGTGGTATGCCACTGTCCACAGCAGGACATCACTGTATGCCATTCTGGGTATCCATGTGTGTGACTCACTCTGTCTGTGTCCCCCTGTGTCTTTCTCTCTATCACTGTCTCTCACTTCACCACATCTATGCATGTGCATGCTTGGCATATGTTATCTGTTGCTCATATATATGTGTGTGTATCTCATGCAACATATGCAAATATATCAAATATGGGCCACCCACAGCTAGCTGAGGGTAATCCTGTCTGATGTGTGTGTGGTGTGTGGGGACAGTTAATGTGTACATAGCTGCCTGTATGCACAGACATAAATACACAATACAGTCATATATTCCTATGTGGGTTCCAACATGTCCTGTGGTTAAGTGTAGGAGCATACCCAGTGTGACCTGCTATAGTTAGAGTGGGACTCCATTCCAGAGATAGCTGTACTCCAGTCCAGGTTTTTGTGTGCTGCAGCCATACCTCTCAAGAGTACACAGGACTTTCCTCAGAGTACTGGGTTTGTTTAGCAGACATTTTCTGTCATATCTGTAATCTGACACTGCAATGTATTGTGTCATGACCTAGTGCCAGACATCCTCAGATCATCACAGTGCTTTATTAATTTATTGTATTTATTTATTTATCTACATTTATTTATTTATATTTTTTAATTGGGAAATTCCGACTGGACACAGATCCCTTTTCAGCAGAGGCCAGGGGAGAAAATCTCCACAGAAAGACATGGTAGATGGTAAACAATAACAATCAATGTATGTATACAGTAGAGGTGATCATAACATGGAGAAATACATGAGCAAATTAGGTACAACTGAGTAGTAAGCTCTAATTACAACATTGAGAAAGAAGTAAAACACAGTGGTACAAATGATCTAAAAAGTAACTAGATAACAATAATAATAGACTAAATGAAAAACTAAATCCTGTAAGGATTAAACAGCAGTGAGTAATCTTCAGTTCAGTTTTGTAGTGGTAGAGGGGATACTCTTTCTAAATCTGGGAAGGAAGGTTTATTAGACAGGGTTTGGACAATTACAAAGCCAATGAAAACTTAGGTGAGATTTAAATGCAGAAAAGATAGTTACCTTTTACCAGAGGAATACTAGTTGTATGATGCATAGACCAATATTATGCAGTCAGCTATGTGCATTCTTGCCCAACAAGGCCATTCGTGAGGAGTGGCTACAGCCAGTTGAGTGATGATGTGCTTTGTAAACAGTCCAGTTACCTGGTGATATACTGGCTGGGGATCTCCTGCTTGTGTGGTATCTTTCTAACTTGAGATGTCATATCCTTGTGTGGCCATATCTCTCACCTGTGCATTTTTTGGCAGGTTGTCCTGGTGTTTGGCTAGAGGTTTCATCCTGTTTATGTAAACTTGTGTTTTATGGCAAGTTAGTTACATATAATTGAAGGGTGATGTTAAAAAATAATGACAGACATTACTGTTTCAGACTACATAACTTTCTCCTACTGCAGCCTCCTCACCCTACCAACTTCCTCAGTATGTAAGGGTGATATTTACAACCCATGCCTATCATTGTGCCTTTGTTCCACTTATTTCTGCCCTTGTCAAGACATTTAGTGTCAGAGGTTGGGAGTTATGGGTGTGGGTACAGAATGCATTCTACTGTGCATGCATGTCCATTATATGTAAAAGAAAACATAAGAAAAAAGGATTATTGAGAATAACCACTGGCAACAGTACCAAAAAGCACTTATATTCACAAAAGCCTTAGCACCTCGGCTACACATCCTTCAAGATGTCCATTATATGTGTAGTATATTCCACACAGCACTGTGACTTCCAGGTATGTCAGTGGCAGAGCAGTGGGTATCACTGACATGCATAACAGTTAGCACTGCAGTTATCTGCACATGCCCCTGTCAAATACAGCACTGTACCTACGGCACTACAAGATGACTGCCAGGAGAATGTGCTGGCCAGATCCTGACAATATTAACCACACATACACATAGCTCATTGACCCCTGCATATTGTTGACAGGATCATGTTTTTATGTATATTGGTGCAGCCCTGCCAATGTGTGCTATGCTGCTATTTCCCTGCAAACATTCATGCTACTGCATTTCTATGGGTATATGGGGGGGGGGGCACACCTGTCAACTGTACACATTTGCACAGAATGTGCTGATATTTGCTTTACATGTTGGCTCAATTTACCATACTAGTGTGCCCAGTCTTGGGGACTAGAGCCATATCAGTAAAGAGCACAGGTCAGATTGTAATGGCATATATTTGAGTTTCAGATTTCTTACCATTCATAGCCTTACTGCAACTGCGAGTCCTGCCTTGCTGTTGCTGTGTGAGTCTGTAGGGGGTAATTCAACATTGCTGCCATTTCTGTGCCTTTACTAGATATTTCTCTCTGGTTTTCTACAGCTGTGTGGGTGTCAGGGGTGGGTATGGGACCCCCACACTGATATCCATGCCTGTGACTTATGACCCCCCCCCCCAGTTAGTTGTCCCTACACATATACTGCAGTCGGATTTGTCACCTTAGGTACTACTGCATAGTGTGTGGAGACCAGTTTTGGCCAGACATTTTCTAGTGTCCCACATAGCTGTCAATTGTGTGGTGCTACACCAGTAGGCCGCCCCATGCCCTTGCATACATGCAGCATTACCATAAATACGCAAGCAGAACATACTAATCCATCCATTTATTGTTAGGAAGACTGACTTACCTTGTGCCTGCAGCAGTTGTGAGGATGGTGCTTCAGGCCTGCCTATGTTGAATGTACACAGTACATTGCCTATACATTGTAAGTTACAGGTAATGTGATGTGTGTGTCATCCATTTTACTGTATGTGTGAATCAGAGAGAGGTGTCACTCCCTTGGGTCCCTATAGTGTCAGTGTGTGTGTGGTGCGTTGCCTCTTTGCCAAGGCCTGAGCATACTGGGCATAACTCCATCTGTCTACAGGAGCAGGCTCAGGGGCCTCCTCCTCTGAGTCTTTCTGTGCCTGTGAGGACCTTGGCAATGGTGGTGGGATGTGTGGCCCTTCCCTGTGCTAATCCTGCTGCAGCTGTTTCCACAGGATCATATTGTGTAGCATGGCACATACTATGAACATGTGTGTAGATGTGGTTGGAGAGTCCTGCAAGGCTCCCCCAGATATGTGAAGGCAGCAGAACCGTGAATTGAGCATCCCAAACACATGCTCTATAATGATCCTGGTTTGTGTGTGTGCCTCATTATGGCATTCTTGTGTGGGTGTGTGTGCTTTTCTGATGGGTGTCATCATCCATGGCTCCAGTCCATAGTCCGCATCCCCCACCAGATGGCCATACTGGATGCCCCCCTGGTAAATGCCTGGTACAGCTGTGATGAATGCCAGATGTGAGAGTCATGATAGCTTCCAGGGCTGCCAGCACACACAGTCATGAAAATGCCCTGGGCATTGCACATGACCTGGCAGTTGATGGAGGGGAATCCCTTGCAGTTTATGTAGACCCTACCCTGTTCACTGGGTGGTGCTTTGATGTGGATGAGTGTGCTGTCTATGGCATGCAGTACCTCCAGGTATTCTGCTACATGGTGGAGGAGACTCATTTTGCTGGTCTTCCCCTCAAGGGTAAACAAAAAACAAAGGCACTTAAAACAGTGATACTCAATAAAACTCCCAAAAAGTTTTAATAAAGTAAGCGCTTTCATACAAATTAATATCAGTACTTCATCAAACTTTACTACAAGATGCAACTAAATGCTGTTAAATGCATCCAAAGCTGGTCACATGATGTTAATTACATAACTGATGAATGAAATTCAGTAGCATAAACGTCATCAGAAAATCTGCAAATAATTCATTAAATCAACCATACCAGATATTCACAATAGGTTGTTTTAAAAATACCAAATAACATTATGGTTAATAAAGTGATAAAAAATGACAAAGTATAATAAAACAAAATATAGTAAAACAAGAGCCCATAAAGGTTTTTTTGGAAAACATCAGGGGAAAAATACTGTAATTCATTATCTGTTTAAGCTTTTTAGCTTCAAAATGCAAGCTATAGAGTGAGTAAAAGCATCAACTCTAAGTTGCCATAATAATTTGCATCTCTAACCAGAGTGAAATAGGTCCCCCTCTAGTGTCAGGCCCAATTTGATCTATAACCCAAAAGGTAAAACTATGTTCAAGGTTCATAGCCACATGTTTAGCCAATGCTTTCTCAACCTTTTTATTTTTAATTGCATATTGATGTTCATAAATGCAATCTCTTAATTGCCTGTCAGTTTTTCCAATATAGAAAACTGGGCAGCATTTGCATTTAGCCAGGTAAATAATACTTTTGGAATTGCAGTTATATCTCCCTTTACAGGAAAAACTAATATCATTAATACAAAAATTTAAACCTGTATCTATAAGCCGACAATAAGGGTAAGATTCACATTTGAACATGCCCTTAATCCTGGGTTTAAAAATCCTTTTATATTCAAAATAAGATTTCAAATTTCATCCCCTTTTAAAAATAAACATCGGTCTATCAGGTACTCTGTTCATAAGGTTCTCATCACATGTGATTAGATTCCAGTTCTTCTGCAGGATTTTCTTCAGAAAAAAAGCATCCTTACTAAATGGTGTAATAAAAGTTAAAGAATAATCAACTAGGATATTATCATGAATGCTAACCGGGTCTGACTGAGAAATATCTAACTTTGTACTCACCCTGTAAGAGTCATTCAGAATGGCTTTAAAATACTCTGAGGTTATTTTCATTGTCACTTCCATAATCACATTTTCAACCAAAATCAATGGATAACCTTGTTTCAAAAATGAATCCTTAAGGAAGTCACATTCAACTACAAAGTCAGAGAAATTAGACACCATTCTGGCAGCTCTGACTAACTGACCTTTGACAACCAATTTTTTAATTGTTTAAGTTGTATAATTTCTTCATTAAATCCTTCTTGTGTGGAATTCAACCTAGATACCCGCATGGCCTGGCCTTTCACCACATTTTTAAACACATAACCTGGATGCATACTAGATCTATGCAAGTAAGTGCTCCTATGGCATGTTTTTCTATGTATCCCAGTATTAATATATCCATCAAGAATTTTTTCCACGTAAACATCCAAATAAGACACAAAGTTCTGTGATGCAGTCACAGTAAACTTTAAATAAGATGTTAATGAATTAATTTCTTGTTCTTAAACAACAATTCCTAGAAAGATCATATAAACCACAAGAAATACAAGAACATTTGGCTAACATAGAGATTCTAAGGGAAGGACGAGCGTATCCATATTTTGCTGATCAAAGCAAGGGGGAAAAGCAGATAGCACAAACAAGGAACAGCTTTAACAACAGTTGGCCTATGGCTACCATTTATTACACACAAGATGTTGATGAAGTTAAAAATGCCTATACGAAATATTGGGACCTCCTATTAGTTGACCCAAAAATTTCAGGAATAGTAGGAGATATACCAAAATTTGTCTATAAAAACAAATTAAATTTATATAGAATGCTCTGTAGTTCTAATAGAGTTGAATCTATATCACGGACGAGTGATATTATTATGTACACACGACCATGTGGGAAATGTAATTATTGTCACATGATAGATCAGTCAGCAAGCTTTATACACCCTGTAACACAGCAGATATTCAAGTTTAATTGTAATGCAACCTGTGAGACCATGCATGTGGTGTATTTAGCAGTCTGTCAGACTTGTCCAACATTTTATGTTGGCAAGACTGATAGAAGGCTAAAGGAAAGAATTAGGGAGCATTATTACAATATTAGGATTAGATCCGACAAAAATGCTCTGGCCAAACATGTAATTAATAATTCAATGGAACATAAATTTAAATTCATGGTGATATACGTAAATACCCCCACAGTTAGAAGAGGACCTATACGTAATATAACTGAACAACATGAGAGTAAATGGATTATTAGACTGAGGGCTCATAAGGATTCAGGTATTAATGACAGAATTCCTATAAAACCTACATTAAGAGCTAGGAATTTAAAAATGAGCAAATATTAATTTTGATATATATATTCATTACATAAAAAATTTCTATTGGATTATATAACAAATGTTATCAAATATTCTTGTTACCATTAAGCGTGTTTTATTACCATCAAGCATATATGACTTATGCTGGAATTATATACAGTATTCTGCATGATCATATATACTTATTATTATTATTGTGCTGATATAAAGTATATAGAGTAGTTTTTAGTTAGTATCTACCTTTTATGGCTAGTGTTTATATATGTATAAGATATTAAATTTTATATTTTATATCTCATATTGTACGTTAGTTATATACATATATATAGATTTTATTATATCTAGATTCTCCATTAGTATACGTTTATTAAGTAGGTAGCAAAATGTTATTATTTTTTTAACTGAGGGTATATAGTGATGTATATATACACATACCCTTTTTACATATATTTTTTACATTTTTATATATATTTTTAAATGTATTGCAGCATCCACTTGAATATGTATTTATAGAGATGGTGTGAGCCAAACGTACAGTTGGACGCATTCTTGAATGGGGGCATGTTGTATATATATTTGTACGATGAAATGTTTTATTATTCAAGCGCTGTTGAATCACTGGAATTGTAATTAAAACTAGGAAGTGATGTCATGGTTAATTGGTGTATTAGAAGGTATATATAAGATTTAAATGTTTAATTACCTATGGCCTGAGCAAGCCTACGGGTGAAAGCGCTTGCAGTTTTTTCTTGTTTTTCTTGTGTTTGAATAAAACTCAGTTTATATTTGTATATATTTACATGGTCGATACATTCTTTTTTGAAAAGCTGGTGAAATGATGGAATGGTGAAGTGAATACTGTCAAAAAATTGGAATTTATACTGGGCTTATGATTGCTGAGAGGATTTATTGACCACAGTGTGGATTCGAAATATCTATCTATATACTGTGATTGCTGATGCACTATTTGGTAAATAGCAGCTTCTGGCATTGACATTAAGCAAAATTGCTTTTGAATTGATGGAACTGCCTTACCGCTCTCCTAAATCAACATTTTTATACTTGCTAAGTAAAGTTGGAGAAGCATTTCAAACAGCCATTTACTTTTTAATTGTCATTTTTATACTTGTTACATTTGGCTGTTTGATTATCGTAATGGCAGAAATAACTGAAGTACCTGTAGAACTACCATATGTTCCTGAAGATTATCGGAATAATACCACTAGATTTAAAAATTACGTGGATGGAAAAGAGAATCCGTTCAAAGCATATGATGTCAGTGACGCCACGATTGAGGATGGTATCATGCAGGAGGTAAACAGCAATGGATTGTCGGTGCTACTGAGTAAGATGGAGGTGGACTTTGTAAAGCTCAAACGTTTACAACTACAGAGACAACATTTTGAAGTATGTATAGAACGTCATATTGTACCGAGGGGACTTCGCATTTTAAAAATGCCCACCACAGGTACTAAATATCCTGACTTGCTATACCAAAGGCAAAAAATTAACTTAGACACGAGTATGAAATATATGGGATTGTTAAACAGTTATTTCCTCCCGGAAGAACAGGCACTTAGGGAACAAATTATAGAACAACAGAAGAGTGTATACTCTTTGTTCCCTAAGCATGTGGCTGACAAAGGTATGGACAAACTGTTGGACAATGTGTTCTTATTTGAAAAGAGATTATTGGAGCAAAAACAACATAAGATAAATAGGGACACAAAGGATTTTGCGAGAGGTCAGGTTTTTACTTGGCCCAACGAAGAAAGAACTGCTAATAATAAGAGGATTAATGCTGAGATAGATATGAAAGAAATTAATAAAAAAGCGAACATTCCATTGAACTCTGTTAGTCTGAATACTGACACAAATAAGGATATGCAATATAATTCAACCAGTATTAGAGCTAGTAAAAGCATAAATGATCTGATGAATGATGTGTTAACAGAAAGAAGTAATAATTTAATAACAGTGACAGCAATTGTCCAACACGAGCATACAGAAACGCAACAGGCTAGTGATATCACAGAGGGCAAAGGACATACCATCCCAGATAAGGCAGAGACATTTAATATTTCAAATGAGCCAGAAAGCTCCATAGGTGAAGAGGTTGTAAGGAGAAAAATCCTAAAATCTTGTGCTAATAGAACCGACAATCATGATATGGTCCCTTTCCCCATAGGAGAGAAATGGAAGGGAGGGGGCAGGGACAGATCTATGAGTCGGGGAAGACAAAAAAGAAGAAATACAGATATAGAACACACAGGGCCAACAATAAAGAAAATGTGGAACAAGAATCCAAATCATTGATATGGAATATATCCAGTAAAATTCTTACTAAAGAAGAGAGATGTTCTAGAAAAAGGCCTTACATTTATACCCACTATGAGAAGTGATATAACTGAAACAATAACAGATTTAAAATTGTTTATTAGAAGTATTCAGTTAAAAATAAATTATGGTAATGCAGAGACATGCTTACATGGCCAAGATTTTAGAAAACCTAGCATTTATGTACCAATTTTACATCCCTTATTAGATGCATATTCTAGATTAGTAGAGGAAGAATTACATAAACAAAATGAAGCCAATTGGAGCAAAAAATGTTACAAAAAATGTTATAATAATCTAACCTATGGAGACAGAAAGGCACTTGGAAATTTAAAAAGTGACCCTAGCATCATGATTAGACCGGCTGATAAAGGGGGCCCCACAGTAATTATGGATATGAATGAATATATAACTAGTATGGTAACTATGTTAGCCAATGATCAACATTATGAACAGATTAATAATAAGAAGGTTGATATTATTATTACCAAGGTTAACATGGAGCTTCTGTATTTATTTCAAGAAGGACAAATTTGTCGAGAACTGTTTGATTTTTGTAAAGTGGATAATCCACAAATACCCAGTATACAAGGGGTCCCAAAAATACATAAGAATCTGATCTCACCACCTATGAGGCCTATTGTAGCAGGTAGGGGTTGGATTACAGAACCCCTATCAATATACATAGAGTCTAAATTGAGAATGATAGTAGAAAGTTATGTGTATATTTTAAAAGATACTAAGCATTTTTTATTTATGCTGTATGAATACATGGAAGTAGAAAAAGTAATACCTGAATACTGGTTAGTTACACTAGATGTAACTTCATTATTTACCAGTATTCCGAACCAACAAGGTATTGAATGTATACGCAGATGCCTGGCATCACATTATACCCTTTCTCAAATAGAAACTTTATGCACCCTGATGGGAATAGTGTTGGACCATAATATTTTCACTTTTAACCACAAGATTTACATCCAACGGGATGACGTAGCTATGGGCACTTCATGTGCCAACAGCTACGCCAACCTAGTGATGGTAAATTGGGAAAATAGATTATTGTTTACATTAGAATCTTACAAGGAACATGTAGGATTTTACGCTCGTTTTGTAGACGATCTTTTTTTAATTTGGAAATCCAACCAAAAACATTTAAATTCCTTTGTACAAGAAATTAATTAATTAACATCTTATTTAAAGTTTACTGTGACTGCATCACAGAACTTTGTGTCTTATTTGGATGTTTACTTGGAAAAAATTCTTAATGGATATATTAATACTGGGGTACATAGAAAAACATGCCATAGGAGCACTTACTTGCATAGATCTAGTATGCATCCAGGTTATGTGTTTAAAAATGTGGTGAAAGGCCAGGCCATGCCGGTATCTAGGTTGAATTCCACACAAGAAGGTTTTAATGAAGAAATGATACAACTTAAACAACAATTCCTAGAAAGATCATATAAACCACAAGAAATACAAGAAAGTTTGGCTAACATAGAGATTCTAAGGGAAGGATGAGCGTATCCATATTTTGCTGATCAAAGCAAGGGGGAAAAGCAGATAGCACAAACAAGGAACAGCTTTAACAACAGTTGGCCAATGGCTACCATTTATTACACACAAGATGTTGATGAAGTTAAAAATGCCTATACGAAATATTGGGACCTCCTATTAGTTGGCCCAAAAATTTCAGGAATAGTAGGAGATATACCAAAGTTTGTCTATAAAAACAAATTAAATGTATATAGAATGCTCTGTAGTTCTAATAGAGTTGAATCTATATCACGGACAAGTGATATTATTATGTACACACGACCATGTGGGAAATGTAATTATTGCCACATGATAGATCAATCAGCAAGCTTTATACACCCTGTAACACAGCAGATATTCAAGTTTAATTGTAATGCAACCTGTGAGACCATGCATGTGGTGTATTTAGCAGTCTGTCAGTCTTGTCCAGCATTTTATGTTGGCAAGACTGATAGAAGGCTAAAGGAAAGAACTAGGGAGCATTATTACAATATTAGGATTAGATCCGATAATAATGCTCTGGCCAAACATGTAATTAATAATTCAATGGAACATAAATTTAAATTCATGGTGATATATGTAAATACCCCCACAGTTAGAAGAGGACCTATACGTAATATAACTGAACAACATGAGAGTAAATGGATTATTAGACTGAGGGTTCATAAGGATCCAGGTATTAATGACAGAATTCCTATAAAACCTACATTAAGAACTAGGAATTTAAAAATTAGCAAATATTGATTTTGATATATATATTCATTACATAAAAAATTTCTATTGGATTATATAACAAATGTTATCAAATATTCTTGTTACCATTAAGCACGTTTTATTACCATCAAGCATATATGACTTATAATGGAATTATATACAGCATTCTGCATGATCATATATACTTATTATTATTATTGTGCTGATATAAAGTATATAGAGTAGTTTTTAGTTAGTATCTACCTTTTATGGCTAGTGTTTATATATGTATAAGATATTAAATTTTATATTTTATATCTCATATTGTACATGTTAGTTATATACATATATATAGATTTTATGATATCTAGATTCTCCATTAGTATACGTTTATTAAGTAGGTAGCAAAATGTTATTATTTTTTAACTGAGGGTATATAGTGATGTATATATACACATACCCTTTTTATATATATTTTTTACATTTTTATATATATTTTTAAATGTATTGCAGCATCCACTTGAATATGTATTTATAGAGATGGTGTGAGCCAAACGTACAGTTGGACGCATTCTTGAATGGGGGCATGTTGTATATATATTTGTACGATGAAATGTTTTATTATTCAAGCGCTGTTGAATCACTAGAATTGTAATTAAAACTAGGAAGTGATGTCATGGTTAATTGGTGTATTAGAAGGTATATATAAGATTTAAATGTTTAATTACCTATGGCCTGATGAAGCCTATGGGTGAAAGCACTTGCCGTTTTTTCTTGTGTTTGAATAAAACTCAGTTTATATTTTCATATATTTACATGGTCGATCCGTTCTTTTTTGAAAAGCCGGTGAAATGATGGAATGGTGAAGTGAATACTGTCGAAAATTGGAATTTATACTGGGCTTATGATTGCTGAGAGGATTTATTGACCACAGTGTGGATTCGAAATATCTATCTATATACTGTGATTGCTGACGCACTATTTGGTAAATAGCAGCTTCTGGCATTGACATTAAGCAATATTGAAATTCTAAGCTTTAAATGTTTATTGTTTATACTAATTTGCATTTTAAGACTACTTGACTGCAGTATCAAGGATGTCTATGACTTTTAGAAAAAGTCAGAAAATATTTTTTTTCTTGCAAAGTATCAGCACACTTACCAATTGTGGATGGGGAAGAGGCTGTAAATTCATCTTGGGCGACAAAAAGGTACTTTGAACAAATGCCTGCAATTAGTTACTGTTTTGGTTGCAGCTTTATAATTCTTTGGTATGCTGTAAAATAAGCCCTGAGATATACACAAAACATTCAAGAAATAAAAGCAGTGCTTTTGTACAGAAAGTATATACGATGACATTGACTGACACTAATCCCGTTATATGTCAATGGCATGGGGATGCACCACTAATTCCTTATATCTAGCATGACTCATAAAAAGCAATCTTGAAATGGATTGTGGGAAAGAGAAATGCTTGAAGAAAAATAAGATTGCATTGATTGCTTATTAAGATTGCTTGTACTATCTGTCTTTGTTTTTTAACACTGCAGGATGCGTTTAGATATTTCTGCTTAATGAACTGCTGTCACATATGCACCTAGATATGTTCTGTTTTCCTTGTTTACTGTTTTGGAGCCAGAAGGGTTATTTCACATATTGCATTTAACTGCTCTGTCATAACTGCATTGAGTAGTGTTTAGAACATTTTGAAAGTGTATCTTGCTTAATGTAGTAGAAAACTGCTTTATGTATTATTCACATTTTATTTTCATATGTTGCCGCAAGAAAATATGTTATCAGGTGCTGAAACAGAAACGACCATTACCATTACCTGATGTTTTTGTTACTGAATAGTGTTAAACCAAGGCCAGTCTTACACAGCTTAATTCTTCCTAACTGACATACATGTTGAAAGTGTATCTTGGTTAATGTAGTAGAGAACTACTTTATGTATTATTCACATTTTATTTGTGTGTGTTGCCACAAGAATAGATTTTTGTTATCAGGTGCTGAAGCAGAAACAACCATTATCATCACCTGATGTTTTTGTTATTGAATATTGTTAAACCAAGTCCAATCTTATACAGCTTAATTCTTCCTAACTGACACTCTTGCACACATTTTATTTCTATAGCTGTCCTAAGTATCATTAACTTAATTTGCTAGGCTATAACCTGTCTTGATACTGTATGCCATTCCCCTGAATCTTCCAGCTTTATCAGAGATATTACTCACTAGTCATAGCACCAGCATTGCTGGTGACTAGTCACACAGCATGTGCTGCCTTAACCTAATGCTCTCTTGCATTTTTTTATTTTTCTTTCACTAAACTGAGCCACACCTCAAGTCAAGTGGGTCCATGCCTCCCATAACAAGAAGTGGAAGCCTCAAATACCTCACTCTTGCACTGAGCACCAAAGGACACTGTCCTGTAACCAAAGAGACTAAAAACTAATGTGGGTGCTTAACTTCCAAGCATCTAGACAGTACAATACCTTAACTGCACAAACTTAAACAAATATTAGTGACTGTGTTAGTACATTTTGCTGTATAGTTTCTTAATCAAGCTACTGTACTGACAAGCACATCACCAGGAAGCAACAGCTGCATAACCCTCTCCAGTAAGTGTCCCCCCCAAACTAAAGTCTATTTTCTTTTGAGAAAAACTTAAATATATAAATAGCATTCCATTACCTCTCCTGTTTCATCTGTAACTAACCCCAGCTTTAATTTTATATCACCAGGTATTATCATAACACCAGGTTTTCCACCCAATTCCTAAAAGCTGGGACACTAGTAATTCTGTAGCAGCATGTCTCCAGCTTGATTATCACAGCTACACAGCTACACTTTAGGCCATGCATAATTACTGATATGCCTAGAGAGATCTAAAATTAAACACCCCCCAGAACCCTTAGGTCAACTTGCAGTTTAAAGAAAACAAAACTGTAACAATAACAGGAAGTATAAAAACTAAGGGAAATCAAAAACATTAAATGTTTTCACTCCAGCTGCCCTTAATTTGGTTCTGTTGTTCATCCTAGGTGCTTAATGGCATTGCCCCCTTTCCACTGTCTGTCACTAACATTGTTTTCCCTGTTAGCTCAGGGATCATCTTCCCACCTAGTTCAGGCTTTCTCACTTACCTGGCCACTTTACTGATAGTTTATGTTGGCATAGTCAGCTGACTAATGATCTGGGTCTGCCCACTCCGTTCTGCCCTCACTATGCTCAGGCTTCACTCCGCTCCCCTACCCTGCCTCCAATTTTCACCCATCCTCACTGCCTGCCATTTTATAGACACAAAGCCACATCCCCACCCACATCCCACCAACCACCTCAACTAATCACAAAACAACAACAGAACTGCAAACATTAACAAGCTCCCACCCTCCACCCACTAAGTCCTCCTACCAAACTCTATACTCCATACTATCACCTCCAACGAAACCACTGACCACAAACCCTCAAGTAGCTATGTTTACCTCTCATGTATTACTACTAGCTACCCTTGTTACACTTTACACCACTACCTGCTACCGTAATGGTCACATAATATCTCACCCCATCCCAACCCTAACTTTAACCTACCAACCACATAGTAACACTCCCTTCTCCAGTATCCAACCCCACTTACTGAACTACTCCACCATTGAGCTACACAAACTCAAATATATTAATTCCACCATACCTTCCACCAAATCCAACAGATTAACTAAGCTTCTACTCAAAATTCAATCTCTACATCTGTTCCTAAAAACACAGCTCCAAAGTTGTGGTGATATGCACCCTAACCCAGGGTCCACAACTAATACTACTAAATCTCACTAGTCCAAGCATCCAACAAGCAATTAACTGTAAAAAAACCCGGTGACCTACTTATACTTAGTATTAACACTAGAAGTATCTTGAACAAAATTGATGAAGTACACACCACACTCTACGTTTACAGCCCAGACATTACACTTATTACAGAGACCTGGCTCATACCCCACATTAAGGACAAGATACTTCCCCCAGGTTATAATATAATCAGGGCTGATAGAAGTATCAAAAAAGGTGAAGGCGTCACCATACCATACTATACAAGACTGTCCTCAAGGAAGACCTTATTCATAAAGAAATCCTGACATATAACAATGCAGAAACCCTATTCACCAAAATTCAAATCAATCAACAGAAGCAACTAAACCTAGTGGGTATTTACATACCCCCAGGTGACAACATACCTACTCTCGTGTCTATACTAAACTGGACATCTGCAAATCTCCCACAGGAGAAAATCCTCCTTGGGGACTTTAACATTGACTGGAAATACATTAACACAACTATCCCATCAGCCTGTATTCCTGTACTCAACTTATCCAAACACCCACCCGCACTGACAAAAATACAAACAAGGAATCCATACTAGACTGGATCCTTAAAAACAACCCATCTACTCCCCAATATTATGGTGGAGTACCAAATGTTCTTAGTGACCATTTACCAACATTCATATTAAGATAACACCTCAAAACCACTAAAACAACCACCATATGTGAAATCCGTAATTCAAATAATTTCAGACCTGAGCATTTTACTAATGTGCTAAGGTATTGCAACTGGGATCCCCTAAGAATCCTCATACTAGACAAACAGTAGACTACTTCACTTCCACCTTTTTAAACATATTAAATCAGATGCCCCCCCCCCCCCAGACAAGTCAAATAAAAAACAACCCAGCCCAATGGCTCTCTAAAAGCACAAAAACAATTCTATAACTTAGGGATAAAGCTTAGGATACATGGTATCACAATAAGACCAATCACAGCAGGTAGATCTTCCTCAAACTATGTAATAAAGCAAAAAAAAAAAAAAACAGATAAGGCAAGGTAAGAAAAATCAGTACACAGAGCTATAAGTAAAACATACCACTAACCCCCCAAAATTCTGGGCAGCTGTCAACTAAGTATTACAACTAGGCAAACCCACTATCCCTCCCCCCAGTGTCAGAGGAGATAATATAGAGATAGCTACCCAATTTAACAACTACTTCTCTTCTTCCATCCTTAATCTAGCTAGCAATATCCAGACCTGCACTTTCCCACAACCAATCTGCAACCCAAACTCATACCCCCATTCACTCTCAAACCAGTTCCTACCAACACAATATACAAGCACCTCACTAAACTAAAGCCCACCACTTTGGCAATCAACTAAATCCCTGCAGATTACCTCAAAATTGCTGCTAGGCCCATCTCAATACTTATCAACCAGTCTATCAATGAGCATACAATTCCAGCCCATTGGAAAACCTCCTACATAATACCCTTGCACAACGGTGGTCTCTCAACCAAACTTACCAACTACCGCCCCATAGCAATCTTATCTCCCTATAAGAAATCCTTGAAACATGTATCTATTCTCAGTTGATGAAGCATTTAATTACAAATAGTCTTCTCACCAACACCCAACATGGCTTTCGCCCATCCCATAGCACCACCACAGCATTCATATCCATCACCAACACTGTAAATCAAAAGGAAACCTAGTGTCTGCCACCTTCCTTGATCTGGCCACAGTATTTGATACAGTATCCCACAGCAAACTACTTACTATCCTAGCTGAACTCAACCTAAACAACCCCTCCTTACTCTGGTTTCAAGACTACCTATCCAACCGTAAACAAGTAGTTAAGTGGCATAATTCCTTCCCCTCCCTTCTTCCAATAACAGTAGGTGTACCACAGGTATCCATTCTGGGACCACTACTATTTAATATCTTTGCAAACACCCCCCACACCACCACCCAGCAAACTATAATAGTCCAATATGCAGATGATACTACACTGATCTGCTAAGCCCCCACACTCCAAACACTCCAGACTAAAACTTGAGGCCTTCTCCAATATCAAAAACTGGTTAAAAAACTCATAACTAATGCTTCACTCCAAAAAGACTCAACTTATGCTTTTCCACCCTACCAAAACTATTGATTCTTCTGCTCTTTTCTCTATCAGTTCTGCCAATAACATCCAAATCTCCTCAGTATCACAAGCTAAACTTCCTGTTGTAATACTTGAACAAAACCTAAAGTTTGACAAACATATAGCACAGACCAAAGTCCATAAAAAACTTGGAACCCTATATCGCTGCAAAAACACTCTAACCAAAGACACCAACATTATTATATCAAGAACTCATCTTCTTACTACATTGCTCTATACATCCCCTGTATTAACAAACCTCAACAAGACAAACCTACAGAAATTGTCCATGTGCTATAATAAAATAGCTAGAATTGCAACCAATTCTAATTTCCGGGCCCACCACTGTCACTCACCTAAACAACTAGGTTGGCTAGAACTCCCCAACTTACTAATCTATAACCAACTCACCATGGCTCATTACTTGGTGTACCACTCAAACAAGATCCCTGAGCTCTCAGGCTTACTCAACTTTTCACAATTCTGCTTACCAAGATCCACAAAAAAAGCCCTTCTTGAAGTAGCTAAGTGGAGACACATTGCTGGAGAATACCTCAACTCCTACACAGTTGCTAAAATCTGAAATTATCTTCCAATGGATATCAGATTGCAAAACAGCAGTCCCACCTTTAAAACCCAAATAAAAGTGCACCTCAATCCCATCTTCCAATGTACCTGAACTGACCATGGCTAGCCCTACTACCACTATTTAGATAAATCTTCCTCTGGCACTACTCGGAGGTCAAACCCATTACAAAAAAAAAAAAACTACCATAACAAACTTTAATTTTAAATGAATGTATATAACTGTATATAGTATAACTGCACTTTCTTACTCAAATACATTATATTTTCTGTATTACTTCTGTACACTCTATATATTGCATACTTCTGTAACTTCTTATCATACTATGCAATGACATATTATTGTTTGCTCTATTAATTTGCACTTATCTCTGACTTTTGTATTTTTATCATGTATGTGGAGCTTTTGTAATTTGTATTTTTATGATTGTCTTGTATGTGGAGCTTTTCTGCCAAGGTCTGTGCTGAAAATGGGCACCTGATTCCCCAATCAGACCAACCCAGTAATCAAATATAAAATAAATAAAGAAAAAAATAATTGATATGGCATGCCCCATTGGCAGCCATTTTGCAGAAAATATAGTAAAATTCTATAGGAAGCAGTCAGATGGATTCTGAGGTATTAAAATAGCTCAGAAACAAGAGAAAGAGTGAAAATAGATTTTTTTTTTTAGTTTTAAAGAGTTTTCCTTTAAACGATAACCTGACAAAATCTCAAGCCCCCATAAACCCTGAGAGTATTGCTGCCTACATGGAACTGTTCAGAGAAAACTTATACAAGCATGTTAATAGCTATACAGAGGAGCTGTACTCACCAGGAAGAAGTACAAAACTAACTAAAAAAGCAAGCCATCCTGGTGGAACCACAACATCAACAGGTTGTATAGCAGAAGGAAGAAAATTATGCCATGAATTAGGAGGTGCAGCACCCAACAGGATAAAAGTACCCTTATCAAACTAAACAAACAACTCAGGTGACAAAGTCTACCAAAGCCAAATCTGAGGCAAATTTGGCCTCCCAGACCAAGGACAACCACAGACCATTCTTTAGCTATGTCTGCAACCTCAAAGGTAGTGCACAATTGTGTGCAGAGTTCATTGTCAATGGAGACATTTATACTGAGTCAGAAGATATACCTAACCTACTGGCAAACAAATCCAGCTCCAACTTTATCTCTGTCTCCCCATCAACCTCACCCCGGAACATACCATCAAATATAACTCCTCCTACTATCACCAGGGAATAGGTCCTGAATGCTCTCTTAAAGCCAAGAACACTACATTTATGGACCCAGACAATATCCCAAGCTACATTCTAAATAGCATGAAATATGAACTATCAAGCCATTTCAAATAACTATTTAACCATAGTCTCCAAACAGGCTTTGTGCCTCACAAATGGAGAGCAGCAACAGTCATCCCTTTGCAAAAAGGTGGGCCACCAATGACATTGAAAGCTACAGATCCATAACTCTCACTGGTCTCATATGCAAAGTCATGGAAAGAATTATAATGGAAATGATCAGCAGTGACACAGGAATCCACCAAACACTGGACACAATCCATTTTTGTTTCAAGGGCAGGTCATGTCTACTCAACATGGTGGACTTTTTGTAAAGGTCACCAAAGCAATGAATGAGGGCAAAATGGTTCACATTGTCTACCTTGACCTGGGCAAGGCACTTGACACAATACCTCACTTGGACATTGTTGATAAACTTAAGAGGTTAGGCATAAACCCATATGTCACCTGGTGGATAGCCAGCTTGATCACAGACAAAACCCAGGAAGTTAGAATTGGAGAGTCCATCTCTAAAAGGAGGCAAATCATAAGCAGGGTTCCTCTGGGATTACTGATAGCTTAGAGGTTAAAGCATAGGATTACCATCTGGGAGACCTAGGTTCAAAACCTGGTTGTAACAGCTGGACAGCAGCAGGATCTGCATGGAAGAAAGACCTGGCAATCTACTTCCATAACATGTCATAAGAACTCAGTGGTGGCTGCCCATAGAGTTGTCATGAGATGATTTTGACTTGAAGGCATCTGTCTTACATTAGTCATTGAGGAGTTTGTCATAATGGTTAATATCCTTGTCTCATAAACACAAAGTCCATGGTTTGATTCTGATCTTGAGTTATTGTCTAAGCTTAAAATTGTCCTTCAGGACAGTTTGTCTAGTATTCAGCTATGAACCTATGATGTCCTGGAACTTTTCTTTTTTGGCTATTACTTCTCTGAGATCAAGACTAATGTCAAAGGCCTCTGGCTGGCCAGATTTGTTGACAAATGCAAATCAGGAGCAGTCATAGAATCCCCCCACTGACACTAATGCTCTCCAGGAGGGGCTGGCACAGACAAATAACTTGTTTCAGAGTAGAGTCAAGCTCAACAGGATCTTCTTTCCCTACTAATTCTGTCAAGACCATTCCCATGGCTGTGGTTTCACTAGATAGTAGGTAGGGACTGTGAGACTAAAACTAACTACCAAGAAATACATAGCAGTATCCTTCAAGAAGACATCCACCTTGGTAACTATCATACTGACAACACAGACCTAAGAGTCGACCCAGTAGTCAGGAACTTGGGGGGGGGGGAGGGGTCACACAATTTTCAGTAATCTAGCCTTTGACCATTATGTGCCTACAGTAGTAAGGAAATCACTCTATGTTGTGCAACTTATAAACAAAGGCATTACATCTAGGTCGAAGGAAGTCATTGTTCCACTGTATTCAGCATTCATCAGACCTATCACTGATTACAATGCCCCTTTAGTATGTACCTAACCAGGCACATCAAGTGGAACATCCACAGAGGTTCCTTGTAAAAGAAGGCAGGGCGTAAACAACATGTCCTATGTAGACTGCCTCAAAGCACTATCTATGTATTCTGTTTCCTACAGGCTGTTGAAGGGAAATCTATTCCTGGTATACAAGGCATTGCCAGACCCCAACCTGATGGACCTTCTGCATATCCACAAGACAATCAGCATCATAATTTCCCATTCTAAAGATGTAAACTTTGCCTGTGATATAAATAGGACCTGCTGGAGATACAGGAATGCATCCCAGAGACCACCACTTCTCTGCAACACGCAAAGCAGAGTTCCTCCCTAAACCAATTCAAGTGTAACTTGGACAATAGGATGGGGAACAGGAAATTCATCCCTAATTTGGCACCTATGTCTCTAATGGACACAGGCAACCTGTAAATGGTTAATTTCCAAAGCTCTTGCTTACACATATCAAGGGTACTAGAACCTATTAGAAATTTGAGATGCATGGCAAGGTTTAAAAAGATCTTTGTGATCTTTAGTCTAGAACACACCTACGAACCTATGACCCTATAAAGCCTCTTGTACATACAGACTAACAATAGCAACAGCAAACCCTAACATTTTCTAAGTGTCCTTGTGGCTGTTTTCCAAAGAGTGGTATAATCCAGGGTTATAGAGAACACAGTGTAGGCCTGTGTTTCCTACATTCCTGAATTGCTCCACCTTGTTGATTTGCTTCATTGGCATATAATATGGCTCCAAATTCCTTCATTAGCACTTTCTGCCTCTTACCCTTGTTTTGCAAATGAATGTGATGTGATATGTTGAGCTGTTTAATGTATAGGAAACAGTATGCTCATCACTGCTAATCATGCAAAATGGGTTAACACAATGAGTAGGCATTCACAAATCCTGGATAGTGTTCAGAATGCAGACAGAAAATGTCAGAGCTGTGAAAAGTGGTACATTCTGTAACTACTAGGCAATATAAAAAAAAAACAACAATGCACATAGCCTAGGAGAAAGTAAGTTGATTCTTGGCATTCCTTCAACAAAATGCACAACAGATTTAATAGGAGTTTTCCAGTAACAAAGTAACAAAAGCCTTCTTCATCACAGAGATTCAGTAAATTATTAAGCCTAGATTGATCCCTGAAATAACTGTGATCATTATGATAGCAAAAGACTTGGTGAAGTGAGTTCCATTCACACAAAGCAGTGGCAAGAGTTTGGCTTGACTGTTTTTCAGGCCATAACATGGGAAAATGAAATAGATTATAATAAGGACCAAGCAAGATTATGCTGTCAGTTGCTGTCATTTAAGAAGTTATTCACTGGTATTCATTTCTTCTGTCAGAGATCATCCAATGATGCAACAGTCATCACTCAACCATCACCAGAAGAATCAAAGGTTGCTATGAAGACTGATTAAATAAAACAAAATGCATTGTGCAAAGCTATAAAACAAGTTCCGTCTGAAGGCTTTGGGTATGTTCATCATTTGTAATTTTACATACACACAGAAAACTAACCATTCTAAATAATTAAATATTTAGGCTTCATGAAAACTCAAAAAGGAAATCAAATAACTTTACATCTGAAGAACCTGTCATGGTATGCTATTGTTGTCATTACTGAAGCTTTATGATATAAAGTACACTAACCATGCCTGTGTGCTCAAGTTAAATAAAAGGCTTATAAAAGCAAGGTGTATGTAGCTAACTTTAGAAGTTACAAAACTTGTCAAAATATTTAAAATGTGTCGGAAGAAAGCATTCCAGATGCAAAAGAAAGTGATGAAATGTTTTGATGGTTGTCAAAAATGAAAGTTATAACATCTAATCATAAAATGTATAGGCTGATTGAATAGTACTTTCTTGGGAGGTGCAGTTGTGCAGGAAAGTAGCAGTCACCTCACAGTAAGAGGTTCTCTGGTTCAGTTCTTGGCTGGCGTGCCTTCTGTGTGGAGCCTGCATGTCCTCCCTGCATTTGCGTGTGTTTCCTCCCACATTACAAAGACATGTGTCCGGAGGATTTCTCCTCAAACTCCTTGGAAGATGGGCTCTGTCCCAGTGAGACTTTCATGGAAAACAACTGTAAAATAAATAAATAAAATAAAATATATAAAGAGGGAAAAGTATGTATTCTATCCTTCCCCATACTGTAGTGATCCTGCTGGTAGTTTATATAAAGATAAGTGTTGTGGAGAGTGTAAGGAGGGGATAAAGTAAGCTTGCACAAAATGCATTTTAAAAAAGGATACTTTTTTTGATAAGCCTCACTCAGGTGACTCACAGTTTCAAGAAGGAGCCTGTATTATGCATGTAAGTACTCTGCTGCAGTATACACATAGTTGAATGAAAATGTTCTGTTCTTTGGTGCAATTACAGAACATCCTCTGAGGCAATAGACCAAAATGGTCTTACAGAAGGTGTCGATAAAAATATTAAACTCAGTGGGAAAGGCAAAGCTGACAGAAATAGGGTGGACTTAATAAAGTCTGACTATGTATAGAGATGAGCCATGACAGACTCAGTATAATGCTGGAGGGCTTGCAAACTGGATTGAAGAGGATAGCATCACAGGGTAGTATTGTCTAAATTTGTCTAACAGTTCTTAGTTCTTAATACATGTTTGTGTATGTTCACATAGACATCTATATAAAATCTTTCTTTCTCTTTCTTTCTAAATATATATATATATATATATATATATATATATATATCTATATATATATATATATATTTATATATATATATATATATATATATATATATATATATATATATATTAATAAAGCGAGCAAGAGAATGACATTTTTTTTTTGGTTTAATGTGACTATTGGTGCTGTGATGTATATTTTGTGATATATATATATATATATATATATATATATATATATATACACACACACACACACACATATATATATGTGTGTGTGTGTGTGTGTGTGTGTGTGTGTGTGTGTGTGTGTGTGTGTGTGTGTGTGTGTGTGTGTGTGTGTGTGTGTGTGTGTGTGTGTGTGTGTGTGCATGTGTGTGTATGTATCTATCTGTGTGAGTAAGTATATATGTATATGTATATATATATATATATATATATATATATATATATATATATATATATATATTTTATATATATATATATATATATATATATATATATATACGGGTTCCCTATGTTAGACTGACAGCTGAGAAGATCTACACACACACACACACAAAAACACAGTGCCCCTCAATACTTAACTGTGGTGTTTCCAGCCCCAGTCCTGCTGTAGACAGTAATAGGTTTACAGTGTAAAAAAAAAAACTGTATATTTCCAACACTTCACTCTGAAATAGCATGTTAGAGATGATATTTTAATTGCTCTTCTAAGCAGTTTTGATCTAGTGTAATGTTCTGGAGAACAACAGATGGTTAATTTGCATTGGCTGTGCTCTGTAGAATGACACCTTTGCATATGGCCCTGTCTTGTAGACTGTTACAACACTAAGTAGCTGGGCCTACATACTGCTATAGCTATACAGTGGTCTCCATATGAGAAACACATATTTCACTGTGCAACCCTGCTGTAAACATTCTGCACAGTGTGATATGTACAGCCATAGTTTGTTCATCTGGTACCCTAATCTTAATAGCTTAGGCCCTGCCCTTGTTACAGCACAGGAGCAATGCAATTTTAATACTCTATGATGAAATTTGTCATTCAGTGTAAGAAAATGTTTATGCTCTCTTTAATTATATGCATCTAAAAACTTGAGCCTTCCAGTATGTCCATTTAGCAGTAATACAAATTTGCCACAAAACTCTATACTATGAAACTATGAAACCATTTAATGTATTTAGAACTACAAAGACACACTTACATTAACATAGGTCTGTTTTTACACAAACCCATATGTTCAAAGTTGTAAAACTTCGAAAACATTAAAACAAAATAAAAAAGAAAACACTTACACGATGGTTGTAAGCAGGGGGGGCAAGCCCCCCATGCACCCCCACACTCCCACTCTTTAAATATACCAACTCCAAGACCACACTACAATGCAGTATAGTGCAGAAAGGGAAGATTTTCCTTTACTACACTTTAGTGATTTCTTGGAGATGGCATATTTAAAGAGTGGGAGATGCATGGGACATAGCCCCCCATGTGGGGGATGAAGGGGGGCTTGCTCCCCTGCTTACAAACTGTCAGGTAACTATTTTCTTTTTTTATTTTTTTTCTAACGTATTCAAAGTTTTACAACTTCAAACATATGGGGTCAACCATATGGCGTTCGAAGCTGTAAAACTTTGATAACCTAATATAGACCCAAGCACCACGAAATATTTTCCTAAAGTAAGCATACCGCAAGACTAATAACTTATTATGGGATTAAAAACAGATAATTTTCACAACTGTTTGTTTAAGCAAGAATGTCATTTAATGCCTGTCTCTCTCTATTGTGCTAAAAATTCAAATCCAGGCATCATCAAACTTGTGTTGTTTAGAATCCATTATAATTTTCGATGCATATTAATCAGTCAATTTCCAGAAGCACTGTCACTTTTGAAAAAAAGAATACAACTTTCACTTGCAGCTAACTGTTAATGATGTATTCCAATCACAACACAGAGATTTGGTAGGATAAAATAAAGCTAATATATATATATATATATATATATATATATATATATGTGTGTGTGTGTGTGTGTGTGTGTGTGTGTGTGTGTGTGTGTGTGTGTGCACTCCAGTTCAGATATTATTCTGCATGCATGCAGGTGTATATGTTAGTTTCTGGTGCATGTACCATACAGTTCAGTACAAGTCATGAACAACCATGCTCATTACAATGTGAAGCCTCTTGGCTTCAGAAATCTGCAGTGTTACTTATCATTGCTAATTATGCATTTAGTTAAAAGTACAATAAATTAATATGAAGTCAATTGACAGTTAAATGATTGCCAGCATAAACACACACACACACACACACACACACACACACACATGGATGAACAACTGTCAGTATGTGTGTGTTTATATTTTTATTTATGTCTTTGTCAGTTGTTCATAGCTCAGCATTCACGACCCCCACGTGATGCAGAAGATAACCACAAAAACCCATGGCATATCTAACTCACAATTGATGTATGACTGCATTTTACTGTTTTAACCCCAAATGACCTAAATTTAAAAATGTATATTTCATGCAGGCAAATACACTTCTGTGCTGTGGACCCTACTGTTGTTGGAGATGGTCTACGCCTGAGTAAGCACTCAGTGCACTGTTGAAATGTACAGCACAGATACACACACACATGCACACATAAATGAACATGTGCACAAACATGGCTACACATAAACACGTTCAGAAACACACACTTGCACATGTATATTTATGTGAGTGCTTACAGACACACACACACACACACACACACACACACACACACACACACACACACACACACACACACACACACACATGCACACACACACACACACACTAACACAGGTACAAATGACTGTCAATGTGTTTTATGAGTGTCCATGTCTGTTTGCTGTGCCCGACCCTGTGTTTCAGTTGGCACCATTGTTAATTCCAATATGATGTATAAGTCAATCTTCTGTATCCCTGCTTTCTGTAAGTCACAACTCTCACTACCAATCTGCAAATTGCTACTCATAGCATGAGACAGATGAACTATACTCTGGTGCTTGCAACTTAAACTATTGAAGATCACTGCATTAAGCGAAGAAGCAGAGAGCCTAATAAATTGCATACCGATGACTATGAAAGAGTATCTTTAGCAATGTGGTGACAATATCATTATACTGCTGGTGGGGTAGATTAATTCATTAGGTCCAAACAAGAGTAGAGAAAGAGAGGGGAGAGAGAGAAAGACAGTAAAAATACACCAATAAATTGAAGGAACTGGACAACATGTTGTAGACTGCAGAACACTTCATACATTAGAAGATCGGTATATAATATACAGTAGTAGCACAGCAGGTAAAGTGTTCTGCTTGCATGTGAGCATCTGCATATGTGTGTGTGTGCGTGTGTGTGTGTGTGTGTGTGTGTGTGTGTGTGTGTGTGTGTGTGTGTGTGTGTGTGTGTGTGTGTGTGTGTGTGTGTGTGTGTGTGTGTGTGTGTGTGTGTGTGTCTGTATGTGTCTATGTGTGCGATTCATGGCTGCAGATTTTACTATATACGAGAAAAATTTGTAGGAAGGGGTCCATAAGAACAGAACAGACTTGGCAGTCATAAAACAAACAGGTTTCAGTCTCTAAATTCACAGCTGGATATGACCATCATGTATGCATACCGAATGCTTGCTCCTAACATCCTAACAGTATAAATGATTTCTACATGGTAAGTGTTGTGGCTTATAGCATATTGCTCAGAGTAGCAGCTTATACTGGGCCACCTGGGTGACGGAGACACACAACACACTGCAGCCTTAGATGTTCACACTATTGTGAAGGCCCACAATTCAGATGAAGTAGATGTATCATACAGCATGCAAAAGGCCTGTTTGCTGTGTCAATATGTATTTCTTGTGCTAGATGCTTCTGGTTTTGCACTACAATATGTTGTAAGGAAAGTGTTTGCCCTGTTAATTCTCTGACACATGTTGCATTACATGACAGTAGACGCAGTGCCTCTGACAGTATCATGACCACAGCTAGAATATCCTACTGACATTGGCATAGAATGGCCTTTTGATATAGATGATGCACTAGAAATTAAACTGAACAGGACAAACAAAATATGATAGTGCACATTGAGTTAGAACCATATTAATGCCATAGCTGCATGGACCATTCAGTATGGTCAGTATTAAACACAACATTTAAGATTGTATTTTTCTCATTTTCATATGCTTATTTCTGTACATTACTGAAGTCATCACCACAAACAAAAAAGTTACATGTTTATTAACAGTTACAAACCATATAATATCACAAGACTCTGACATGGTTCTATTATGGGAAACTACTAAAATACATATGTACATGTAAGGCATCTCAGTTTTACTACCATCCATTAAGGTAGTGGGAATCTGATGACTTCACTGAGTATGATACCTGCAGAGAGTAAACAATAATGCCATGTCTCAGCAAGATAGTACACTCTGTAACATGCTGTTTAGATGACTATGCAGCATATGTGACAAAAGACTCGTTAACAATTGGAGCAGGGCTTGAAATGGCTTATAGTGGTCTGGCACAGGGTGAGTGTAAGCTGCATGAGAACTATATTATATATAGCTGTAGTGTGTCGTAAGAAGGGACGTCAGTGGCTCTCATAACAATGGCTGCAGGGCTTACACTTCTGAGTTATGTCTTACAATGCAGTCTGGGTAACTTTCCATCATTACTTTAATTTTCTTGTTTGTGCTGGTGTCTGATAGACATTTATAAGTAGCAACCAGTATCTGGCAACTGCATGCAGTGGTGTGCACAAGTCCTACTAAACC